>NC_056749.1:488839264-489139264 GCF_019279795.1 Protopterus annectens | reverse complement strand
TTGCTTAGGTTTAGAGGTAGATGAAACAAAAATACCTTACATTTATCAGTTTGTCCCACACCCTGATTTTTTAGCAAGAATTTCACACATGGATGAGTGCATACGGAAAGCAAATAGCTGTGTTTAGGCACCACAGAGATTCAAAGTTTACATGCTCTCAGAAACCCATACATCTACACACGCGCGCACACACTAATTATATAGCCCTTTCTTATCTTTAACAACAAACAAGGATGTCCAAAATCAAACAAAATAGTGGGCAAGTCTATTAGAGTACAGAAATATAGTCATCATTAATAAAGAGAAACAATCTTACTGTAAAGTAACCTAACAGATAAAATTACTAAAAATATTTAAAAGACTTCCTAAACTAAAACAAAGTTATCTAACTACCAAGACAGTAACTAATTTGCTAGGAATAACTATCACTTACTATCATTCTAATAACAAAATAATCCTACTACCCAATAAGACCTCATCAAAAATTATAACCTTGTAAAACATAAAAATGTCTTAGATTTTCAGAACAGAAAAGTACATTTTACAAAAATAATCACCATGAAATCAGGGGGCAAGATCTACTAGTATGTTAAGTACCATCTGTAACTGTATTACTTTTTTTTGGGCGGGTGGCATGTAAATAATAAAATTTGGGTAGATTCCCTAGAAGTACCTTACTTCCACGAGAAGTGAAAAAAAACACGAAAATAGTTATCAGAGCCAGTCAGATTAGCAGACTGTGCAGTGCAGTTTAGCCAGGAAGAGTGAGAATGAGCAAGCACCATCTCTTGTGTATCCGTGGGGGGAGGCAACAGGTCTGATACATGTCTGTTACTACTAGAGGCTAAATGTACCATCTCTACATCAGCGCCACCAAGCAGCAGTGTTAATGCTGTAGCCAAGAGATAGATGTATGTGTGGAAATGTTCACGGATCATAAACCCAACACTATGGCACTCCCAGCTGTCCAGGCTTCCACAAACATATGAAGGTTAGATCAAGCAGAAACCCCCTGATGGTTGCTTGGATAACAGCCACTCTCCCAGAATAACAGGACTATAAAGCGTAGCTGAAGATCAGCCAACTAAGCAAAAAAAGAGAAAAAGACAAATAAGGATGCTTATCCAAGACAAATGTAATAGGCTACTAGTGAATAGTAGTGAATAAATCATGTTCTAAAACATAATATAACTGACACATCTGTAATTAAAATAGATAACTTAAACATACAAGTTGGTTTATGAAGGTACAATATGTACAACAATACAAAAATTAAGAATTAAAAAGTAACAACCATGAAAGTCATTCAATAAAAGCATATGCAAAACATACCTAGTAGAAAAGTTTTGTACTTGGGGTTCTGGTTGGACAATGCTATATATACCAGGTGATGTCTGGACAATAATAAAATGTCCCAGAGTATGTCTATATGCAGTATGCAGCGTAATTAAAAAGGTGATGTCCTCAAAATATTACTTAAGTATGCAGGTGGCAAAGATTAGTTGTGCAAGAACTTAGCATAATGATAAATATCCTTCTCTTCTCTGTTGCAGTATTCCTGATATAAAGGAGTTGCCTGCCAAGGCGGTGACCTGACATCGGCTAGTATATCAAAGTATGTTACTATCTAAGGTGAGCGGTACACGTCTGACGTTGGCCGTCAGCAGATGTTGGCCATAAAAGACATAGGTGCGCACCACCCGCAGAACTGAGGCCCCAGGCAGAGAGACAGTTTAAGGGAATGATGATCAGTGCATCCAAGAATGGCAAGAAGTGGGGGGGGGGGGTTGAATACTGCAAAAGGGAAGAGCAGGACATCTACCGTTATGGTAAGTTTTTGTTGACAATCTTTGGCATGAAAGAGGGATTGGTCCGCAAGGACAACTTGTCTTTGTGGAAAGACAAGAAGGGGGAGAAGCCATAAGGGCTTGTAACTCTGAGAGCCACCTGGCAGAGGTAATGGCCACCAGGAGGACTGTTTTCAAAGTGTAGAACCAGGTTTGAAAGGTGCTTTAGTCAACTTTTCTAGCACAAAATTGAGGTTCCATGGTGGAGCCATGGGTCTCCTTGGAGGTCTGATATGATCGACACCCTTTGAGGAAGTGTTTAACTTTGAATCTGAGAGAGGATTTAATGGTAAATAAGCAGAAATAGCTGACAAATGAACTTTAACTGGACAGTATACTAATCCTGCATTAAGCAATTCACACAGACAGGACAGAACCATAGGAAAGAACACCTTCAGTGGGTCCTGGTTCCTAGCCAGACACCAAACAGAGAACCTCTTCCATTTGGAGAGGTAAGATTTTCTACTAGTAGGTTTCCTGGCCTCCTGCAGTACCTGAAGCACATCCTCAAAGTAATGATGTCTGAATGGTATCAGGGCTCTATCACCCAGAGAGTCAATAGGAGAGTTTCCAGATGTGGGTGTAGGAGTTTAATCTTTGCTCTGTGTTAGTAGGTCCACTCTGTGGGGTAACTTGTGGTGACTACCCATGACTAGGTGAAAGAGAAGGGGGAACCAATTCTGTCTTGGCCAGTAGGTCACCAGTAAGATTTCTGGCTTTTCCTGCTGGACTTTCAAACAGGACTTTTGGGATAAGTGGAAGGGGTGGAAATGCATATAGGAATTTCCCCTTCCAGGAGACTGAAAGGACGTCCAACTCTCCATGACAGTGGATGATATTCTCTGGCACAAAACTGAGGGACCTGTTTTTTTCATGGGGAGGAAAACAAATTATCTCTGGAATAACCAAGTGGTGGACAATGTCCAAAAACATTTGTGAAGCATCTATTTGTGGGCTTGTGTCCTGGATCTGCTTAGGATGTCCACCACTGTATTCTGGCTACAGGGGATGTACACCGCTTGGATAAATACATCTAGTAGGTGAGCTAGATCCCATACCTGCATGGCTAGTCTATACAAGAGATGGGATCTGGTACCTCCCTGGTTGTTTATGTCATGTTGTCTATGTGTACACGTAATTTCCCTGGTCTAATCAGTGATCTGAATATCTGGAGGGCAGAAATTAGTGCCCTCATTTCTCTCACATTTATGTGGTCCTTAATTTGGGAGGGAGACCACTCCACTTCAGCCGTGTAGAGGTCTAAGACCACCCCCCCCAAACAGCGTCTGAAGCATCCATAAAACAAGGTCTGAGTTGGTGGCAGAGGGTGAATGGGAAGACCTGTATTTAGACAGAGTTGTGAGTTCCACCATAGGAGCTCCTGCTTTAGACATGGAAGGAGAGGAATAAGGTGTTCTAGAGGGTGAGAGCATGCTGAGACCATAATGATTTGAGGAACCACTGAAGTTTCCTCATGTGAAGCCTTGCCAGAGGAAGCATTGGAATGGTGGATGCCATCAGGCCCAAGATCCTGAGGAACTGTCGGGCAGAAATCTGATCTAGGAGGAGTGTCTCTGCAAAGATTAGGCTGATCTCTTGTGCCCTGGAAGGTGGAAGAGACACCATCATGCTCAGAGTTTGGAATCTGCAGCCCAGGAAAATGAGATCTTGGGCTGGGACCAGGGAACATTTCTTGAAGTTAATGGTAAATCCCAGGCCCTGAAGAATGGCTATTGCCATTTGGACAGATCTGGTCAACTCTATTTGTGAAGAGACTTGGATTAATAGGTTGTCCAAGTATGGATAGATTACGATCTCTGGGAGCCTGCAAAAGGCTACTACTGGGGCTAGCCATTTTGTGAAGACTCTTGGGGCTGTGGAGAGTCCAAAAGGCAAAGCCGAGAACTGATAATGCGAGGATCCCACAGAAAATTGTAGAGATTTTCTGTATTTGTAATGGACAGGAATATGGAGATCCTTGACATTTACTGAAGCTAAAAATAACCGAGGAAGGATAAGGGGAAGTAATGTTTGTAGGGTTAGCATTCGGAAAGAAGGGACTATGAGGAAATCGTTGGAGTAAGAGAGATCCAGGAGTGGTCTCAAGAGAGATCCAGGAGTGGTCTCAAGAGAGATCCAGGAGTGGTCTCAAGAGAGATCCAGGAGTGGTCTCAAGAGAGATCCAGGAGTGGTCTCAAGAGAGATCCAGGAGTGGTCTCAAGAGAGATCCAGGAGTGGTCTCAAGAGATCCAGGAGTGGTCTCAAGAGAGATCCAGGAGTGGTCTCAAGAGAGATCCAGGAGTGGTCTCAAGAGAGATCCAGGAGTGGTCTCAAGAGAGATCCAGGACTGGTCTCAAGAGATATCCAGGACTGGTCTCAAGAGAGATCCAGGACTGGTCTCAAGGGTCCTTCCTTCCTGTGAACTAGGAAAAGGCAGGAGTAAAAGCACTTTCCCTCTTCCCCTTGGGGAACAGGTTCTATAGTTCCCTGTTCAAGGAGTTTAGTAAAAATGTCAGGAAAAGGGGCAGCTGATCTTTTCTTGGTAGGGGAATTCCCATGAAGTTAGGCACCTTGTGCCAAACCATGAAGTACCCCCTTTTGATGATGCTTAACACCCAAGAGTCCTGAGTGATGAGTTTCCAGAAAGGAAGGGGGAGAGAAAGGTGCTGGGACAGGGGAATTAGGTTGCTGCAAGAGTCATGAAGAGGAGCCCGTTCGTTAAGGATATGGCTACTTGGTTACATGGGAAACTGAGGCTGAAGAGGAGGGAAACTGTTGAGTCTTCTTTGCCTTCTTTTGAGGTCTAGATTGTGGGGCTCTGGATTGCCTGCATATGAAAGTTTGTTTCACAGGGTAATTCCTATGAAATTTAGGCACAGGGGATACCAAAATGTGCTTGAGTTCCTTAAGTTCTTAGCTTTTTTTTCCCTGCAGAGATTTGAAGAGCTCTGTGAAAGATTTCCCAAAAATGGCAGTATTATCCAGGGTGCATCCATCAGTTTTGCCTTGATGTCCTCAGGTAGAGCTGAAGGCTATGTCAGGCAAATCTTCTGAGGGCAGAAGAGGAAGCAGCAGCTCTAGAGGATGTTTCTATTGCATCATAAGTGCACTTGATAGAATGTCTGGCTACCTGAGAGGAGGTGGGAAGGAGGGATGACGCCAAGGCAATATTCAGAGTCAGGCATATCTGATACCAGTTTTGAGACTTGAAAAAGGAGTTACCAAGTTGTACTTAGTCCTATGTATCTGATAATTTAATGCTCTGAAGGCCAGGGTAGCAGCCTCTCCAACTGTCAGCTATCCTCATTTGAGGGCAGC
This sequence comes from Protopterus annectens, assembly GCF_019279795.1. Classification (NCBI taxonomy): domain Eukaryota; kingdom Metazoa; phylum Chordata; order Ceratodontiformes; family Protopteridae; genus Protopterus; species Protopterus annectens. The sequence goes on along the minus strand of NC_056749.1, from coordinate 489,134,099 downwards.
AGGGAGGAGGAAGGAAGCAACACCAAGGCCTTATTCAGAGGCAACAGAAACTACAGAAGGATCTGCAGCAAGTGCCTTAAAGAGGAATTGGCGGTCCTTGGGTACTTTGCAGTACGTCAAAACAAACAAATCCAAACTGCAACTCAGGAAACAAACGAAGGCTCAAGGACACAAAGTCTCCAAAGCGAAAAAAAAAGTAAAAACAGGTTTATTACTTTGCAACTAAAAGTGTGCTACTGTTGTAGGTCTGAAGAAGTCTTCTAAATTAAGACGAAAAGCACTTAACCGTTTATTTTTGTATCATACTGTTTAGTTGCAAAGTAATAAACCTGTTTTTACTTTTTTTTTTTTTTTTTCACTTTGGAGACTGTGTCCTTGAGCCTTCATTTGTTTCCTACTTTGCAGTACCTGTCAGCTTTTCAGACGTTCAAGGCTGCAAGTTTGAGTGGGAGGAAGTGGATGCAAAGGCATCCAGAAACATAGGTATTATAGGAGGGATGGCTGAAGGACTAGGAGTCTGTACCTGGACGAGGTCATAATAATGCTCCTGACATCTGAAGTGGTCACGCATTTTGGAGATAGTCTCCCCAAAAGAAATCTCCTCTGTGGGGGAATGTCTCTCATTGGAATCCTCTTCAGGGAAGGCATAATCCAAAGGGGAGGGAATTTGGAAGGAATAATCCAAGTCATCATCCTCCTCCTCTTCAGTTGAAGTGTCTTCATCAGAGATAACATGGGGCCCAGGTTTCTTGCTAGGGGAAGAAGGCCAGGCCGGAGGGGAAGCAGAGCATCCTGATGGAGGCCTAAGCGCCATAAAGACTTGAGGCCCCGATAAAAATTCTAACATTCCTTCTGTGGGTCAGAGGAAGGAGAGACATGCTTGTTTTTTTTGGTTTCTTCTTTGCAGGCATATCTATGTGGTGCAACGGAGGAAGGCCAGATGTAGGCCTGCATTCCACAATAGCTGATTCGACATCCTTCCTAACAACAATCTGGGTAATTCCCCTAGGTCCCTCTGAGACAATAAGCCTCAGTTCCCTCTGAACGTCGAAGGCTGACGTCTGAGAAGCCTCTCTGGACATGCAAACATCTGGAGCCAAGATGGCTTGTGAAACGGGCTCTGTCTCTGGATCTGTTTCCCAGTCAGCGCATGTCTCAAAGCTCTCATATGCTTTGGCAGAGATGTCCGACTCCAGAGGCGCAGCTTCGGTTTTGGACCTATGTTTTTTGGCTTTCTGTTTTGTAGGCTCGGTTGTCGGGTCTGGAGGGAATCCATCTCGCTCTTTGCTAGAAGCTTGATACGCTGGTTTTCTAGGTAGATCGTGAGGGTGAATAACTGACTCTGGAGGGTTTTTGGAACAAAAGACTGGCAAATGGTACAGGATTTGTGATCATGCTCAGGGACAAGGCAAAAAAGGCACTGCGTATGACTATCTTTATGTGGAATCTGTCGTCCACTGTCACGCTTCCCTTTTCTGTATGACATGAACCTCAGAAATAAAGAAAAGGGAGAAAAAGATTAAAAGGTTTCCCCAATGGGGCACTTATCTTTTTGAAGAATAGAGATTCCAACAGCAGAGCAAGATCCAGGACTGGTGATCCGGCTGCCAGCAAAGAAGTTCTGAGGGTGGTGTGTGCGTATCTCTCTTTTATGGCTGACATCTGCTGATGGGCAACATCAGACGTACCGCACACCTTAGGTAGTAAAAGACTTTGGTATACTGGACGAAGTTGGCTCATCCCCTTGGCAGGCAACTCCCTTATGTCAGGAATACTGTAACAGAAGAATAGGAGGACATCTACAATTTCATGAATATTTTAAAGCACTTCAAGTATGAACTCCCAGTGGAAAAGGATCATGAAAAAAACATATATACTATTTTTGGAAATATTTACCTTTGTTCTACAAGGTATTACGGCCTCAAAACAACAAAGTATTGCTTACTTATAATTACAGAATGTTCTTAGCATTTGGTAAGATACCCCCCTTCCACCATTATATACTGCTGATGGGCAACAAATAAAAGATGTCAAAATATGCAGGAAAAAAAACTTGGGAGTTCTTGTAGATGACGACCTTTCATCTGATACCTATACAATTGCTAGCATCTGAAAATGTATGGAGCTGCTCACAAGATCTCTCAGTGGGACTGAAAGCCATGCCATGGTGGCAACTGCCAACAATTAATACTGTAAATGGTTCCATTTTGAAACAGACTGTCTTACAACCACACAACAGCAACTCTCACTTCTGTGTATCACACTGCCTTCTTTGAAAAGACCCAGTGCCCAATACACAGAATAGTAAAGAAGCAGTATTTGAAATCCTTAACTTAGAATAGCCCACTGGTGACTTGAACACAATAAAACACTTGGCCTCAGTAAAATGCAACCATCCTGTGAAACATATCAACTTCTTACTCTGAAGACTCCCTTCACCTATGGTATAAATTCCTTTCCTCAATTAAACTAAGTCCATCGGTCTATAACATCTCCATGACGGCCAAGAGACCTTGTAGCTTAATAGCTATTCACCAAACTTAAAACCCTATGTCAAAGAAGTAAGAACAATAGTTTGCATGCCTGGTGGTCCTGTACAATTTTTTTAACATACATATATAACTGCATGTGTTAGCAAGTCGGAATAGTGGAATAGGAGTTACAGAATATAAGTGCTGCAAAGTATTCATGTAAAGACAAGGACTTGTACTATAACTAGCTCTAACACACACACTACTCAAGTTTATATGTTACTGTAGCACCATAACAAGAATATTTTGTAGCATACTTGGAACAGTTACAATAACCACAATTCAAATTCAGAGAGAAAATAAAGTCTTTGCAGAACTTATAAAAACAAATGTTTATGTATGTGCATGGAAATTAGGCTTGAGACAGATTCAGAGGATAATCTTAAATATGTGAAAGAATTATTACCTTTTGGCTTCTGCACTGCTTGCCTAATGAGATGCAAAGTATGAAAACATATATGGACTATACTATGAGAACATTGTTAGAAAATCATGACATTTATTTTTGCCTAGTTACCTTTTGGTCATACTGAACAAGCGTTTTAAATAATAACAAAATAATCATATAAAACCCAACCCTTTATTTTTCCCCTTTAAAGACATGGAAGCATGTACCAAGCAGCACGTGTAAAAGCAACAGCTTAGACTGTAGCAAGACTACATAACATTTCACGTTTTCTGTAAGTTTTTTTATATTTTAAAATCAAAAGAAATATAAAAATTTATAATATAATAAATGCTCTCTTAAATGGTTTAATCTAACACTACTAATAAATATGAAAAACGGAAGAAAACAATCTTTTAATGAGCAATTATTTTGGCATAAATATGTGCAGTATCCCTTTGCTCCAAAAGGTTTGATACACTTTTACTAAAAACAGTAGTAGCTAAAAAATACTGGCTTATTTTTTTTATATGTATCCTTGAAAGAATTAGCATGATAGATAATAAATATGCTCTTAACACTTAATGTGTGAAAATGTACTGCTAAATGTGCATTTTTGCAAAAACATTTAGAGCAAAAGGGACACAGCAATGTAAAAGTGTGATGTCTGTACTTTTTACAGCCAATACAGACTTCAGACCTTACATTTTAAAAAAGATGATCTGTCAACTGTATTAATGTACATCATAATACAATCATAAGTAATAAAAAGTACTTTTTAAGGCAGGGTTATGCCAAAGACAAAAAAAAAAAAAAGCCTCCAAAACATATAACCACTGATGCTTATATTCAGGCAACTCAAACTGTACAATGGCACCTTAAACAAAACTGCACGAGTATTTCTGCTTTGACCCAATTCCAATACTAAAAATATCACTTTTAAGGATTGGGAATATAAATCTTGTATTATTGCAAGACCACATTCAACTTTGTTCAATCTGCACACCAAAATCACAATTATTTAAAGACTATTTACTAATTAAGTGAGAGCCAGCAGCACAATGTCCTTGGACCAAACTGAATGTTTACACAACTCTTTGCTATATGGAGCACACTCCCTCCCAAAACTTTTGAATGCTGCAGATTGTATGCCATTTTGCAGTCTGTAGATTCCCAATATACAAAAAAAACATTTTAAGTCAAGGGAAAAACAAAAGATACAGACCACCTAGCATTAAAAACAAACTCCCTGACTAGGTGTTTCAGTTAAATTACTTTTTTTTTATCCAGTAAGCCTAAAACATTAATCATTGTTCAGAAGCATACCAGATCGGCACGTAGAGCATAGAACTACTTGGTTTGGAATCTGAAAGAAAAAGCGAAACACAGCACGAAGCAGTCAGATTAGAAAAAATAGGAATAGTCTAAAGCCTAAAAAGGGGTGGGGTTTGCTTCCGCAGGTGGTGTGCAAAGTTTTCCAACTATGCTTCAACTTTCAGCTATAGCTGCTTCTTGAGATGAAAGCATTCCTTGCTACAAGTAATGCATATTTCATGTATATCTCATGCAAGATACTGTATTTATGACCAGTGCTTCTACATGAGTACATGCAAGCCACTGTTAAAAATGTATTCAGAAAAACAACATTTGAGGCAGTTAAATGAAGCATAACATACCTAGAAAAGTAACAAGATGTACTATGACAGCTGACTACAGGTAACTGCCAACAAAGATAAATTTCAAACATGGCTCTGAGTCTCGAAGACAATTAACATTCTTAACTTACTTTCTTGAGTTGGAACATCCATAAACCAAAATTCTTACGAAGTTAGTCAAAAGTAGAAGTTTCTTATATTACAGAATCAGACAGCACAACATTGCCATAATCCATACTAGCCCATCTACAGACTCAATGCCATGTCAAAGAAAGAGAAGAGGCTATTCCATACTGTACACCTAGACATTCATGTTGCCAAGAAAAGAAGTCATGGTGGTAAGTTTTCTTCTTATTTAAAAAAATAAGAAAAAAAAAAAAAACATACAAAATACCTCTAAGAATCTGTACATCCTCTCCACAAATTCTGAGCACGATTCTGCCATAAAGCAGCACATTTTACTAAAGCTTCACATACTTCAGAGTATGACGTATTAAGTAGAGAAGATTAACAAAGGAATCCTGTTCCAGAAAGACTTGAAATACAGCTGTGAAGTCGGGTTTGCAGGAAAGCCTAGACTGCTGAGGTAACTGCAATACTGCAGCTGAAGAACAGAAAATCTAGCCTTCATTGCTCGATCACCTTAATCAAAACCCTTTCAAAGTTAAAAAAGAAAAAAAAGAAAAAAGTCTTTTACAGCCTTATTATAAGGTGCATGTATAACGCATGAAGATGATATGCAAAATTTTATTACAACACAGAATAATCATCCTGTATAGCAAGAGGCTGCCACAGACTTGGTTGTCTATACCACTGCAGTTCTGTTAACTGTCAGTCTTGGAGAGTGTAGAAGATGACACACAGCCCTGTTACAGACTGAAGTATTCCCAAGAATTTGTCTCAGTACATTCTCAGTATTTGGTGGTCACTGTTCCTGCTGACATTGCTTTGGCCGTTTTACATAAACTGCATCTAAACAAAGAAAAGAAAAGAAAAAGAAAGTTAATAAAATGCACAGTTTTGGCCTTGTGTTAGGCTTCTACTTCTCAACACCACCTGTATGATAATCTGTCACAACATTCCCATGGTAAATCTCTGTCAAGACGGGGTATCCTCATTTCAAGAAAGTGGGCTCTCAGTTGCAAACACGCTAATGAGAATTTTTCTGTCACACTATGCCCCCAGTTCCTGCCCATCATCAGCCCTCACCTTGCCAAACAGCCCATTAATTCACCATCAAGGGTTGACCTCTTTTTAAGGCAGCCATCAGGGATAATTTATGTTTCTTTCTGATTTTTGCCCTAACTTTGACCTCCATCCTTTGCTGTGCAAGGGAAAGCGGCATGCAATGAGCTGTCCACAAAAGATGCTCCCTCACATCTGCAAAGGACACTGCCTTCACCAGCCAGATCCACAAACTCAACAGTATGAAAGGAGGTTTACACAAGTCTCTGCTACTGGAAATCACACCTGTCCAGTATAGCATGCCCTTCACTAGACAGGGCAGGCAGGCAGGCCATACCACTTCCCTCACCTACCTACATGGCTCCTCCAATGCTAGGTTCACTAAATGAACCTCCAGTTGCCTAGGATACAGAAAGGTCTCTCTCTACTCCAAGGAGCTAGCTGGTTAATGTGGCATGGTGAATTGTCTAGGGGCTTTGTGGGTGCTTGTAAGTAAACCTAGCCATCTAACCTCAGACAAACTGATTATTATGTCACTGTATTCCCAAGGTTTAAGTGAACAATAATTTTTGCATGTTGCACACCTGTTACACCAACCTCATTTGGCATTATGTCCCCTTGCTTTCATCAGGTAACCTCCAGTGTAAACTTCCAGCCTGCTCCCCACTTCTCATCAATGGAAGGAAAGCAGTCCCCCTGATGTGCAGATAATCCATCTTTGACCCCATCAGTTGAACAGGTCATCAGTGTCCCATTACAGAGCCCCCCCCCTTTCTGCAAGCAGGCCTTGCTAACATTATTTAATGTTACTTTCTCAGGCCATCATCTACAAACGTAAAAAAGCAACTCTGTGTTTCTCTCTCTATGTGTGTGTGTGTGTGTGTGTGTATATAAATATATATATATATATACATATATCTCTATATATATACATAGATATATATATATATATATATATATATATATATATATATATATATATATATATATATATATATATATATATATATAGAGAGAGAGAGAGAGTCTCAAAAAAGCTGTGTGGCTTTTTACATGCTGTCAAATCTGGCTATTACTGTAGCCTCAACCCCTCACGTACGCTGATTCACTCGTAATAGTTGTAAATCCACACATTTATAAAGCAACTTGAACAAACAGACAAATCCAACTATAATATTTTCAAAGATGCCTACTAGCTGTACACACTTGGATTGGATCAACATAACCACCCGGTTACAATTAAAAATTACATTTTTGGCTTAGTACAACTACTAATGTATTACTTTAGTTCACCTTCAAAGAATGAGACACTTCCAGCTACACACTTAAAACTACAGCTGCATCTTTTTTCAGCTAACACAATAAAGATAAAACTATATTAATATGACCAATCCCACAGAATAAAAATTCATCTTTGAAAGCTGTGTGTATGAACACATTTTTTTCATGCAACTTAAGGGGCACAAATTACATTTTATTTACCTCGTACCATATTTTAGAAGTCTGATGCATCTAAGAATTGTACTAATTTCCTCAGTACTCTTTCCAGTTTCATTTTGTTCTGTATATCGATCAAACCACATCCCCCAATATTGATTTTTCTAGTTATTTATGTAGAAACCATATAATTTCTGAATTCCTGACTTTATAAATTTAATAGACATTTTTAAACAGTTTGCCTTTTAATTTATGCGTTTATGATTTTCAATTGGTCTATGTACATAGGACCATTCTGAATGACCTGACTTTGAACTCTTCCTCAAGAAATTTTTTTTGGGGGGGGGTTGTGAAGTGTGAGGCTTGATGTTTCAGCAGAGTCCATACTGCAGCAAAATCCCTGACAAACAGGAACCAATTGCAGGCTGACAGCTATCTAACCAGACCAAGCTCCCAGAAATCTGTGTAAACAGGGGTGTAGGCCAAGCTCCTACCCACCTGAAGGTGCAAGCCTGCATGTCAGTTAAAAGGCTACTAAGACTAAAAGATGGAGGTTGCGTCCCGAACAATGAAGATCTGACCATCAGAAAATTGCACGAGTCTCCTCCTATCAGTACACTGCTCTTGAAATGTTAGGAGCTCTGGTCAAATGAAAACTGGAGAAGTAGGAAAAATGTCATTATCCTCAAAAGTCTTTTTCTTCCTGAAAGGAGAGAGTCAGACCTTCAAATCTACTGCTTACAAGTCAGGAGAAGGTGGGTAGGAGATGGTATTGAAACAATGATTCTACTTGAATAGCTACTTTTACTGTGAGTGATCACACAGCTATACCAAACAGTATTCTTGATAAGTGGAGAATTATTCCAACAGCTGAGAAAAGAATGCATGTCCGTAGGTGGCAAGTTGTGCACTATACCAGATCACAATAAACCCTGCAAGACAGCAACTCCGAACCCTGCACTGCTTCAGGACAGTATGTTCCATCTAATATTCCAAGGTGTGGACTGATGGCCCCCTCAAACCAATTACGGTATGCAGTAACCCAGCCCCTTGGTTAGAGAAAACCACTAAGATGTTACTAAAGGATAGGGATAAAGTTTGGAAAATTTGACAACAAAACAGAACACATGAAACTAGGCAAACCTTTTCTGAACTTAGAAATCACGCAAAAAAGCAAGTCAAGATTGACAAGCAAAATCACTATTTCCTTACAAAGGAAGGACAGTAACAACTCTTAGAAATTCTGGGCTGCAGAGAACATCATCCTCCAAGCCTGGAAAAGCCAGTACACCTCCACCAAACATCGAAGGCACAGACCATGAAGTAGCTTCAAACTTCAACTATTTTACCTCTTCCATACTGAAACTCATAAGTGATACATCACCCTCAACCCAAACACAGAATGCCAAACTAACTCCAACCCCTTCTCACTCCAACCAGTACCAACATCAACCATTCAAAAATTCTTAGCAAAACTCAAGCCAACCACTCTTGCTGCTGACAATCTACCAGCCAAATATCTCCAAACTACATCCAAGGCCACTGCCTACCCCATTTCTCTACTATATTAATAGATCTATTACTGAGTGCACCATTCCATCCTTGTGGAAAACCTTGTACATCATCCCCCTCCACAAGGGTGGCTCCTCTACTTACCTCTCCAACAACCACCCCATTGCAATCCTATCACCCCTATCAAAGACTCTAGAAAGATGTATCCACCACCAGCTCCTTAACCACCTGTAATCCAATAACCTATCTAAAACCCAACACAGATTTAGACCATCGCATAGCATCACCACTGCCTTAAACAACTTCTCAAATACCATAAACTCATACAGGAACCAAGGGAAACTCGTCTCCACCACCTTCCTAGACTTATCCAAGATGTTTGATACAGTTTCCCATAACAAACTCCTTGCCTGCCTCTCCAAACTCAACCTCGATAATCCCACTCGGCAATGGTTAAAAATTTACCTAAGCCACCACCCACAGTCTGTCAAATGGGTCAACTCCCTATTCCTTCCACTCACAATCACATCTGGTGTCCCCCAAGGCTCAACCCTAGGCCCCCTTCTCTTTAACATATTTACAAACAACCTCCACTTAGCAACCACTAAAGCTGAAATTGTCCAATATGTGGACGATACAACCCTAATCTGCTCAGCACCCAACACCCATTTTCTACAAAGTAAAGCCCAAGAATCCTTCACTGACATAGAGAACTGGTTAAACAATCACCAACTGATACCAAACCCAAAAAACACAGTTAATACTATTCCACCCAACTAAGCCCAATGACCCCACCTTCTTCATTCTCCCAGCCAACGATACCGTCATCAGGCCAGTACCAGAGGCCAAACTCTCTGCCTCACTATTGATCAACAACTGAAATATAATAAGCACATATCCCAAACTATTTCTAAAGTCCACAAAAAGTTAGGATACCTCTATTGTAGCAAACAGTTCTTAACCTCCAAGTCTAGAACCACCATAGTCAGAAATCATCTATTATCAACTTTACTTTATATGCCTCCCCAGTTCCGACTAATATTAATAAAACCGACCTGAACAAACTCTACACATGCTACAACAAGATAGCTAGGTTCGCAGACAATGCTAAATCACACTCCAACCACTGCCAATCCCTACGTAAACTACACTGGTTAGAATTTAGAAACTTGCTAAGCTACCACCAACTCAACATAGCTCATCAAATTCTATACCACCCAGAGAGAACCCCCGCCCTAGCTGGCATGTTAAATTTCCACAACTCCAACAGGGAACTACATTCCAGTAACAAAGCCCTGGTTGAAGTAAGTCCATGCAAAAACAGCTCTAGAGAAGGCCTATTCTCCCATGAGGTCGCAAAAGCATGGAACACCCTCCCTCCTGACCTCAGGCTCCAAAATCGCACAACCACATTCAAATAACTCCTTAAATCACACCTTTATGCTAATCCTCTTTGCAACTGCAACAACCACCCCTGAATCACCACCCATTGTAGGACAACACCCGCTGAGACTTCTGATGCCTACTTCTCACAATCTCTATGGTCCACCTATGTGCGGTGTACATCTTTGTAGATATTGTAAATATGTACCTACTCTGAGTACCTTATGTTCATATTATGTACTAGTACTTTAAGATTTGTGTCATTTCCTGACTGTACTATGAGATTGTATAGCAATTGCCTGTTTGCATTTACCTAATATTTAATCTGTAAAAAAATATGTATTTTACTTGTAACTTCTTGGAGCTTTTCTCCCCAGGAATCCACTGAAAATGGGCACTAGCTGTCCAGTCGGATTACCCTGGTAAAACAAATGTTAAATAAATAAATAAATAATAAAATATGGTTGCCTCACAGATAGTCTGGGTTGAAACATTCCCAAAGAAGGCTGCCAAGATGCCCTCCACAAAGGCTATAAAGAACTAGTCTATTTGCCTTGTATTACCTTAAATATTTGTACACATCCAACAGGTGTAGGATCCTTTCCTCATTGTTCTAGGGTCTGGGAAAGAGGAGGAGGAGCTGTACTGCCTAGTTCAGGGACAGTTCTGATACTAGTCTGAGCATAAACATAGGGTTCATTCTGAGGATGACCCTGTTCTGGTGAAAGAATGTAAACCACTCTTTGCACATTACGGCTTGCAGTTCTAAAATTTTCTTTGTAAATGTTACAGTGATAAGAAAAAGAATCTTCCATAAACAAACAAACAGTGAAGAAGCTGCTGGCTCAAAAGGATCCACAGTCAGCTGCTCAAGAAAACCAAATAAACAATTTACAAAGGAGGGACAGTATACACTAAATGTAAACTTTTTACACTTTGCTAGGTATGGTTTCTACTAAGTTGCCTGGCATATATTATGCTTAGCAAATTCCATGCAAAAAAGTGCCAAAGAACATCCAGATCTTCCAGGGTGTCAGCCCGAGTCCACTAAAAGTGGGGTGCGCACCAGGGTTCCACAACTCTGAATGAGCAGATCCATCCTCTGCTGTTCCTTGGCTGTCACTAGGGTAAACCACTGCTGCCTGGGGCAATAATGGCATTATGATTATGATGCCTGGCACTTCCCTGTGGACATTCCACCACTCTGAATTATACAGCAGTGAGTGGAAACATATAAGAACCAATTCTGCCACTGAAAGAGAAGGCATCCACTCTCCATAATCCAGTGAATGAGAGCCTTGTACAATAGTGAGGAAGCTTATGTTTCAATGGGGATATTAACACATCCATGTCTGGGACCCCATATTTGAACAGCTGCTGAGGGCCCCCCCAATGCTCAGTCTCCATATGCTGTTTGTACTGAGGTGGCACTCAAATGAGTACTCCAGTACAGACATGAGGCTTTGGCTGTCAAGTTAGCAAATGGCCTGAGCTGGGTAAAGGGCCTGCCTTTGTTGTATTGAGGCTATTCCACAATCCACAAGGTAAACATCTAAAACAGTAATATGGAAAGGGTTCCTTTCCAATGGCTGTGACTGTTGCTTTCAAAAGGTCCTGACTAACCAACTGGATTTTCCTCATGCGCACTCTGCTCAGGGGGACCTGTAAGAATCACTGACGCTATACACCCCAATGCTCTGAAGAATTCACTGGCTCTAAGAATTGAGTTTCTGTTACACTACGAACAAAATAAAGCATCCAGGAATATAATCATGCCCTTGAGGGCAACCTTCAGGACATCTCGGTCTTTTGTAGGATGAGATTCAATCTGGATCAGTTGACTTGAACTCCAAACTGCTGAAACAACATCTCATAATTTTAAGTTTCTCCAAAATTTCATGTACCATTTGGTTTTGAAAAAGACAGATGTTCAAATAAGAGTGAATCTGCACCTTTTTCATTCTAAGAAATGCAATGGGTGCTGCTTAGGCACAGTACAGAACCCCAAAGGAATGAAACAAATTGGAGACAATGGGGTCCTGTGAACATGGATGTGGATGGAAGTCTCCTTCAGGTCGAAAGTGCTAAGGTATTCCAAGGGTAGCAGCAAGTGCAGCATTTTGAATTTCAATATTGTTAACAACAGGCTGAGCTTACTTAAAGCCTACTTTAATAAAGATTTGCAAAAAATAAAGTCAGGTGCATTAAGAAGCCATGTGGTTGAGGCACTTCTATGTCCTTATGTAGTAATCTGCATTTTTTCCCATGTGCCTCTATCAAAGGAAATTTAAGATATTACACAGAGAAGTCTCTAGTGTCCCAGGGTCTTTCTGAAGTGAGCTGAAATGTGAGGATCCACCATGCTTGAAATCTGACATCCATGGTCAAATGCCTGGTTCACATCTAGGATGAAAAAGGGGAGCAATGGGTTGAAGATGACTTTGCTGTTCAACATTAAAAGCTCATCACTGATAGAAGAAATGAGGGAAATCTCTACTGACAGAGGCTAACAGTGGGTACCTGAAGAACCTTTAAGATCAAAACAATGCCTTCCCAATGCTTTTTTTTTGTCCCAAATAAGGATCATTAATAAATATGCTAATGTATTCCAGGAATGTTGTGCCAGATGGGTACTCTGTTATCTTTTTAAAAGAAAAGGCAACATGCAGGACTGTGTCCTGTGAAAGAGTGGAACCATACAGGTCTTGGTGCCCAGCACAGTCCTTAGGAAGGTTTTGGTAGGCTTGACTTCCAGAGGCTGAGCGAGATTCACACATTCAAAAAGTAAAGCAATGTCTTTTGGCTTTTCCCAGTTAGGGGTCACCACGGCAGATCACCAGTCCACACACTGATTAGCAGTGGTGTTTGTACAGTGTCAAGTTGCCAGCCCAGTGCCCAACCTTTACAGAAGGCACAAACATAGACACACGCACTTACCTGCATGTCTTTAAAACTCACTCGACCACAGGGAGGACATGCAGACTCCGAACAGAAGGTGCTCCAGCCGTAAATTGAACCGGAGAACCTCTTGCTTTGAGTTGACAACTCAAACCGCTGCACCATGGCGGCCATTGGAATACATAACTGAAGGCTTTTTTCAGTTCTTTCTTAGAAGATGCTTGATATGCACAATTATCCCAGACTGGATAGGTATTGATAATCCTCTTCCTTGTGTAAGCAAAAATTAGTATTAAGCATCTGATGAAGATGGACCACTTCGATAGCTCTCCAGTTCACGTGGTGAATCAAAACAGGTATGGTCATGCGCAAATAGCTGCTGGCCTAAGGTGGCATGCTGAAGAAGGGTGGAAAATCTTGGAATTCAACAGTGCATCCCATTGTTGCAGTTCTTCTTACCAACTGGTACAAGCCTGGGAGGAACAAGTTTTACCAATAACAGGAGCTTCTCATACAAATGGAAATCACAAAGAAGAGCACGAGAAAGGGAGGGAGGATAAGGTACTTAAAATTTTATTTATTTATTTATTTTACATTTGTTGACCAGGCTAGTCTAGCTGGATACATGTCCATTTTCAGTACAGGCCTGGGGAGAAAAGCTCCAAAGACATATGGAATAGAAAAAATACAAAAATGCAAAATATAAAATATAAAACTATAGTATAAGATATACAAAGGAGTAACAGTAAAGATACATGCAAAAAACTAAATTAGAAAGTGGTAGGAGTTTAAGTAAGCAAAAATTAAAAATCCCCCCCCCCCCACATAGTAGCAATAGAGAGCATTCATTAAAAATAGTATTAAACTACAATACTTCGAATGAGCTTAGCAAGGGCAGTAAGGGATACAGTAAAAATGCAAGACAGTAAGTTTACAATGTTGAGATGTAGGATGTTAGCCAGGGTTACTGCAGGAACATAACCAGTGTATGTTGAGATATGATTTTAGTTTCTTTTTAAATAGTGTAAGAGATGACAGAGAAGTGAGGTCAGTAGGAAGTGAATTCCATAACTTTCCAGCAGTGTTAGAGAACAGGGTATCACCTGCTAAGTTATAAGATCTGCAGGTGTTAATCAGAAGTTTGTTGGATGACCGTAGGTTTAGGATTGTTGTAGGGGATGAAAAGGCTTGAGAGTATTGGTGTATTTGTGGGTTGAGAGAGGATCTTATGGGCTATAGCAAGCTGGAGATATTGTAAATGGTGTAGAAACTCAAGCCAGCCAAGTTGTTTTAGGTTAAGGCAGTGATGAGTCCTGAAAGGGGAGGCAGTATAAATCGAGCAATATTATTATAGGATACTGCTAGTTTCCTGAGGTTACTTTTAGAAAGATTTGTATAAATGGGAGAGGCATAGAGTAGAGTAGAAATAAAGTGAGTTCTTGCTAAAGCAGCCCTGGCTGTTGGTGTAAGAAAGGATTTGACTCTATAGAGGGAACCTAGTTTTTTATTGACTGTTTTTACAGTGTTATTGATGAGAGTATTAAAATTGAGGTTATTGTCAATTGTTTTATTATGTTGCTAGTGCTTGTTGAAGTGGATCTCTCTTCCTGGGCTCCTGATGTTTTGCTTAGTCTGGCCTTCCTTACACCTTCATTCTTCTTGACTCTGCTTAGTGTTTTTGTTTGCTTGCACTAATCTGTCATGTACTGCCTTTTATAAAAGGAAGACCCGTTGCATAATTCCTGGAGTAGAAGGTAATGGAAAGATGAAGAAGCTGCAAGATGAAATGCAGTCTTTCTCTCTTCTCTTAGTTTTAGGATCTATGGAAGGAAAGGGCAATTAAGTCTCCTGGGAAAGGCTGAATCAAAAGCTCTACAAGTCTTCTAATTACTATGGCACAGATATCTAATGCACCCTCCACATATTTAATGATGTTTTTGCCAACTCAGCAAGCAGTACAAATACGTTTCTCCCTAAAACAATCATTACTGAATTATTTGGCTATGTCTTTTATTTGCTTACTATGCATCTCTTACAATAGATCAGCTGGTCTGAAACAATTATGCAGACTGCAGCTATGTACACCTTCTTGCCATACTTAGCAAGCACCCTTTATCTAGCATTTGGGACTGATGGGCCCCTCAAAAAGAGGTAGAGCAGTCTGGCGGGCTGGATGGCTCTTTCTTTAGCAGATGGCCAATTTCTGCCAAAGCGGCCTCCCGTTGACCGGGTGGGACGTCTGGGAGGCACTTCAACTTTGGAAGGTGAAGGAAAGGAATGCGATATCCCCTGGATATCATTTGGAGAACCCAGCGGTCCGATGTTATGGACTCCCATGCCGCTAGGTGCCCAGGAACGTCCCCGACTGCCTCCAGAGTAGAGCACTCGGGCAACTCGTCAGGGTTGCTGCGCGGGCCGTTCAGAGAAAGGTTCCCTGGACCCGAAGTTTCTGGGAGCCCCTCTGCCTCTAGGGCGGCGTCCTCCCTGTCCTCCTCTGCCACGGAAGGACTGGTTGTCCGGAGCAGGCTGGGACTGCTGCGACTTCCGGAACCACATCTTCTTCTGACCCTTTTGGTTCCTAGAGTAGGGCCTCTGGGGTGCAGAGAAGCGGATTCCGACGGCAGACAGCGTCTTCCGTCCTTTTCGCTCTGGGTCAACGTCGCGAACGGTCTTGCCAAACAGAGCAGAACCATCAAAGGCGTTCAAAGACGCTTTGAAGGGCTCAGAAAAATGGACGGAGCCAGGCCTGACGTCTAGTGACCAGTCCTGTCCCGCAGCTCTAGCGGCCTTCCGTTGCATGGGAGAGTAGCCGCATAGAAGTATTTGTAACTGACCTAAGAGTGGCCATACGGGTGGAGTGCAGAACTCTGTCCTCCTCCGAAATGGACTCGGGGATGCAGCGTATTCTTAATAAGATCTCGCTGCATCCTAATGACATGTGCCAAATAGTTCAGCGCCTTACCGAGAAGGTCGCCCGAACTGAACATCCGCTTCCCCAAGCGGTCCATCATCGAGACTCCTTGCTCGGTGGGTGGACTGAGGACTCTCCTGAGCCAGTTCCCTCTTTGTGGCCGCCGCCGTCAACATGGCATCTACCGGACGCCCTTACTCCAATGGGCCCGGTCGGATGGCGGACTAAGGATCCTATCCGGTCTTTGGGAATTGGCTCCACGGTGTCGGTTCCTTCCACGCCCTGGTGGTAATAAGGTCCACCAGGGGGTCGGCAGGGGACACCCAAGAGGTGACGGGCCGTTTCAAATGCCTCCAAGAACACGGACTCGTCCGAGGAAGACTTGGGGCAGACCACCCCTTATACGAACATTTCCATGATGTCTCCAAAGGAGACATCCTCGGGGTGACCGTGGGAGCCTTCCCTTCCTCCAAGTCCGTGTCTTCTGTGAGAGACTCGGGGAGTCAATGTGCCTCCTTTTGCGTATGCTGCGAGGGACCTCCTCTGGGGGCTGTCAGAGGAGTCCTCGCAGCAGCAATTTGCTCCATAGGAGCAACTTGGGGCACAGAAAGCGGGCTGTCCCAGGGGCCGGATGGTGGAAGCCTGGCCCAGTGCAGAGGAGGCGGGACGGAGCCGAACAAGTGCCGGGGTCGGGAGACCCTCAACAGAGCCCTCTCCACTACATCAAAAGCGAAGGGGAGCCGACCTCGACCAAAGGATCCGACAATCGGCTCCCCTCGGATCCGAAGAGTGGACGGAGCCGGCGCCGGCGCCGGATCGAAGGGACAGTGCGCTCCGACACAGGCGGCGCCGAAGGAGCACTGATCCCCGGATCGAGGCTCGGATCCAGGCTCCGAGGTCGGATCCGACGCACTCGAGGGCAGGGTCGGATCCGAAGTACCAAGTACTATCGGCGCCGACCCACCCCGGCTCGAAGCTGCTCGGCTCCAGCTGCTCCGAACCCGGATAGCGGGTCGGAGAAGGAGCAATAGGCTTAAAAAAGGGTGTTGAGCTCCCCGAGGGGAGGCAAGACACTCCCATCTGCATCTGGGCCTGGATGAACCTTCTAATCATCCGGTCCAGATCAGCATCAGAAAGGCTATGTGTAGATCTCGGCGAGGCTACGAGGTAGGCCTGGAGTGCCTCCTCGATAGCCTCGGCGGAGATCGGGTCTCCTCCTCCTCAGGACCCGGTGAAAAGCACACAGGGACCGGGCCGAGAAGGAGGAGACCGAGCCGACAGGAGCCGGGAGAAGCCGCTTGGCTGGCGGGGCGAAACAGAGGTCTCGGCCCGCGCTTGTGGTGCTTCTCCTCCGTCCTTTTTCTCGCATCCCTCTCCTCTCCAGAAGCGGGAGGTTGAGTCCCAGGAGCAGGAGGGGTGCCACAGGGGAACAACAGCCACAGTTGTTCCCGAAGGAGCGGAGGCCGGAGCCGAGTCTGGCGGTAAAAGTCCCACCAAGACAAGCTTGGACCTCCGCTCCCTCAGTGCCCTGGGGTTGAACCCTGCACAAATGGAACAACCAGATGTGAGGTGTTCAACCCGAGACACTAACACACGAGTGTGGCCATCAGCGGTGAGAGCTTATGGCCACACTTTCGAGCATTTGGAGAAAATAGATTTAGGCTGATCAGCCATAATCTAAAAAGCTACTAAAAGTAACTTAAACAAAAGACACACAGGCCCAACACACACACTCTACGCAACAGCGAGGGGAGGGAAAAAAAATTACTTAATTTAACTCAAAATAAAACTATCAAAGAGGGAAACCTAAACTTTCACACAGAAATACACAAATTAACTTAAAATTTCTGTTTTAACAGGTAATAAATCACCACTTAGCTGAGAGCTATGAATGCAAATCCAGTCACCAGTAGCGGCAAACGAGATCTGAGGTCATGAGGGTAGAGCAGGGCATTATGGGTGAGGGGAGGAGCTGAGAGCTTGGATCCATAGCTGGAAAACCATGCCGGTTCGGATCCGATATCGGATCCATAACCCACAGGTTGCAGACAAATGAATATCCTACTTCAGATCATAGGGTTCATTCTGAGGATGACCCTGTTCTGGTGAAAGAATGTAAACCACTCTTTGCACATTACGGCTTGCAGTTCTAAAATTTTCTTTGTAAATGTTACAGTGATAAGAAAAAGAATCTTCCATAAACAAACAAACAGTGAAGAAGCTGCTGGCTCAAAAGGATCCACAGTCAGCTGCTCAAGAAAACCAAATAAACAATTTACAAAGGAGGGACAGTATACACTAAATGTAAACTTTTTACACTTTGCTAGGTATGGTTTCTACTAAGTTGCCTGGCATATATTATGCTTAGCAAATTCCATGCAAAAAAGTGCCAAAGAACATCCAGATCTTCCAGGGTGTCAGCCCGAGTCCACTAAAAGTGGGGTGCGCACCAGGGTTCCACAACTCTGAATGAGCAGATCCATCCTCTGCTGTTCCTTGGCTGTCACTAGGGTAAACCACTGCTGCCTGGGGCAATAATGGCATTATGATTATGATGCCTGGCACTTCCCTGTGGACATTCCACCACTCTGAATTATACAGCAGTGAGTGGAAACATATAAGAACCAATTCTGCCACTGAAAGAGAAGGCATCCACTCTCCATAATCCAGTGAATGAGAGCCTTGTACAATAGTGAGGAAGCTTATGTTTCAATGGGGATATTAACACATCCATGTCTGGGACCCCATATTTGAACAGCTGCTGAGGGCCCCCCCAATGCTCAGTCTCCATATGCTGTTTGTACTGAGGTGGCACTCAAATGAGTACTCCAGTACAGACATGAGGCTTTGGCTGTCAAGTTAGCAAATGGCCTGAGCTGGGTAAAGGGCCTGCCTTTGTTGTATTGAGGCTATTCCACAATCCACAAGGTAAACATCTAAAACAGTAATATGGAAAGGGTTCCTTTCCAATGGCTGTGACTGTTGCTTTCAAAAGGTCCTGACTAACCAACTGGATTTTCCTCATGCGCACTCTGCTCAGGGGGACCTGTAAGAATCACTGACGCTATACACCCCAATGCTCTGAAGAATTCACTGGCTCTAAGAATTGAGTTTCTGTTACACTACGAACAAAATAAAGCATCCAGGAATATAATCATGCCCTTGAGGGCAACCTTCAGGACATCTCGGTCTTTTGTAGGATGAGATTCAATCTGGATCAGTTGACTTGAACTCCAAACTGCTGAAACAACATCTCATAATTTTAAGTTTCTCCAAAATTTCATGTACCATTTGGTTTTGAAAAAGACAGATGTTCAAATAAGAGTGAATCTGCACCTTTTTCATTCTAAGAAATGCAATGGGTGCTGCTTAGGCACAGTACAGAACCCCAAAGGAATGAAACAAATTGGAGACAATGGGGTCCTGTGAACATGGATGTGGATGGAAGTCTCCTTCAGGTCGAAAGTGCTAAGGTATTCCAAGGGTAGCAGCAAGTGCAGCATTTTGAATTTCAATATTGTTAACAACAGGCTGAGCTTACTTAAAGCCTACTTTAATAAAGATTTGCAAAAATAAAGTCAGGTGCATTAAGAAGCCATGTGGTTGAGGCACTTCTATGTCCTTATGTAGTAATCTGCATTTTTTCCCATGTGCCTCTATCAAAGGAAATTTAAGATATTACACAGAGAAGTCTCTAGTGTCCCAGGGTCTTTCTGAAGTGAGCTGAAATGTGAGGATCCACCATGCTTGAAATCTGACATCCATGGTCAAATGCCTGGTTCACATCTAGGATGAAAAAGGGGAGCAATGGGTTGAAGATGACTTTGCTGTTCAACATTAAAAGCTCATCACTGATAGAAGAAATGAGGGAAATCTCTACTGACAGAGGCTAACAATGGGTACCTGAAGAACCTTTAAGATCAAAACAATGCCTTCCCAATGCTTTTTTTTTGTCCCAAATAAGGATCATTAATAAATATGCTAATGTATTCCAGGAATGTTGTGCCAGATGGGTACTCTGTTATCTTTTTAAAAGAAAAGGCAACATGCAGGACTGTGTCCTGTGAAAGAGTGGAACCATACAGGTCTTGGTGCCCAGCACAGTCCTTAGGAAGGTTTTGGTAGGCTTGACTTCCAGAGGCTGAGCGAGATTCACACATTCAAAAAGTAAAGCAATGTCTTTTGGCTTTTCCCAGTTAGGGGTCACCACGGCAGATCACCAGTCCACACACTGATTAGCAGTGGTGTTTGTACAGTGTCAAGTTGCCAGCCCAGTGCCCAACCTTTACAGAAGGCACAAACATAGACACACGCACTTACCTGCATGTCTTTAAAACTCACTCGACCACAGGGAGGACATGCAGACTCCGAACAGAAGGTGCTCCAGCCGTAAATTGAACCGGAGAACCTCTTGCTTTGAGTTGACAACTCTAACCGCTGCACCATGGCGGCCATTGGAATACATAACTGAAGGCTTTTTTCAGTTCTTTCTTAGAAGATGCTTGATATGCACAATTATCCCAGACTGGATAGGTATTGATAATCCTCTTCCTTGTGTAAGCAAAAATTAGTATTAAGCATCTGATGAAGATGGACCACCGATAGCTCTCCAGTTCACGTGGTGAATCAAAACAGGTATGGTCATGCGCAAATAGCTGCTGGCCTAAGGTGGCATGCTGAAGAAGGGTGGAAAATCTTGGAATTCAACAGTGCATCCCATTGTTGCAGTTCTTCTTACCAACTGGTACAAGCCTGGGAGGAACAAGTTTTACCAATAACAGGAGCTTCTCATACAAATGGAAATCACAAAGAAGAGCACGAAAGGGAGGGAGGATAAGGTACTTAAAATTTTATTTATTTATTTATTTTACATTTGTTGACCAGGCTAGTCTAGCTGGATACATGTCCATTTTCAGTACAGGCCTGGGGAGAAAAGCTCCAAAGACATATGGAATAGAAAAAATACAAAAATGCAAAATATAAAATATAAAACTATAGTATAAGATATACAAAGGAGTAACAGTAAAGATACATGCAAAAAACTAAATTAGAAAGTGGTAGGAGTTTAAGTAAGCAAAATTAAAATCCCACATAGTAGCAATAGAGAGCATTCATTAAAAATAGTATTAAACTACAATACTTCGAATGAGCTTAGCAAGGGCAGTAAGGGATACAGTAAAAATGCAAGACAGTAAGTTTACAATGTTGAGATGTAGGATGTTAGCCAGGGTTACTGCAGGAACATAACCAGTGTATGTTGAGATATGATTTTAGTTTCTTTTTAAATAGTGTAAGAGATGACAGAGAAGTGAGGTCAGTAGGAAGTGAATTCCATAACTTTCCAGCAGTGTTAGAGAACAGGGTATCACCTGCTAAGTTATAAGATCTGCAGGTGTTAATCAGAAGTTTGTTGGATGACCGTAGGTTTTTAGGATTGTTGTAGGGGATGAAAAGGCTTGAGAGTATTGGTGTATTTGTGGGTTGAGAGAGGATCTTATGGGCTATAGCAAGCTGGAGATATTGTAAATGGTGTAGAAACTCAAGCCAGCCAAGTTGTTTTAGGTTAAGGCAGTGATGAGTCCTGAAAGGGGAGGCAGTAGCAAATCGAGCAATATTATTATAGGATACTGCTAGTTTCCTGAGGTTACTTTTAGAAAGATTTGTATAAATGGGAGAGGCATAGAGTAGAGTAGAAATAAAGTGAGTTCTTGCTAAAGCAGCCCTGGCTGTTGGTGTAAGAAAGGATTTGACTCTATAGAGGGAACCTAGTTTTTTATTGACTGTTTTTACAGTGTTATTGATGAGAGTATTAAAATTGAGGTTATTGTCAATTGTTTTATTATGTTGCTAGTGCTTGTTGAAGTGGATCTCTCTTCCTGGGCTCCTGATGTTTTGCTTAGTCTGGCCTTCCTTACACCTTCATTCTTCTTGACTCTGCTTAGTGTTTTTGTTTGCTTGCACTAATCTGTCATGTACTGCCTTTTATAAAAGGAAGACCCGTTGCATAATTCCTGGAGTAGAAGGTAATGGAAAGATGAAGAAGCTGCAAGATGAAATGCAGTCTTTCTCTCTTCTCTTAGTTTTTAGGATCTATGGAAGGAAAGGGCAATTAAGTCTCCTGGGAAAGGCTGAATCAAAAGCTCTACAAGTCTTCTAATTACTATGGCACAGATATCTAATGCACCCTCCACATATTTAATGATGTTTTTGCCAACTCAGCAAGCAGTACAAATACGTTTCTCCCTAAAACAATCATTACTGAATTATTTGGCTATGTCTTTTATTTGCTTACTATGCATCTCTTACAATAGATCAGCTGGTCTGAAACAATTATGCAGACTGCAGCTATGTACACCTTCTTGCCATACTTAGCAAGCACCCTTTATCTAGCATTTGGAAGAGTTCTGTTTCTAGTACCAACTTAGAACCCCTTGCAACAACAAAGCATATAATGCAGCCTTGATCACTAAATTTTTATAAAGATATTTACACAGCACTTGAACTCTGTAAAAGCAGTTTAGCTTTTCCAGACAGCTAGAGGTGAGAATCTGGTTCCAGTGAGCAGCTGTCATATTTCTCCAAGTACATGCACCAGTCGAGGCATGACATAAGCTTTTTAGTTTTTCAGTTCCTAGCAAACCCCACAAGGTCTCTAGATGCTTTAAAGTTCCTTAACAAATATTTTCAATTTTTCCTCGAAGTTCACAGTTTCCCCTAAAGATAGATCTCTTGCAGAAAAGTTTGAATAAATTGCCATCACAATCACTGGTATCATAACCCACAGGAAACATTCAAAATAAGTCAAGTTTTGTTCTTCCAGGTTGGAATAGGATGACCACTAGAAGATTCGCTCTCTCTTCCACTTTAGCTAAGAAATTACTCCTGTAGTTCGGGGGGATGGGGCAGCACATAAAGCAACATGACCCACTGCACCTCTGTCAAATACTCAATAAGACATTAATAGCAAAAACAGACATTAGGCAGCCCTGCAATCACAGTGGAACTGAAGAACCATTTGGGGGTAATACACAAACTGTTGAACACCTGAAAAGGAGTTGGATGGGTGATAAAAGAATGCTTAATATCACTTTGGAAAAAGCTTGTGCCTTCCAAGGATGTGAAGCAGCAGGTACACTCAAACTCTGGCATTCCCTCAATATGACTATTCCACTCTTCGCACTCTAAGAAAGGACTTTTAAATTAAAAGTCTTGCAGTGTTGAGTTCTTTCCAAATTGGTGACTAACTCAGTAATGGTGAACCTTTTGGGCTCGGCATGTCAAAAATTTGGAAAATGCCTATCTTGATTCTTCTGGTGTGTCACCCCCCCCCCCCCCCGACAAAAGAGAAACAATTCTTTACATATTCATTTATTTAAAAAAAAAATACAGACCAATCGTGTGTACTGCTATGTGTTAAAAAGTAAAAGAAAAATCAGTGACTTACAACAGAAAAAACAATATGTGCATTGATAAATGAGCTTAAAACAGTGCACCAAAAATTACCCTACTTTTAATAGTAAGTTTGAATTGAAATGAGAAAAATATGGAACACACTGCATTTGATTTGATTAGCATCAATTAATGACTTTTTTGTTGCTGAGTTTTAATAAACAAGTGCAGGGTCACATATTTCTTGCATTTTTGTTCATTCCGTTTCTTTGGTAACTTGGGTGTTGGTGAACGTTGGTGTGTCACCTTTAACACGTGTCATAGATTCGTCATCAATGGATTAAGCAACATCCTGATTAGAACTCAAAGTGTGCAAACCAAGAAATTGTCAAAAGTGATGGTAAAGTTGCTAATTTTGACAAAAATTCAGTTACTGGTTAGTAATTACTTTAAATGGACACTATACAGAAGGAAATTGCAATAGTAAGGGAAAATAAACTGGGACAAACAAAAGCTCCAGCTGGGACGAACCTTATAAATGTTCAGCAAAGTAGCAGCTCAGGTTGCAGCTTTAGTACAGAAGAAAACTTCCAGCAACTTAAAAGAAAAAATACGTCAGATATGAAACTGAAGAAACATTTCTCAGACACGATAAGAACAGTACAGTTGTGTAGACTTACCATAAATATAGATGTTTGAGTGTATTCACTTTTGCAGTCATCACACTTGGGTTATCTGCCTGCAGGAAGCCCGCAGTCGGCCCAAATACCAGAGTCTTAGTATTTCTGCGTCAGATGCTGTCGCTTCTTCCATGACGTCAGGTCGTCAGGGGTAAAAAAACAGGCAGCAAATGCCATTACATCAGTTTTTCTTGCTCCAAATGTCAGGGGCCCCCAAACAGAGAGCTAGTATATGGTGGGGAACACCATCAGTAAAGAGTAAATAACAATGCCATTAGGAATAGCCATAGAAAGGAGAGGTACATAGATAGAGAAAGCCAGGGGGGCTGGAGGGAGGGAAACCAGGACTGCAACAGTGAATACACTCTTAACAACTACATTTATGATAAGTGTACACAACTGTACTATGTTCTTCGTGTTTCATTGTTGCAGTCATCACACTTGGGTTGATTCCCAAAGCTGTGGAAGGGTGGAGGCAGTCAAAAAGTGTTAGGGCTGGCTAGTAAGCCTTGCAAGACTGCTGTTGCAAATCCAGCCCTGGAATTGGAAAAAAGTGGTAATGCTTGGTGAAGGTGTGTACAGAACCCCAGGTTGCAACTTCCAGAATGTCCCTGGTAGGGACTCCCCTGAGAAATGCTGTAGAGGTAGAAGTAGCCCTAGTGGAATGTGTTTTGACCCCCTGAGGGGTTGGTTTTCCATGGTGCTTGTAGCAGAAATGGATGCAGTGTGCTATCCATTTGGAAATGGTTTGCTTTGAAATGGCCTTACCTTCTGCCCCTGAAGCAAAGCTGAATAGCAACTGGTCAGATTTTCTGAACGGCTTAGTCCTATCAAGACAGAGCTTGAGCTGTCTATGCACGTCCAAAGAGTGCAGTATCCTTTCCCCTTTACTCTGAGGGTTAGAGAAAAAAGATTGGTAAGTGGATTGATTGGTTTAGAGCTACACTGCACACCACCTTAAGCATAAAGGATGGGTTAGTCCTGAGGGAAACCCTGTCCGCATAGAAAATAATGAAGGGTTCCACAGCCATTAGTGCCTGTAACTCGGACACTCTTCTAGGTGAAGTTACGGCTAAAAGTAAGGCTGTTTTCCAAGAGAGGAATTTTAACTCTGAAGCAGCAGGTTCAAAAGGGGGAAGCGTGAGCTTTTCCAGTATAACGTTAAGGTCCCAGGCAGGGGTGGGTCCCTCCTTGGGGGCCTTAAGTTGTTAACCACTCACAGGAACTGCTTGATGAGAGGGTGAGAAAATAGAGGTGGCTCAGTATTATAATGAGCCGAGATGGCAGAGGCATGAATCTTAATGGGGGAGGAGGCTAGGCCTCTGTGAAGTAGCTCTGCTAGGTAAATCCAGGATTAGAGGTAAGGAGGGCACAGCTGTATCCTTTCCTTTAGAGCGAGTCCAAGAACAATATCTTTTCCACTTTTCAGCATAGGATTTCCTAGTACTAGGCCTTCTGGCTTCAAGAATGACATCCAGCACCTGTTTGCTGAGGGTTGCTGGTGGGGTATTCAAGGGATAAGCCAAGCTGCAAGGTTTAGGGTTTGCAATTGTGGATGCAAAATCTGTCCCTCCTGCTGAGACAGCAGGGTGGAGTCTGGTGTAGGTGCCAGGGTGGCAACGTTGTCAGGCCACACAGCAGTGGGTACACCAGTGCTGACGTGGCCAGTCCGGGGGCAATCAGAATTGCCATTGGCCTGTCTTGTTGTTTTATCTTGAGTAGTACTCTTGAGAGAAGGTGCAGAGGGGGAAAGACATAGATTGAGAGTTTTTTCCCATTGAAAGGATAGGGCATCCACCTTCCAGGCCCAGCTTTGAGGGTTCCTGGTGCAGTATTTGCTTAAATGGTAGTTCTCGGGGGAGGCAAAGAGATCCACCTCTGGTGTCCCCCCCCTCAGGATCACAAGGTTGAAGGTGTTGGGCTCCAATTTCCACTCGTGTGGGTTGACGAGATTTCTGCTTAAGTCGTCTGCCAGTGAATATTGTTTGCCTGGCAGGAATTGAGTTGTAGATGGACTTGGTTGCTCAAGGCTGTGTTCCACAGGGCCATGGATAACCTGCAGAGTGGGTAAGAATGGGTTCACCCCTGCTTTTTTATGTACCATATAACTGTGTTGTCTGTTTTTATCAGCAGTTGTCCTGGAAGGATTAGGTATTTGAAAGCTATCAGAGCATTATGTACAGCTAGCATATCTTTTTGATTGATGTGCAGGAGAATCTGCCTTGGGGTCCAGTGGCCCTGAATGCATTTGCCTGCCATGCACAGTCTGATGCATCTGTTGTCAGGGTTTGGGTGGCGTGGGGTTGAGTGAAATGCAGTCTCTTGTTGTGGTTGCAAGCTTCTGCCCATCAAAGGAACTCTGTCCTTAGAAAAGGTATGATAGGAATGACTGTTTCCAGGTCCTGAGAATTCTGGCACCAAAGACTTTTTAAGTACCATTGAAGTTTCCTCATATGCAGTCTTGCATATGGAATTAGTAGAATACATGAGGCAGTGAACCCTACGGCTTGCAGTATTTTTCTTGCAGATAGCTGGGTTCTGGTGGCCATTCGTTTGAAGTAGTCTGTCAAATAGACCTGTTTTTCTGAAGTGAGAAATGCCATCTGGGAAGTTGTGTCCAAGCTTGCTCCCAATAATACAAACTTTTGACTGGGTACTAGTTGAAATTTCTTTTTGTTGATGGTGTACCCCAATAAAGTGAGAAGGCTTTTACAAATACCAGGTGCTGAAGCAGCAATTCCTGACTGTCCACCTGAATCAGGCAGTTATCCAAGTATGGGTAAATTTGGATATTTCTCTGCCTGCAGTATGCAATGGCTGGAGCCAGGCATTTTGTGAATACTCTGGGCGCAGTAAATAAGCCAAAGGGAAGTGCAGAGAACTGATCGTGCATAGATCCTGCCCTGAAACATAGATATTTCCTGCTTGACTCCCTTATGGGGATGTGCAGATAAGCTTCTTTTAAGTCTAGAGTGACTAACCAGGCATCCTTGGCTAGCATAGGGTGAAGCTGTTGCAGGGTAATCATCTTGAATTTTGGGACCAGCGGAAAGGTGTTGAGAATTGAAAGATCCAGGATCGGGCGCCAAGAGCCCTCTTTTCTGGGCACCAGGAAAAGTCTGGAGTAGAAACCCTGACCCCTTTGTTCTACTGGAACAGGTTGAATTTTTCAGATATTGAGTAGGGAAAGTACTTGCTTTTGAGCCTCTGCCCACTGGTATGGAGGAAGGTCTACAAACGATCTTGGGGTTGAAAGTGAATGGAAGTAGAATTTGTACCCCTGGGATACAATGTTGAGGACCCATCGGTCCTGAGTGATGGACATCCATTTTTTTGCATGAAGGGCAGGTTTTCCTCCTAGGGACACAAGCAGCTGGGCAAGGCTGTGAAGTAGACTTGAAAAGTCATAGTGAACGTTTTCCATAGTGGGGTTGCTTACCACTCCCTGTTTTTGGGATGGGGGCACTCCATTGCTTAGATCTCTGCATACTCCGAGACTGTAGTCTGGGTGGCCTGTTTCCCCTGGGTCTTGTCGGGAAAGGGCTGGGAAGGACCAGTGTTTGGAAGGAAAATGCCTACTGAATCTACGTGGTTGCACTTGTAATAATTCTTTAACAGTTTGCATAGATTTAGCTTTTTCTTCCATTTTTTTGGTGCCAAACAGTCCTTATTCAAAGCAGCATCCAGTAATTTGGATTAGACATGATCTGACAAGGTTTGCTCCTTCAGCCAAGCATGTCTTCTCAGTACAGAACCAGTGACTGCAGCCCTGCAAGTTACTTCTAAGGCATCAAAGCCACACTGCAAAGTATGCTTACTAACTTGGTTTGCAGAATGCATTAGCTCTTGTAAATCTTTATTTTCTGCACAATCGGGAAATAATACCATTTTCTGTTTAATTAGTTCCATACTATGTTGCTGGTACTTCAGCATGTGAAACTGGCAATTTAATGCCCTGATAGCAAGAGTTGCAGAGGTATATACATTCTTTCCCCATCTGTCTAAAGCTCTGGAATCCTTGTCCAAAGGGGTAGGATTTTTGGCTGTAGTAGCCTTAATACCTTTAGGTCCCTGGGAAATGATCTCTGGATCAGCAGTAGGATTCTTGAAAAGAAACTTGTGGGAATCAGGTAATCTGTAAGTACCTGTCAGGTTTCCTAGTCTGGAGTAAGACTGGATTCCATAAAAACATCATCTACAAAATCCAGGACACTGGGTATTGCTAGAGCCCTGTGCTGAGGCAACTCTAAAAATTCTCTGAGTCTCTTTTTGGACTGAGGGTAATCTTGGCATTCCCAGTGGAAATGTTATCTTAAAGTATGCAAGGTTTCACCAAAAGAAAAATCCTCTGGAGGGGAGGCAGAGGTACTGGATTCCTCTGCATCTGAATCCTCATAAACTGATACAGGCATGTCCTGATAATCAGAAGGGTCAGAGTCATCTGATTCTACAGACCAGGCATCCGAAGGAACTTCAATTCTTTGTCTCTTAGCAGGGGAAGGCTGGCTTCCCCTAATTAGCATAATAAGGTCTTCAGCATTTGTTTTTGTGGCATGGGAGCTTGAGCATGCGCTGGTAGTTTTAGCTAAAAACGAAGTTGTCGGTTTGATTCGAACATCGGTAGGATGGAATACACCCGCAGAAGCCGGTGCCTGCACAGCGGCTCCGGACCCATCGAAGGTAGAGACATCCGCTGGTTCCATAGTCGAAAAAGCACCTCACGGCATACAAGACTCCGAATGGGTCTTAACAGAGGCCTGTGAATCCATACAGGCAGCCATCAGGGGCTGCAAAGGTGCCTCACTGAGTACCGGCAGACTGGCGACTAGCTTAACGGAAGCGTCGTCGGCAGTTTTGGACCTATGCGGTCTGTCTTTATCTTTACGTTTTTTTCAAAAGATCGGTAGTCAGATGGCTTATCGAAGCCATTTCGGAATACAGAGAACGAGCGCGAAAAAATTTAGCGACAAAAATAGCCCGAAGACGAATGGTTCAGGCGTTAAACAAGGCACAAAACTGACAGGGAGGGACATTGTGATCTGGGTCTAAACAGGTGACGCAGTAAGAATGAAAATCTCTGTGAGGTATTTGCTTTCCACTGGCAAGACAATTGTTAACTTTTTCTGACATTGGTTAGAGCAAGAAAAAGGATCCCCAATGGGGTACTTAGCTTTAGAATTCTTCAGGATTATCAACTCGAAAACGAAAATTTAATGTAGCGGCTGACCAGCACTTGCGAACTGCTTCTGCTTCGGGCTCCTCGGCAAGAAAGACTGATGTAATGGCGTCAGCTGCCTGTTTTATACCCCTGAATACCTGACGTGATGGAAGAAGCGACAGCATCCGACGCAGAAATACTAAGACTCTGGTATTCAGTCCGAATGAGGGCTACCTGCAGGCAGATAACCCAAGTGTGATGACTGCAACAGTGAAACACAAAGAAAATCTTCTATTCCTCTATGCCTCCCTTGGCCCACTCCGCCTACCTTACTTGTACGGAGTCTCTATTTACCAAATCAAACACCATCTTCCTAGGAAACTTCAATCCGTCCATAAACTGGCAGGCTTATAAATCTTCCAACTTGTATGT
The DNA here is from genome assembly GCF_019279795.1 of Protopterus annectens. NCBI lineage: Eukaryota > Metazoa > Chordata > Ceratodontiformes > Protopteridae > Protopterus > Protopterus annectens. Next base: position 489,104,543 of record NC_056749.1, on the reverse strand, counting down.
CCAGAAATTTCTTGACTTCAACCTTGCAAATTCTCTGAAACAGTCCGCACTCGAACCAAGGGTTACAAAATCCTGGATTTGGTCCTCACTATTATGGTAAGGCTTTGTTCCCTATCAATTGCAAATTCCTCCCTGGTCAAATCAGTCACACTCACAATAAGACTGAAGCCTGAACAACTTCCAATACCTCAGTATTCAGAGATTATGCAATTTAATCTACTAAAACTGAGTGATAACCTGGATACATTCAAAAATGTCACCCACTGTTTATGTTGACTCCTTTACTGCTTAACTCTACGCACACAGAAATTGCAGCATATATGCATCTGTCCAAATCATAAATAAATACTACTCTAAATTAAAAAAAAAAAACATTATGGTGAACCCTAATATAAAGAAGTTCTATAATAAAAAAGAAAAACTGATTGCCTGCAAAAATAAATGTAACTCCCACAATGCTAAAAATGCTCTTGCTAAACTAAACAAGGAACTTTAGACCATTGGCAAATCAACCAAAGACAGATATGATGCAAAAATAACTACCCACGGTAAGGATAACTCAAAAGGAACAATGCTCAGCCATGTGCAGAGCTAACAGTAAATTACATCACTTACTCAGACCTATAGGACATTACCAATCTACAAGCAGTTGACTTTAGCTCAAACTTCACCTCCGACTTCCCTCCAATATTCTCAGATCACATCCCCATGATTAAACCCTCCCCTGAAATCTCCCAGTAACAAGTAAATAAGGTGCTAAGGCCAGAAACACTACTTTTGTGGAACCAGAAAACATACCCCCCCCCCCCCCGGACAGACAATTCAATCTCAGCTTCAAAACAGGCTTCATGATGGATGAGTTAAGGACAGCAATAGTCATTTCCTTACACAATGGTAGGGCTTCAACAGAAATGGGTAACTACAGACCTTTAAGACTGGCCAGTCTCATCTGTACAGCTATGTAAGGATCATTACAGAATTAGTAAACAAGGATTAATATATAAGGATATAGGAAAGGTACAGTTGTGTACACGTACCATAAATGTAGATGTTCAAGTGTATTCACTGTTGCAGTCATCACATTTGGGTTATCTGCTTGCAGTAGCCCTCAGTCGGCCTGATTATTGAAGTCTTGGGTCCTGTGTCAGTTGCTGTCTCATCCTCCGTGACATCAGGTAGTCAGGGGTATAAAGCATGCAGCCGATGCCATTACATCAGTTTTTCTTGCCCCAGATGTCAGGTACCCCCCAACGGGAAGCAATTAAATAAATATATATACATACATACATAGATATATACATATACACACACACACTGTTATAAAAAAGCAAATACACCAAAAAGCTTTTAAAGCATACTAAAGGATAGTAGAGGTATAGCCAAAATAAGTCAGGGAGCTGGAGGGAGGGTAACCAGGACTGCAACAGTGAATACACTCGAACATCTACATTTATGGTAAGTGTACACAACTGTACTATGTTCTTCGTGTTTCACTGTTGCAGTCACCACATTTGGGTAGATTCTCAAAGCTAAGGATGGTAGGAGGAATTCAGATAGAATTAGGACCAGCTATAAGGCCCTGCAAGACTGCAGTGGCAAAGCCAGCTCTGGATTTAGAGAAAAATGGTAAATGATAATTCTTGGTGAAAGTATGTACAGAACTCCAGGTAGCAGCTTCTAGGATGTCCCTGGTAGGGACACCTCTGAGAAAGGCTGTAGCGGTAGATGCCGCCCTGGTTGAATGGGGTCTAATCCCCTGTGGGATAGGTTTTCCATGGTGCTTATAGCAGAAATGAATGCAATGGCCTCTCCATTTAGAAACTGTTTGCTTTGAAATAACCTTCCCCTTTGCCCCTGCAGCAAATGCCACCAGCAGTTGTTCAGATTTCCTTTGAGGTTTAGTCCTGTCCAAGTAAAAGCTAAGTTGTCTGTGCACATCTAAGGAGTGCAGTATCCATTTCCCTTTGTTCTGTGGATTAGAAGAGGTTGGCAAAAGAATAGACTGATTAAGAGTCACACTGGATACCACCTTGGGCATGAAGGAGGGACTGGTCCTGAAGGACACCCTGTCCGCATGAATGATGATGAAAGGCTCCACTGCCATAAGGGCCTGTAATTCAGATACCCTTCTTGCTGAAGTGATTGCCAAATGGAAGGCTGTTTTCCAAGAAAGGAATTGTAACTCTGCACTTGCAGCTGCCTCAAAAGGAGGAAGACTGAGTTTTTCCAATACAAAGTTAAGGTTCCAGGTTGGAGTTGGGGCTCTCCTGGATGGTCTTAAGTTTTTGGCCCCTCAGAGGAACTGCTTGAGCAGTGGATGAGAGAAGAGGGGTGGTTCTGTGTTGTAATGAGCTGAAATAGCTGAGGCGTGAATTTTGATGGAGGAAAAAGAAAGGCCCTTGTGAAGCATCTCAGTTAAGTATTGAAGAATCTGAGGTAAATTGGGCACTGGTATGCCCATCCCTCGAGTTTGGTTCCAGGCACAGAATCTTTTCCATTTGTCAGCATAAGATTTTCTAGTATTAGGCCTCCTTGCCTCCAAAATGACATCCAACACTTGTTTACTGCAGGTGCCGTGGAGCCAGCAGTGACAAACTGCGCAAAAGGGGGTACCAGTGTTGGCATGGCCAGTCTGGTGCAATCAGTATTGTCCTTGGTTTGTCCTGTTTGATCTTTAGTAGTACTTTGGAGAGGAGAGGCAGAGGAGGAAAGGCACAAACTGACAGATTTTTCCACCTTAAGGACAGAGCATCCACTTTCCAAGCTCGTTTGCGGGAAGTCCTTGTGCAGAATTTGTCCAACTGGTAGTTCTGGGGGAGGCGAACAGATCTATACCTAGGCTCCCCCATTTGTTTATCAACATGTTGAAAGGCTTTGGTTCCAGTTTCCACTCGTGTGGATCCATGAGATTTCTGCTTAGTTTGTCTGCCAGTGTATTTAGTTTTCCTGGCAGGAATTGAGCCTATAGATGCACTTGGTAGCTCAAGGCTGTGTTCCACAGAGCCATGGCTAGCCTGCAGAGGGGGTAAGAATGGGTACCCTCCTGCTTGTTTATGTACCACATAACAGTGGTGTTGTCGGTCTTCACCATTAATTGTCCTGGAAGAATGTGGTACTTGAAGGCTGTCAGAGCATTCTGTACAGTTAACATTTATTTTTGATTGATATGCAGGTGCATTTGACTTGGGTTCCATTTTCCCTGAATGCACTTCCCTGCTAGGTGAGCCCCCCCATGCATAGTCTGATGCATCTGTTGTTAGGGTTTGGGCGGCAGGGGGTAGAGTAAATGGTAGTCCCTTGTTTTGGTGGCAGGCCTCTGCCCACCAAAGGAACTCTAACCGTAGGCAAGGTATGATAGGAATCATTGCTTCTAGATCCTGAGAATGTTGACACCATAGGCTTTTCAGATACCAATGTAGTTTCCTCATATGCAGTCTTGCATATGGAATTAGTAGAATGCAGGAGGCCATGAACCCCAAGGCTGGCAGTATTTTCCTTGCAGAAAGCAGGGTTTTTGTGGCCATTAGTTTGAAGTAAGTTGTCAAATTAATTTGTTTCTCTGGCGTGAGGAAAGCCAACTGGGAAGTTGTGTTCAAGCTTGCTCCCAGGATTATAATTTGTTGACAGGGTACCAGATGTGATTTCTTTTCGTTTATGGGGTACCCCACAGAAGTTAGCACCTTTTGTACAACTGCCAGATGATTCAAAAGTATGTCCTGGCTTTCTGCCTGAATTAGACAATCGCCCAGGTATGGGTATATTTGAATATTGCTTTGCTTGCCAAATGCATTGACTGGAGCTAGGCACTTTGTGAATACCCTGGGCACAGTCGATAAGCCAAAGGGCAGTGCAGAGAACTGATAGTGCATGTAGCCTGCTTTGAAGCATAGGTATCTTCTGAAAAATTCCCTGATTGGGATGTGCAGGTAGGCTTCCTTTAAATCCAGTGTTGCCAACCAGGCATCTTTGCCTAGCATAGGCAATAACTGGTGAAGAGATAGCATCTTGAATTTTGGAATCACCAAAAAGGTGTTTAAGATAACAAGGTCCAGGATAGGATGCCGTGAGTTGTCTTTTCTGGGTACCAGGAAAAGTCTTGAGTAGAAACCTTGTCCCTTTTCCTCTTCTGGTACAGTCTGAATAGCCTTTATGCTCAAGACAGAGAGTACTTGATTTTGAGCCTCTATCCACTGATTTGGGGGTAGATCTGGCCAACCGTTTGGGGTTGGTAACGTGAAGTGAAATCTGTATCCTTGGGAAATTAGAAGTTATGTACTCACCATAACGTTCCATCGGAGTAGGTGTATTCATTTGTCTGCAACCTGTGGGTTATGGATCCGATATCGGATCCGAACCGGCATGGTTTACCAGCTATGGATCCAAGCTCTCAGCTCCTCCCCTCACCCATAATGCCCTGCTCTACCCTCATGACCTCAGATCGAGTTTGCCAACAGCAAGAACACCCTGAAAAGGGTAAAACACATCATATGCAGGAAACTGAAAGGCCAGGGGGATAGGAGGGTGGGATGGTTGCAGACAAATGAATACACCTACTCAGATGGAACGTTATGGTGAGTACATAACTTCTAAATCTGAAGTAGGAGATTCATTTGTCTGCAACCTGTGGGACAGAGTCCCCAGCTACCTGAATCTTTGGCGGCCATCATGGAAGGATATTCCGGAGCACCGCGGAGCCAAAGGATGCTCTACCCCTAGATGCAAGATCCAACTTGTAGTGGGAAATAAAAGTATGAGATGAAGCCCACGTGGCTGCTGCACAAATATCATCTAGAGGAATCCTGGCCTTAAAGGCTGCCGAGGTAGAGACTGACCGGGTTGAATGGGCATGTACACCCTCCGGTGCGGGCCTTCCCGAAGCTTGATAAGCCAATAAGATACATTGTGAAATCCAGCGAGATAATGAGACTTTAGAAATTGGTTTGCCCAAATTAAATTTAGCAAAGGAAATGAACAACTGTTGCACAAAAAATAGCGTATAAAACCTTTAATCACCGCTTTCATTGACTGACTTCCTCAGAATACATAATACATATAAACCACACCTTTATATACACCTTTCTAATCTCTTCTTAATTGAATAATTAATTGTTAAAAAAATATATCTACTGTTTTTAAAAACTCATAATTTTAAAAAATAGACAATGACAATTCTTGTTCTTTATCAATACATAATTTTCTATGTTTCAAAAAACATTTTATATTAATAGTTTCGTTTAGACCAGGTGGATGGTCTGCTTTAAGTTTAATCTGCCATAAAGTCTCTTTTTGTTCAAGGTGATTTTTAAAGTCACCTACCCTTAAATCTTTATGGCAGACTTCTACTACAGTGAAAACAAATTTTTTGAAGTTAGTACAGTTTAGATGTATGTTTTTGGTGGGATATAAAGGAAAATAGGTTTCACAGTAAGATCTTTCGAAAACAGACTTTTACAAACAGTTATTTACACTTTCAGAGTAACCATCCAAAACATACTATCAGAAATATTCCTAGGGGTCAGTACATAAGAGCCTGTCGGATGACCAGTAAAACAAGTGATTTAATACAAGAATTTCATTTTATTTTATCTTTATTTGTAAATAGAGGATATGAAGAGAATTTGGTGATGGATATAGGCAATGAAATTTTTAAAAAACATCATATAAATTACCTAGCTATTTTAAACAAGGAACCCACAGATACAACTAATAAAGTGGAATCCACTTCCAAAAACCCTGGATTAGTTTGTTCTTTGGCCATGAACAGTGAAGTTAAGTGTATTAAGGCAGTTATGGAAAAGAATTGGAGAATTACACAGGGAAATAGTGAGATTCTTAAAGTTGTAGGAAGTAAACCAAATTTTGTTCTTCGTAATGATCAAAATATAAAAAAGTTACTAGAACAGGACAATACCTCTACAAAAGATAACAACATAGCTAAGAGAGGTATGTTTTGTTGTTACAAGTGTAAAGTTTGTAGATATATATCCACAGGTCCATATATTTCTGTTATTACAAGTGATAGAACATTGGAAGTTCCAGGGTATATTTCTTGTAACACTAGTGGTGTAGTGTATATTGCTCTGTGCACGGTCTGTCCGGCATTTTATGTTGGCATGACCACCAGGAGTTTGGCAACACGTATCAAGGAACACTTATATTATATCAAAACAAAAGACCCCAAAAGTGTATTATTCAAACACTCAACTGTTTGTACTAACTTCAAAAAATTTGTTTTCACTGTAGTAGAAGTCTGCCATAAAGATTTAAGGGTAGGTGACTTTAAAAATCACCTTGAACAAAAAGAGACTTTATGGCAGATTAAACTTAAAGCAGACCATCCACCTGGTCTAAACGAAACTATTAATATAAAATGTTTTTTGAAACATAGAAAATTATGTATTGATAAAGAACAAGAATTGTCATTGTCTATTTTTTAAAATTATGAGTTTTTAAAAACAGTAGATATATTTTTTTAACAATTAATTATTCAATTAAGAACAGATTAGAAGGTGTATATAAAGGTGTGGTTTATATGTATTATGTATTCTGAGGAAGTCAGTCGATGAAAGCGGTGATTAAAGGTTTTATACGCTATTTTTTGTGCAACATCTGAATTCTTTTCATCTGAACCATTATTTTCTGCCATTTGTTGTTTATCCATTTAATTTTTGGCTGGTTTGCTTTCAATTGAAATGAACAACTGGTCGGATTGCCTATGACCAGCCGTCCTGTTTAGATAAAATCTAAGTTGCCTGTGAACATCTAAGGAGTGAAGCTTGTATTCACCTTTGTTTTCATATTTAGGAAAGAAAACAGGGAGGTTAATGGATTGATTAATGTTTGCTTCAGAAGCTACCTTAGGAAGAAAGGACGGGTTGGTCCTGAGGTAAACACGGTCCGGATGACAGACCACGTAAGGAGGTTTAGCTGATAATGCTTGAAGCTCTGAGACTCTCTTGGCCGAAGTAATGGCTACTAAGAAGGCGGTCTTGAAAGATAAGAATTTCAGATCTACCGTAGCCGCCCGGTTCAAAGGGGTGGCCAAGGCCTGGAGAACTAAGGAAAGGTCCCAAGGAGGAACCGCTTGCTTTACAGGGGGCCTGAGAAGAAAAGTACCTTTAAGGAAAATCTTACATAACTTGGCAGACATCAGTGGATTGGAGTCATGACCAATGTGATAATGAGAAATTGCCGCAAGTTGTACTTTGACCGTGGAACTGCTGGCACCATCATTAAAAAGAGTGGTTAAAAAATCAAGCACCAAAGGAAGAGGAACTGTGAAGGGGTTTAGGCCTTGCCGCTCCGCCCACAAAGAGAACCGTTTCCACTTGCTGCGGTAGACTTTCCTAGTGGATGGCTTATGAGCCGCCACCAGGATGGCCTTAACAGGGGACGAAATACCGGGAGTCTTGATCAAGAGTGGAACTGGAGCAGCCAAGCGGTCAGCTTCAGGTTGTCCAGGTTCGGAGGAGATAAGTGGGATGGATGAGATATCAGATCCGGAATGGGATCTAGAATCCAAGGAGGATTCACTGAGTGAGACCTTAGGAAGGGGAACCAGATCTGTCGAGGCCAAAATGGAGCAATGAGAATCATTCTGCACCCCAACCGAGAGGCTTTCTGAAGAACTTGGAGCATCAGAGGCAAGGGGGGATAAGCATAAAGAAGACCGGGTGGCCAAGCATGCACCAGAGCGTCTCTTGGGGAACCTCTGGGAGGAGGTATCAGAGCGAAAAAACTGCCGCACTTGGTGTTTGAGGGAGAGGCAAAAAGATCGCAACAAGGAGTTCCCCACCGTGCGAAAATGCGTTCCGCTACCTGAGTATTGAGAGACCACTCGTAAGGGGTGAGAATGGTGCGACTGAGTTTGTCCGCCAGGATGTTGGACCGACCCGGAATATGCGTTGCTATGAGAAAGCGGTTGGTGGAGATTGCCCATTCCCACACTCTCATGGCTTCTCGACAAAGCGGGTAAGACCTGGTTCCTCCTTGCTTGTTGATGTACCAAACAACCGACATGTTGTCCGATTGAATCACAATTGTTCCCAAGGGAAGAAAGGCCTGAAGTGCTAGCAACGCTAAGAGCACCGCTCTCATCTCTAGAACGTTGATATGCAGTGAGGTCTCTGAATCATCCCACGTGCCTTGGACGGTCCGGCCTGCAAAATGCCCCCCCCCCCACCCGAGGCGGGAGGCGTCCGTGGTCACCGTGGCGAGAGGGGGAGAAGCACAAAATGGGCGGCCTCCGTGGAGATCTGGAGAGTGTAGCCACCACAGGAGGGACCGCTTGCAAGCCTTGCTGATCGCAATGGGATGATGCATAGGAAGAGCAAGATACGACCACTGAACTAGGAGTGTCCATTGAAGGATGCGAATATTGAACCTGGCGAGAGGAAGAAGCGCTATTGCTGCAGCTATGGACCCTAGGGCCCTCAGGACCAACTCCGCCGGAACTGAGCTTGATTGGAGAATGGCCCGCACCTGAAATTGCAGATTTTGAACTCTGTCCGCAGTGAGGAAGGCTTTTAATCTCCTTGTGTCTAACCTGGCACCTATAAAATCTATGAGCTGCGTGGGTGCTAGGTTGGATTTTTTTGTGTTTATTGTGATGCCCAGACGGGGAGCAAGATGGAGAAAGGAGTCTCACGCCAATAGTAGTAGATGCCTTGTTGGGGCGGTGAGAAGCCAGTCGTCCAGGTAGGGAAAGACCTGTACCCCCTGAAGCCTCAGGTGGGCCGCTACCACTGCTAATACTTTGGTGAACACCCTGGGGGCTGTGGTGAGACCAAAGGGAAGGACCCGGAATTGGTAGTGACTGGCTCCCAGCCGGAAGCGGAGAAACCTCCTGGAGCGCCTATCCATTAGAATGTGGTAGTACGCATCCTTGAGGTCTATGGAGCACATCCAGTGATTTTCTCCCAGAAGGGGGAGAATAGACTGCAACGTGACGATTCGGAACTTCTCCTTGGGAACTGCCTGGTTCAAGAGTGAAAGGTCTAAAATTGGTCTTAGATCCCCCGTCTTTTTTGGCACTAAAAAGAACCTGGAGTAGAACCCTGATCCGATCTGGTCTGGGGGGATGGGCTGGATGGCTCTTTTCTTTAGCAGATGGCCAATTTCTGCCAAAGCGGCCTCCCACTGACCGGGTGGAACGTCGTGGAGGGACTTCAATTTTGGCAAGTGAAGAAAGGGTATACGGTATCCTCTGGATATGATCTGGAGGACCCAGCGGTCTGATGTTATGGACTCCCATGCCGCTAGGTGCTCCGAAAAATGTCCCCAGACTGCCTCCAGAGTGGAGCAGCCGGGCAACCCCTCAGGGCTGCTGCGCGGGCCGTTCAGAGAAGGGTTCTCTGGACCCGAAGTTCCTGGGAGCCCCTCTGCCCCTAGGGCGGCGTCCTCCCTGTCCTCCTCTGCCATGGAAGGACTGGTTGTCCGGAGCAGGCTGAGACTGCTGCGACTTCCGGAACCACATCTTCTTCTGTCCCTTTTGGTTCCTAGAATAGGGCCTCTGGGGTGCAGAGAAGCGGATTCCGACGGCAGACAGCGTCTTCCCGTCCTTCTCGCTCTGGGTCAAAGTGTCTCGAACAGTTTTGCCAAAGAGGGCAGAACCATCGAAGGGGGCGTTCGCGAATGACGCCTTGAAGGGCTCTGAGAAATCGCAATGATGGAGCCAGGCCTGACGTCTAGTAACTAGGCCTGCCCCTGCGGCTCTAGCGGCACCTTCCGTAGCATGGGACAGTAGCCGCATAGAGGTATTGGTGACGGACCTAAGAGTGGCCATGCGGGTGGAGTGCAGCACTTTGTCCTCCTCCGACATGGACTCTGGAGGGGATGCAGCGTATTCTTTAATAAGATCGCGCTGCATCCTAATCACGTGTGCCAGGTAGTTCAGCGCTCTCACAGAGAAGGTCGCTGAACTAAACATCCGCTTCCCCAAGCGATCCATCATCCGAGACTCCTTGCTCGGGGGATGGACTGAGGGACTCTCCTTAGCAAGTTCCCTCTTGGTGGCCGCCGCCGTCAACATGGCATCTACCGGAGGCCCCTTACTCCAATGGGCACGGTCAGCCTGGGGACTGAGAATACGGTCGGGCCTTTTTGGGATTGGCTCCACGGTGTCCGGTTCCTTCCACGCCCTGGTGGTAATGAGGTCGGCAGGAGGGGACACCCAAGAGGTAGACGGGCCCGCTTCAAATGCCTCCAAGAACACGGACTCGTCCGAGGAAGACTTGGGGGCAGACCACCCCCCCCTTATGCGGAGCATTTCCATGATGTCTCCAAATGAGACATCCTCGGGGGGTGACCATGGGGAGCCTTCCCATTCCTCCAAATCCGTGTCTTCTGTGAGAGACTCGAGGGAGTCAATGTGCCTCCTTTTGCACGTATGATTGCGGGGAACATCCTCCGGGGGGCTGTCAGAGGACTCCTCGCAAACAGTAACCTGTTCCAGGGGAACAGCTTGGGGCACAGGAGCGGGCTGTCCCAAGGGCCGGATGGTGGAAGCCTGACCCAGTGCAGAGGAAGCGCGGGACGGAGCCGAAGCAAGTGCCGGTGGTCCGGAGACCCTCAACAGGGCCCTCTCCACTACATCAAAAGCCGAAGGGGAGCCGACCTCGACCAAAGGATCTGACAATCGGCTCCCCCTCGGATCCGAGGAGTGGATCGGAGCCGGCGCCGAAGTGCTCGGATCCGAAGGGACAGTGCGCTCCGACACAGACGGCGCCGAAGGAGCACTGATCCCCCCGGATCCGAAGCTCGGATCCAGGCTCCGAGAGGTCGGATCCGAAGCACTCGAGGGCAGGGTCGGATCCGAAGTACCAAGTACTATCGGCGCCGACCCACCCCCGGCTCCGAAGCTGCTCGGCTCCAACTGCTCTGAACCCGGGTAGCGGGTCGGAGAAGGAGCAATCAGCTTGAAAAAAGGGGTCGAGCTCCCCAGAGGGGGAGGCAAGAGCACTCCCATCTGCATCTGGGCCTGGATGAACCTTCTCATCATCCGGTCCAGATCAGCGTCTGACAGGCTATAAGTTGATCTCGACGAGGCTACCGAGGTAGGCCTTGAGTGCCTCCTCGATAGCCTCGGCGGAGATCGGGTCTCCTCCTCCTCAGGTCCCGTGAAAACACACTGGAGACCGGAGCCGAGGAGGAGAGCCAGCAGACAAGGAGGCCGGAGGAGAAGCCGCTTGGCTGGCGGGGCGAAACAGAGGTCTCGGCCCGCCGCTTATGGTGCTTCTCCCTCCGGTCCTTCTTTCTAGCTTCCCTCTCCTCCGAACCACTACAGGGAGGTTGAGTCCCAGGAGGAGGAGGGGGAGCCAGAGAGGAGACAACCGTAGAAACGGTTACCCCCGAAGGAGCGGAGGCCGGAGCCGAGTCCGGTGGCAAAAGGCCCGCCAAGACAAGCTTGGACCTCTGCTCCTTCAATGCCCTGGGGTTGTACCCTGCACAAATGGAACATCCAGAAGTGAGTTGTTCAACCCCAAGGCATCTAACACACCGAGTGTGGCCATCAGCCGGGGAAAGCTTATGGCCACACTCGGAGCACTTGGAGAACACAGCTTTGGGTTGTTCAGACATCCCAAAAGCAAAAAGTTACTTAAACTAGAGTTAAAGTAAAGTAACAAAACCACTCAACAGGCCCAAACACACACTACGCTACCAGCGAGGGGAGGGATAAGTAAAATTAAATTTTAAAACACTAAAGGTATAATTAAGAGATAGGGGAACCTACACTTCCACACAACTTTCACACAAAACTTCAAAAATTAGCACTTTAAAGACTAAAAAACTACACTTAGCTGAAGAGCTTATGGAACACAATCTGGTCATCAGCGCGGCAAATGAGATCTGAGGTCATGAGGGTAGAGCAGGGCATTATGGGTGAGGGGAGGAGCTGAGAGCTTGGATCCATAGCTGGTAAACCATGCCGGTTCGGATCCGATATCGGATCCATAACCCACAGGTTGCAGACAAATGAATCTCCTACTTCAGATCTATATTTAAAACCCACTTGTCCTGGGTAATGAGTTCCCAGTTTTTTGCATGCAGAGCAATCTTTCCCCCTAAAGGAGCAGTCAGTTGAGAAGTGCTTGGAAGTTTTAAATTTAAGTCATTGAGACAGTTTACCATAGGGGGAGTCTTACTGATTTGGAAGTGGGAGCCCCCCACTGCTTAGTCCTGTGCGTACCCTTTGACTGCAGCCTGGGAGTTCTGCTGGTTCTGGGTTTGGACTGATAAGGCCTGGAAGAGGCAGAAAAAGACCAATTCTTAGAGGGCCAATGCCTACTAAAACTTGGAGGCTGTACTTGTAGGAAATCTTTAACAGTTTGCATAAATTTAGCTTTTTCCTCCCATCTTTTTAAGAACTTCTTCTGCTTTGTTGCCAAACAGGCAGTCCTGACTTAAGGGAGCATCCAGCAATTTAGTTTTAACATGATCTGGCAAAGATTGCTCCTTAAGCCAAGCATGCCTTCTAAGTACAGACCCAGTGACAGCATCCCTGCAAGATGCCTCCAGTGAGTCAAAACCACATTGTAAAGTATGCTTTTCAACCTGTTCAGCAGAATGCAATAAATCCTGTAAATCCTTATTTTCAGCACAGTCAAGAATCATCATCATTTTCTGTTTAAGCAATCCAATAATATGCTGCTGATACTTTAACATAAGAAAATTGCAGTTTAAGGGCCTAATGACCAAAGTTGCTTAAGTGTATACCTTCTTACCCCATCCATCCAGCACCCTGGAGTCTCTATCGGGGGGGGGGGGGGTAGGATTTTTGGCAGTAGTAGCCTTAATGTCCTTGGGTCCCTGTGAAATAGTCTCAGGATCCGCAGTAGGATTTTTAAAAAGGAACTTGTGAGAGTCAGGAACCCTGTAATTTCTACCAGGTTTTCTAGGAGCAGGAGGTAGAGAGTCAGGGGCCAAGCTAGATTCCGAAAAGGCATCAACAATGTCTAATACAGGAGAGACAGCTGAAGGCCTGTGATGGGGCAAGAGTAAGAAATCCCTAAGCCTCTTTTTAGAATCAGAGTAATCCTGGCTTTCCCAGCAAAAGTGCTCCCTAAGAGTATGCAAGGTTTCACCAAAAGAGAAATCCTCTGGGGGAAGCAGAAAGAACACAGTCCTCTGCATCAGAATCCTCATTGGTAGGGAAGGGCAAATCCTGGTCATCAGAGGAAACAGAAATTTCAGAATCCTGGTCAGAAGTATCATAAGCAAATTCAGTCCTAGGTCTCTTAAAGGGGGGAAGGTTGGCTTGTCCTGATTAAAGTAATAAGGTCTTCAGCCATTCTTATCATTTGCTTTTTAGACACAGAGGCCTGACCATGCGGTCTGGGCATCGGTTTTCTGGGCATGGTTCGAGTTTTAGGCCTTGAAGAAGAAGATGGCATTGGTTTAATATGCAAGTCAGTAGACCAGAATATACCCTCAGAAGCCGGTGCCTGCACAGCGGCTCCGGACCCATCCAAGGTAAAGACATCCGCAGGTTCCACAGTTGAAGCATCTTGCAGCATACCGGACTCAGAATAGGTCTCAGTAGAGGCCTGCAAATCTGAAGTAGCGGGCATCAAGGTCTGTGAAAGCACATCACTGAGTACTGGTAAACTAGCAACTGGCTTAGGAGAAGTGTCGTCAGCAGCTTTGGACCTAGGCGGCCTGTCTCTCTCTATCTTTGCGATATTTCGGAATGTCGGTAGTCGGATGGCTTACCAAAACATATCTGGATAATTGAACCAAGTACCAAAATATTTAGAAGCGTAAATATACAGACAAATATTTTGCTGCTTAAATAAGGCACAAAACCGAGATATGTCGTGGTCAGGGCCTAGGCAAGGAATACAGTATGAATGAAAATCTTTGTGAGGTATTTGCTTTCCACAAGAAACACAATTATTGACTTTTACTGACATCGGTTTAGAACAAGATAAAGTTTCCCCAACGGGGTACTTAGCTTTAGTTGAAGACTTTGGTTCTCAAACTCAAAAATGAAAACTTCAGGAGTTGGTCGACTGGCACTTGCCAACTGGTTCTGCTTCGGGCACCGCACAGCAAGAAAGACTGGTGTAATGGCGTCGGCTGCATGCTTTATACCCCTGACTACCTGATGTCATGGAAGATGAGACAGCAACCGACGCAGGACCCAAGACTTTAATAATCAGGACGAATGAGGGCTACTGCAAGCAGATAACCCAAATGTGATGACTGCAACAGTGAAACACGAAGAACATCATGCAGACTCATTATCCAAAGCCAGCTCAGGTTCATTAAGGACTTACCCTGCCTACTTAACTTGGTTGACTTCTTAAAAGTTATTGTAACAATGGATAAGGCAACTCTGCTGACACAGCATATCTAAGCCTTGTAAAGGTATTCAACACAATCCCAAATTCGGGTATCATAAAGTGAGCTAAATGTAAATTCCACTGCAACTCAGTGCATAGCAACGTGGCTCACAAATAGAACCCATGAAATAAAGGTAGGCAGATCTACCACCTCCAAAAAAAACTTTCAGTGGCTGTGTACCCACAGTTCAGCCCTTGGGACAATCCTCTTTGGAACTTACTTTTTTTGAGGTCAAACCTCATGTTACGGGACTACGGCTGACCACGTTTGCAAACGACAGCAAACTTGGTGCTATCAAACTCCACAGAAGACACCACGATCCTCCAAACAGCTGGGGGTAAAAATCACGGGAAAAAAAATTAAATGTCAAGAAATAATCAAATCCTTCAGCAAGCATGATTCTTCTTATAACTATTACACTGACAACACACCCTTGAATCCCATAGCCAGTGATCAGGCAACCTATGTTAACAATTAACTGCTTTTAATATCCATGTAACTACTGTTGTAAGGAAGTCCTTTTTCATCATATAGCTTATAACTTAAAGTATGGCATCCAGGTCTAAGGGTGAAATTATTCCACTGTACTTGGTATTCATAATGCTGATCATTAAGTATAATGTCCCTTTTGGTATCTACTTGTCACAACTGGAAAAACCTCAATGCTTCCTCACTGAGAAGATCAAAGGTCTAAATCATAAGTTATGGGGATCATCTCAAAGCCTTGCTCACTTCTCATTATACAGGCTACCGACAAGTGACCTCTGCCTCAACAACAGACCCTATCCTCTTGGACCAGCTACACATCTGCAAGTCCAATGGCGGGACTTCATAAATAGAACATGGAGAGATATGTATGCATGAGACAGAATTCTGCTTCAATGGAACGGTCTTCCACATAAAGCAAAGTACTTCTCTCACTCCTTTCAAATGCAATTTGGAAGAATGGATGAGTAACCACAAATTTACTCTCAGTTTAGCATCCTAGTCTCATGGATAACTGTAACATGTAAATATCCCAACATATTTTTCTGTCCATCACTTGGATATATAAGGGCTAAAAACTGCCATAAAGATCTAAGGCTAGGCTTGTTAAGATCATGCAAGATCAACAGTGTAGTATGTACCAACAAACTTATAAATGGACTCACAGGTGTTTAAAGTAAGTGAAACACTAGAGGAATTTATAAAGTCAAATGATAAAATGGTGAAAGAAAAACAAAACGCTTTAGGCACTCAGATGAGATAAAAAAAACTGCAGAAATCAGACTGAAATAAAGGAGACCGTGGCTGAATAGGATTATTCCCAAGTAGCAGCATTTCAAAAATGGTAAAGCTAGAAGACAGAATATGCAGAGAAAATCTGAAAGTTGTTGCTACACCAAAGCAGCTGGAAGAAGTATTAATTTTATGAAAATACAATAAGCAAGTGGACTGGTGTTCCAAGGCAAGATGGGTTAACTGAGAGGACACTGAGTGTATTGTCCAAATCTGATCCCAGGAAGTAGTCAAGACCTATTTATCAATGATGCAATCATAGCAGAAAGAGATGACCCTTTAACTGTAGTAGACGTGGAAAGTATTAAAAAATGGGGACACATCATTTGTGGAAAATTAGTATTCACTGTACACAAAGCAAAAGGGAAGCAAGCTTATCCCAGCAATCAGGGGATGTTGACAGGCAGGTGTGACAGTCAAGTTGCTATATCCAATTGTCTTCAGAATATTTTTTCCCTAGACGAACAAAGACATTTTTGGAGTACTTGCATTAGGTGTTGGATGGGGAAGCAAATACACTGCAGCAAATATGGCTTCATATTTCTTCAAAAAAAAAAAAAAAAAAAAAAAAAAAAAAAAAGATCAGATGGAGAAAATTTAGTCAATAAGCTGACAGACACTTTGCTTTACAATCTTCTGTCAATCACAAAGACTTTACTTTACCAGTGAATCCATTTAATTTTTTTTCCCAAATGAAAATGCTTGAGCAACCAGAAAATAAAGCACAGGACCTGACCAAAACAATTTGAAGTATCTTGGACTCAGACTAGGGACCTATGTTGGAAGGCAGCAAAGACTAAAAAAAACAACCAACAATAACATGAATTTGCTGAATAAAAGGAAGAACAGAACTTAATCTCACTTGATACAATTTAGACTTGTGAAATGTGGTTCTGCATGAAGTGAATGACAAAGGAGTGGAAGTTGTTTGTGTTAAACTGGTGGGAGAACTGTAAAGCATAAACCCATGTTACGTTATTACTATTTAGAAGGCCACAAGTGACTGAAGAACTGACTATGTAAAAAGGTACAGCTAATTTAAGAACTTACTGTAATAGTAGATGCCCTACCGATCACTGTTGCAGTATTTCAAACAAATGGGTTATCACCACTGACATCCAGCTGGGGTACCAAAGCTGAATGTAACGAGCTTGGCTAGTTGACAGAAAACCTGTTCAAGAAGTCAGATAGGACTGACCTAGCAAAAACAGCCCTGGACCTTGAAAAGGCATCAATCCTGAAATGCTCAGTGAAAGTGCACAGATGAAAGGTGGCAGCTTCCAATACAGCCCTGGAATGAACACCTTTGTAGAAGGCCTTGGAAGATGCCACCATCCTGGCAGAATGAGCCTGAGGGCATAAAGGTAAGGATTTTCCATGAAGAGAATAAGAAAACAACGTACAGATCCAGCTTGCAATGGTTTGTTTAGATACTGGTTGGGCCCAGTTTTGCATCCATGAATGAGACAAACAGTTGATCTAACTTACAAATGGATGTGTTCTTGTCCAAATAAAACCTCAGCTGCCTGTGAACATCTAGATGGTATAGAAATATTTCCCTCCCGTATTCTGTGGGTTGGGGAAAAAAGTAGGTAGACTGATAGCCTAGTTGAGAGATGGACTGTTCGCTACTTTCGACATGAAAGAAGGGTGGGTCCACAGGGTCATCTTGTCCTTGTGAAAAATAAGGAAGGGAGGAATGGCCATGAGTGCCTTGTATCTCTGAGACTCTCCAAGCAGAAGTGACAGCAAGATGCAGAACAGCCTTTCAGTTGCAGAATTTGAGATTTGCTGAGGTTGCTGGTTCAAACAGAGGTACAGTGAGCTTTTCTAGCATGAAACTGAGGGCCCTAGGAGAGGGTAAAGGCCTCACTGGGGGTCTAAGATGCAGAACTCCTTTAAGAAATTGTTAAACTACAGGCCTGGACATAACTGATGAATTGAGGGACGGACAGGCATACATGGCCGACATACGGCCTTTGATGGAGGAATAAGCAAGACCTGCATCTATTAGGTCACACAAATACTAAAGTATCCTAAAGGATGGAAGATATCTCTGATTTGTTGAAGTCCTGGTTATTTCTATGGCATCAAAAAGGAAATATCTTTCTTTGGCTATGTAGAATTTTCAAGTGGTGGGTCTCCTTGCTTTTTGGAGAAGCCTAACTACATCTTCTGAAACCTGGTGCCTGAAAGGCATCAGAAATCCTATCATCCAAACATTTAGGTTTGCATACGACAGGTTGGGATGTAGCAGTGATCCTTTTTGCCATGTGATGAGAACTGCCTTGTGTTGTAGTTTGCATTGTTTGCCCTTGGCTAGATGATAAAGTGGAGGGAATCAATGCTTTTGTGGCCAAAAGGAGATAAGTAGTAATAGTTTTGTTTTTTCTTCTTTTTGGATCTTTAGTGAAACCCTTGGAATAAGAGGAGAGGGGATAGCATGTAGAAACTTCTCTGTCCAGTGAAGGGAGAAGGCATCTTTCCTCCAGGCTGAGGGGAAAGGGTTCCTGGTGCAGAAGAGGGGGAGTTGTCTTTTGCTCTCGGAGACAAACAAATCAGAATGATGCCCATAAATACTTGTCTGTTCAGGGTCCATTCATGAGGGTGCTCCAAGGTCCTGCTCAATGAGTCTGCCAGCACATTGCCCTGTGATGGGATGTATATGGTAAGTAGGGACAAGATCTTCTGGATTGAAAGTTCCCAGGCCCTTTGGGCTATCTGCGCAGTTGGTATGAACTTGTGCCTCCTTGCTTGTTCATGTACCACATGACGAAGTGTTGTCTGTGAATAATCAGAGAGGACCTGGTTTCCAGACATGTGAGATAACCTGAACAGCTTGGATGAGGGTCCTCATCTCTAAGGTTGATGTGTTACGTCCTGAGTTTGAGCTGCCACCTGTTTTGTATTCTGTGGGTGCATAGCCAGGAACTGCAGGCCTCGTCCAAGGCATTTCTGTACATCTCCTGAACTGGGGCTGGTGGGATGAAGGGGACCCTACAGAGAGTTTCACCTGGTCTACTCTCCATAAGAGCTCCATTCTGAGGACAAGGTGTGAGGGTTTAAGTGTTGGGACCACACTGTTCTCAGGTACCACTGGAATTTCCTCAAATGTAAGCTGGCTAAGGAAAGTACTGGAACAGTGGCTGCTATGAATCTTATAGCTCTTTAAGATTTCTCTGTTCTAGCATCGGTCGAGGGAGGAAAGACTGTAAAGGTAAATTGTAAGGTTGCACTTTTTCTTAAGGCAAGTAGGCCTGCAGTCTTCTAGAGTCTAATCTGCAGCCCAGAAACATTAAGTCCTGAGTGGGCTAGAGATAAGAATGTTTGCAGTTGAAAGGGAACCCCAATTGCAAGAGGAGATGTTGCAACAGGACCCTAGAAGAGGTTGCCTGGTTTAGCAGATCAACTAAGTAAGGGAAAATCTGAATACCCTCAGTCTGGAAAATATTGTCACTTGTGCTAGATACGTTGTGAAAACTCTTGGGGTTTTGGAAAGCCCAAAAGGCAAACCAGTAAACGGAAAGTGAGATGACACAGCACAAAACTTAAGGAATCTCCAGAAGCGGTGAATAGGTATATGAATATAGGCATCTTTTAGATCCAGAGAGACTAGATATGGAAGTGTAAAAGGCAGCAGTACGTGCACGGAGAGCATTCTGAAGGTTGGCACTTTTAAGAAAGTGTTTAGCAGAGAGAGGTCCAGTATGGGTCTCCATTGTCCCCTTTTTCTTGGAACTTGGAAGAGTCTGGAGTTAAAATCCCTTCCTACGAATTCCATGGCACTGTTTCTGTACTGTTTTGTGCCTTTAATTCTTGCAGTACGGGTGGTAACATATGGATTTATTTGTGAGGAGGGGGTATAGCATTCAGTGGACAGAATTATTTCCAAGACGCGACACAACCCTTTCTTGTGACAGAATGCACCCAGTGGTTTGTAGGGATTTTTCCCAGCTTGACAGTGGCTGAGTTAGCCTTCTGAAGAGGGGCAGGAGAAGGACAAAGGGCTGATGGGAGTGGAGATTTGTAGTGTGATTTTTTTTCCTGAAGGGAAGCCTCCAAAATGTGGGATTCCTCTGTAGTTTCTCTGGAAATCTTTCTGGGAGCTTTATGCTTTAGAAGAAGTCTGGAGTCTCTTCTAACAGAAGTGGACTTGGCTGGGTAATAATTCTAGTATAGAGGCATAACGTTAGCAAAATCCATCTGCAGTCTTTCGTTTTCTTGCCTTGCTCTTGTAGAACTTTTAAATAAGTTGGCTGTCTGCAGACCAAACAAAAGGTTCTTCTCTAAGGAAGAATCAATAAGTTTGGCTTTGAGTCTTCTGGCTTGGGTTGATTATACATCTATGCATACCTGTGCATGACAGAGTCAGCAGCAGCTGCTCTGGCTGAGGCCTCTACAACATTGTAACTACATTGTACACTGTGTTTGGTTACCTATGTAGCCTGGGTAAGCAGAGACTGTATTTAATGTTTGGAATCTGATCCCTGTGAATCCACCACTACCATATTTACGGAGTGGAGTATGGACAACAGTTATAGTCATCTGGGTCTGGTAATTAATAGCCCTGAATGCCAAAGTAGGGAAGGTATAAACCTTTTTTCCCAAAATATTCATGGCCCTACTGTCTTTGTCTGAAGGGAGGGCACCGGTATTGGGAAAAAGTTTTATCAGAAGAAAGAGTAACTGGGGAAGAGTCTGCCACAGTATTCTTACACAAGATCTTAAGTTCATCTGGAACTTTATAAAATGAATCTGTCCTTTTACAGGCAGGAGACTGTGAATCGGGGGTAGGAGAGGCAGACTGGAAAACATCCAATAAGGCCGCCAAAACTGAAGAGGGACATGGGAAGGGGCAGGGGTGCCTACTTCCAAGGGGTTATAATACCTTTTCTGGATATCTGTAATCTGTCTAGACTCCCACTCAAAATGTTTCATCATGTTTGTCCCCAAATGAAGCTTCTTCAATAGGAGTGTCAGGGGAGATGAAGTCTTCATCATCACAAGAAAATTTAGCCAGGGGAGTGGATTTCAGAGGAGTAAGCCAGAGAATATTCAGAGTCACAAGCCTCCTCATCTTCAGAAAAAGATGAATTCACAGTAATTTTTTGAAGTGTAGTAGGAGGCGGGTGGGTAGAAAATAATTTTTTTTCAGGGCCACTACCAGCTAAAGTAGGCCTTGAGAAAAGACCATCCCCATTCCTTCTCCCTACAGGTGGGGGAGAAGAAACATGCTTATTTTTTGACATTTCTTTGGTGCGACATCCACCAGAACCAAGCAGGGTGGTTCAGATCCCCAATGTTCCTCTATTAACTTCCAGGGATCAACTCCCTGAATAGAATCTGTGCGATGTACTCCAGACCCTCTAAAATGATTAGCTACAGTTCTCCCTTCTCAGGAGCAGCTTCCTAGGTTCAACACCAAACAGGCCAGTGGGGTCAAGGTAAAGGGCATTAGAGGTACAGTTGGATATACAGTGAGCTCTGGAACCTCGGTGGGTGGGTCAGAGCAGCATGGGTAGACAGTATTCAGACTAGGCCTTTTGAGCTTTTTTTTTTTTTTTTTTTTGTGGGAAGGAGGTACATATGGGGATGCGTGATTCACCATCCTGGAGTGGACCAAAGGCTTCAGACGCTGTTGAATGAAGACAGGTGGGACAGGTAAATCTTTGGCACAAAAATTTGATGTATGGAACAGGCGTTGTAAGTAGTGTTCTACGCCCAGGTAGGACACTGGGTATGAAGACCTTAACATAGGATTTGCATACCACACTCGCAGTTAGCCCTGCTAGCGTACAATGAATACACACATAGCAAAGCAATTTAGGTATGTAAAGAAAGGTTTTGCAGTGGGACATCTGTTTATGAAGCCATGGTACAAATTGCCAGACTATTTATTAGTCTAATGGATATCTGACCTGCTTATCTGTTGAGAATCTGTGCTCATACATCCGTCTATGTACCCTTATGCTTACGAGTTGAGATCACACATTGGACGTATGACTCGGGAAAGGTTAAACTTTGGTTCCCTGGCAGGATGTCAGTGGTGATAACCTACTTGTCTGAAATACTGCACCACTGACCTCAATCAGGACAATGGTAGTTACATACTAACCACAACAGTGGATCCCTTCATTTACGCAAGTCCAATATGACAGGTCCTCAAGCTGCTCGTTGGAGCCAAACTGGCAAAACTATTGATTCAGCCTTGAGCCCCATTAAGAATTATTTTCCCATAATGTGTGCAGATACCTCATATTTAGTTTTGTGCCAATTACTGAAACAGAATTCAAGGCAGTCCATGACAAAAAAGGAAAGTTTTTTCAGGTCTTACAAAGTGATAATATGGTAAGTGTGGAGAGTGGATGGGTGGCTACAGTTTATGGACCTGAACGAAAATAATCAGTGTTATGCTAAATACATAACTACTGTATCTTATTTATTCTGTCCATCTGAATTGACTTATGGTCATAATCACCAGCTATCAGACAGCTGGGTGGCATCATGACAGGAGACACCTGAGGAAAGAGGCTCCAAAGGAAGTCCTAGACCTCAATACACCATCTACTTTGTAATCCTTAACAAAAATATGCAACACAGACAATGTCACTTCTGAATAAATCTCGTAAATTGACGAATTTCTAAAGAAGGTTGCTGAAGTAGTAACACATCTGGTGGAATGAGTCTTGGGACTGCATAACAAAGGACAATAGTTAGAAATGCAGTCTGAAAGCCACATGGACAAGGTGACTTTAGACACTTGTACTTCCAGTTTACTGACTGCAAAAGGAGACAAAAACCTGCAAATCTTTTCTGAAGAATTTGGTTTAGTGCAGGTAGAATCCAAGTTTAAGTGAATCAACTTGACTTAGGTTTGCCTTGGAATTCACCTTGAGGAGAAGACCAGAATTAGTATTTAGTGACGTCTTTGTGAAACACACAACAAAAAATGGACTAAAGAAGACATGGCCTGTAATTTGAATACTCTTCTGGCAGAAATGGTATTAACCAAGAAGGTTTTCTGGGAAAGAAATGTCAAGGATGCAGTGGATGCTCAAAAGTGGGGACATTGTTTAAGTTTCCAGTACAAAATTGAGATTCCACAGAGGTACCGTTTCACTAACTGGTGGCCCTGAGCAGAAAAGACCCTCTTGAGAAAGGCCCCACAAAGTTGAGAATCAAGGGAGCAGGCTTCTTTATCCAGTATAACTGGAAATGTGAATATGTTAGCCAAGAAGTATAAAACACCTGGGACAGGAGCAGAAAAAGGAATGTCTCATGAAGATGCCCAGATCCCCAAACGTTTTTACTTCTTGCAATGAAGCTTGCAAGTGGATTAATTCTGGGAGGCACAGAGAATTCTAACTACATCACTGAATAAGGATGGGTGACTGGCCATCATTAGAAGGGGAGAAACCAAGCAGTTAGCCTGAGGCTGGGAAGGTCTGGTAAGGCTTCCCAGATAAGTGAAAAAGTAAATCTTGTCTGGGATCCCACATGGGTGGGGTTCCCTGATGTGAGGCCTTAGAATGGGAAACCAAATTTGCTTTGGCTAATTGAGTGTAATGAAGATCATGGTGGCTTTGCATTTGATCACTTTCTATAGAATGCTGGGGAAAGGGCCAAAGGAGAATAAGCACAAAAAAGCCTGGGAGGCCACTGCTTGACCACAACACCTCTCAGGGACAGTCCCTTTTGGGGGATTGGGGAATCATGGCAAAGACCTTATTGCATTTGGTGTCGCATGGGGAAGCAAACAGATCATAGCAAGGTTGTCCCAAAAGGATGATAATCTGTTATGCCACTGGTGGACTGAGACACCACTTGTGACCCATTAGGACGAACCTGCTTAGCCTTTCTGCAAGACAACTGACCTTCCTGTGGATGTGAACTTTATGGATGGACACTGGAACCTAATGAATGATGTGTCACTAGGAACTAGAATGGGAAAATATAAACAGGTGGTAGACTTCTGAAGAAATATCACAAAATATTTAGTATGGAAGACCAGAGTTCAGTAGCAGAATCTCAGACTTTACATATTACTCCGCAAGACACAACTTCTGAACTACACTATGGATATAAAGCAAACAAGAGAAATCTTGACGAGTGGTTGGGCAATAGGAAGTTCACCCTGGGGATCACTTCAGTGGCCTTGCTTGACAGGGGCACTGGGAACTAACTTTAGGCAGCATGATGCCAGGGAATCTTCTTGGGCTAGGCTTATATAGGATCCAGGGCCATTAGCCTAGTACACACCTACGAACAAACTAAAATACAGGCTATAGTAATGAACTATGCTTCAACACATGACTTGGTATCCACTTCCTTTTGTGATGTCATGGCAAAATGTGGTGCTTGGGAATTTGGTTGAACATGGATGTTGAACAAGCAAGTTAAAGAAATCTGGAAAGAAATAAAGTGTATATGGTAAGGCAAGACTATGCAAACTATTATTTATGGATACTGGTAAAAAAATATAAGTAATTAAGATGTTTTTGGTCTTGCTGGTTCTTTACATAGCTCAGGCTTATTTGTATCAACCATGAGAGATCAAACACAAAAGAACATGAAAATGAAAATTAAGGGGTTTCGTTAGGATAACAAATGAGAAAAAGTGCAATTAAAAAAAAACAACACTGGCAAAGCAACAGGATGATTTGAGACTTCCAGACTTGAAGACTTGTACTATAAGGCCATACCATGAATCAGGACATGAAATGTAGGTCTAAACAGAAGAACATGAAAAAGAAAATTAAGGTATTTAGTTGGGATAACAAATGAGAAAAAAAAAGCATTAAGAAAAAAAAAACACTGGCAAAGAAACACGATGATTTGAGACTTCCTGACTTGGAGACGCATACTATAAGGCCATGTCATGAAGCAGAACATGGAATATCTGTCTAAACAAAAGCAGAGTGCCCAAAGAGGCAATGACAGGATCACATGTGGGCGCACAGGAAGGCCTAGGAAAGGAATATAAACCAAATTATGTATAGGCTTAAAAAAATACATATATCTATATATATATATATATATATATATATATATATCTATATCTATATCTATATATATATCTATATCTATATATCTATATCTATATATATATCTATATATATCTATATCTATATATATATCTATATCTATATCTATATATATCTATATATATCTATATATATATATATATCTATATCTATGTATATATATATATATATATATATATATATATATACATATATATATATACATACATATATATATATATATATATATATATATATATATATATATATATATATATATATATATATATATATATATATCATTATGCATGTCTTTATGTTAAAGAAGTTTTATCTTGGAAAAAAAGAACAGCAACTGGTTATGCTGTATATAGCAAGAAGAAAATGCAATGAGCATTTTGGAAAAGAAAGAACAAAGAACAGAGATTCTAGTCAGCATACAGTAAAATGAGATGAGGTAATAAAATGTCCTAAAGCTTTACAAACTGTTGGGCAAAGGAACTCATATCAGTTTGTATATACAGGTCTACTGTTAGAGTGCAAAGAAGACATGTGGAGATTAGACAGTATTTTTTTTAAACAGAGGCCAGAACGAACAGACAGAACAGAAATGGCAGTAATGAAAATAGTAAAGTGAAGCTTACAAGGCAATAATAGACTTGAGAAGACAATATAGTATATAACGGTAAAACAGCATGGATTAACAATTAAATTCATATATTAGAAGGAACTATGAATCAAGAAAATGTAAATTTTTTGCCTGGAAGTGTTTGCATAAATATTTTTTGTACTCCTATGAGACTTGAAAAATGTTCCTGCAGACAAGAGGCATGTTTTAAAGATGTGATGGTTCACAAAAAGGTTAAGAATATATTTTGGGAATGTGTAGAACTGCTTCTGTGGAAACATGAACAATATGCTAAGTTTTACACTTAGAAGAGAATTTAATCTTAGTATAGGGATATTTTTGTTGAGATGATATTAAAAAAAAAAACATACTAAAGAAATAAAAACACTGCTATCCTTAGTGTTGATAGTCACTACGCATCTGTTTCTTAGGCATTGGGCCTTTAACAGGAGACTGAAGGGCAGTTCTTTTAGATTTAGTAGGAGTCTTCGACTTAGAAAACGTTTTAATAGTGAGGGTCGTCGGTCTGAAAACGCCTTCAGAAACCGATGGCGTTTCTATAGCACCGACGTCCTTTGTAGTAATGTCGGAAGGGTCTGAACTAAAAAGCTGCGTCTGCCTGGTGCATTCTGACAAAAAGTCCGTCGCGGACTCGGGTTCCAGATCTGCGGTAGTCAGGGGCTGCGTCGCAGCCTCACTGAGGACCGGAGACCGGCTCAGCCGAGGCCTCCGAATCTGGCTTAGGCCTGGGCTGTCTGGCCTTATCCTTGCGTTTTTTGTGCACGCCGGTAGTCGGTTGCTCCGACGGCATGGTGTAGTTAAATTTCCTACCGAAGTAGTGTTGTGCGAAATCAAAGCATCTTTTAATAGTACGCTTATTAAACCTAGCACAAAATCGACAAGTAGTGATGTCGTGGTCTGGGCCTAGGCAAGGTATGCAATAAGAATGAAAATCCTTATGAGGTATTTGCTTCCCACAAGAAATACAATTGTTAACTTTTTCTGACATCGGTCTGAGGCAAGAAAAGTTTCAACGGGTACTTAGCTTTATAGAAGACTTCGGTCTGAAATTCGAATTCGAAAATCTCAGGAGTTGGCCGACCGGCACTTGCGAACTGCTTCTGCTTCAGGCACCGCGCGGCAAGAAAGACTGAAGAAAATGGCGTCGGTTGCATTACATATACCCCTGGCGCACTGACGTCAGGGAAGAGGCGACAGCAACCGACGCCGGACCAAGACTTTGGAATTCCGGCCGACCGCAGGACCGCCTGATGACAGGATAACTCAAGTGTGATGACTGCAGCAGGGTAACACGATGAACATCTACTAAACGGAAAACCAGAAACAAACCATCAGTAAGTGAGGTAAAAACTGATTACAGACTTTAAACAATGTTTATGGGGTCTACCTGCAAATGGCCTGTTGTGTCCAACATATTTCCCCAGTAAACTAAATATATACCAAGCAACTCAGAAAGTACAGTTGTGTACACTTACCATAAATGTAGATGATCAAGTGTATTCACTGTTGCAGTCATCACTGTTGCAGTCATCACATTTGGGTTATCTGCTTGCAGTAGCCCTCAGTCGGCCTGATTAACAAAGTCTTGGGTCCTGCGTCGGTTGCTGTCCCTTCTTTAGTGATGTCAGGGGTATAAAACATGCAGCCAACGCCATTACATCAGTTTTTCTTGCCCCAGATGTCAGGTGCCCCCCAAATGGGAAGCCATAAAATCTATAAATATACAAGGTTATACCTCCAACAAAAAAGCAAATACACCAAAAAGCTTTTGAGCATAGTAAAGGAGATTAGAGGTATAGCCAAACAAGGTAAGTGGGCTGGAGGGAGGATAACCAGGACTGCAACAGTGAATACACTTGAACATCTACATTTATGGTAAGTGTACACAACTGTACTATATGTTCTTCGTGTTTCACTGTTGCAGTCATCACATTTGGGTAGCTTCCCAAAGCTAAGGATGGGAGGAAGAATTTAGATGTCATTAGGACCAGCTATAAGGCCCGGCAAGACTGCAGTGGCAAAGCCAGCTCTGGATTTAGAGAAAATTGGCAGATGGTAATGCTTGGTGAAAGTATGTACAGAACTCCAGGTATTAGCTTCTGGGATGTCCCTGGTAGGGCCGCCTCTGAGAAAGGCTGTACAGGTAGATGCAGCCCTGGTTGAGTGGGGTCTGATCCCCTGTGGGATACGTTTTCCATGGTGCTTGTAGCAGAAATGAATGCAATGGCCTATTCATTTGGAAATGGTTTGCTTTGAAATTGTCTTCCCCTCTGCCCCTGCAGCAAATGCCACCAGCAGTTGTTCAGATTTCCTTTGCGGTTTAGTCCTGTCCAAGTAGAATCTAAGTTGTCTGTGCACATCTAATGAGTGCCGTATCTGTTCCCCTTTGTTCTGTGGATTAGGAAAGAAGGTTGGCAAATGAATGGACTGATTAAGGGCCACACTTGATACCACCTTGGCCATGAAGGAGGGATTGATCCTGAGGGGCACCCTATCAAAGATGATGAAAGGCTCCACTGCCATAAGGGCCTGTAATTCAGATACCCTTCTTGCTGAAGTAATTGCTAACAGGAAAGCTGTTTTCCAAGAAAGGAATTTTAAGTCTGCAGTAGCAACTGGCTCGAAAGTTGGAAGAGGGAGTTTCTCCAATACAAAATTAAGGTCCCAGGCTAGAGTTGGAGCTCTCCTGGGTGGTTCTAAGCTTTTGGCCCCTCTGAGGAACTGCTTGAGCAGTGAATAAGAGAAGAGGGCAAGTTCTGTGTTATAATGAGCTGAAATAGCCGAGGCGTGAATTTTGATGGAGGAGGAGGACAGGCCCTTGTGAAGCATCTCAGTTAAATATTGTAAAATCTGACGTAAATCGGGCACTGCTGTGCTCATCCCTTGAGATTGGTTCTAGGCACAGAATCTTTTCCATTTTTCAGCATAAGATTTTCTAGTACTAGGCCTCCTTGCCTCTAAAATGATATCCATCACTGGTTTACTGAGGGATGGTAAAGGAGAGATTAG
Organism: Protopterus annectens; assembly: GCF_019279795.1. NCBI lineage: Eukaryota > Metazoa > Chordata > Ceratodontiformes > Protopteridae > Protopterus > Protopterus annectens. The sequence goes on along the minus strand of NC_056749.1, from coordinate 489,076,241 downwards.
GTAATTAGCCAGGCTGCTAGGTTCAGTGTTAAAAGCTGGGGGTGCAGAATCTGGTTCTCCTGCTGAGACAATAAGGCAGGAGTCTGAGGCAGGTGCCATGGGGCCAACAGTGACACACTGCGCAAGAGGGGTTACAAGTGTTGGCATGGCCAGTCTGGTGCAATCAAAATCGTCCTTGGTTGGTCTTGTTTGATCTTTAGTAGTACTTTGGAGAGCAGAGGCAGAGGAGGAAAGGCATAAACTGACAGTTTTTTTCCAGCTGAAGGATAGAGCATCCACTTTCCAAGCTTGTTTGTGGGGAGTCCTTGTGCAAAATTTGTCCAATTGATAGTTCTGGGGGGAGGCAAACAGGTCTATATCTGGGCTCCCCCATTTGCTTGTCAACATGTTGAAAATCCTTGGTTCCAGTTTCCACTCGCGTGGGTCCATGAGGTTTCTGCTTCGTTCGTCTGCCAGTGTATTTAGTTTTCCTGGCAGGAAATGAGCTTGTAGATGCACTTGGTAGCTCAGGCCTGTGTTCCACAATGCCATGGCTAATCTGCAGAGAGGATAAGAATGTGTACCCCCCCCCCTGCTTGTTTATGTACCACATAACAGTGGTGTTGTCCGTCTTTACCATTAATTGTCCTGGAAGAATGTTGTCCTTTAAGACTGTCAGAGCATTCTGCAAGCTAACATTTCTTTTTGATTGATATGTAGGTGCATTTGACTTGGGTTCCATTTGCCCTGAATGCACTTCCTTGCCAGGTGAGCCCACCCCCCCCATGCATAGTCTGATGCATCTGTTATTAGGGTTTGGGCGGAAGGGGGTAGCGTGAATGGTAATCCTTTGTTTTGGTGGCAGACCTCTGCCCACCAAAGGAACTCTAGGCGTAGGCAAGGTAATGATAGGAGTCATTGCTTCTAGATCCTGAGAATGCTGACACCACAGGCTTTTTAGATACCACTGTAGTTTCCTCATATGCAGTCTTGTATATGGAATTAGAAGAATGCAGGAGGCCATGAACCCCAAGGCTTGTAGAATTTGCCTTGCAGATAGCAGGGTTTTTGTGACCACTTGCTTGAAGTAGGTTGTCAAATGAATTTGTTTGTCTGGTGTAAGAAAAGCCATCTGGGAAGTTGTATTCAAGCTTGCTTACGTGAATATCATTTGTTGACAGGGTACCAGGTGTGATTTATTTTCGTTTATGGTGTACCCCAGACAGGTTAGCACCCTTTGTACAAATGCCAAATGATTCAAAAGTATGTCCTGGCTTTCTGCCTGAATTAGACAATCTTCCAAATATGGGTATATTTGAATATTTCTTTTCCTGCAAAATGCAATGACTGCAGCTAGGCACTTTGTGAATACCCTGGGCGCAGTAGATAAGCCAAAGGACAGTGCAGAGAACTGATGGTGCGTGTAGCCTGCTTTGAAGCATAGGTATCTTCTGCAAGATTCCCTGATTGGGATGTGCAGGTATGCTTCCTTTAAATCTAATGTTGCTAACCAGGCGTCTTTGCCTACCATAGGGAGCATCTGGTGAAGAGTCAGCATCTTGAATTTTGGAATCACCAAGAAGGTGTTTAGAGTAGACAGGTCCAGGATAGGACGCCATGAATTGTCTTTTCTGGGTACCAGGAAAAGTGTCGAGTAGAAACCTTGTCGCTTTTCCTTTTCTGGTACCAACAGAATAGCCCCCATGCTTAAGAGAAAGTACTTGCTTTGGGGCCTCTGCCCACTGATTTGGGAGTAGATCTGGCCACCTGCTTGGTGTTGGTAACGTGTGGAAGTGAAATCTGTATCCCTGGGACACTACATTTAAACCCATTTGTCCTGGGTAATGAGTTCTCAGTTCTCTGCATGAACAGCAATCTTTCCCCCCAAAGGGGCAGTCAGTTGAGAAGTGCTTGGCAGTTTTAAAAAGAAGTCATTGAGACAGTTTACCATAGGGGGAAGTTTTACTACCCTCAGATTTGGGAGTGGAGGCCCCCCCTCTGCTTAGTCCTGTGTGTACCCTGGGACTGAAGCCTGGGAGCTCTGCTGGATCTGGGTTTGGGCTGAGATGATCTGGAAGAGGCAGGAAAGGACCAATTCTTGGAAGGCCAACACCTACTAAACCTTGGAGGTTGTACTTGTAAAAAAACTTTAACAGTTTGCATAGATTTATCTTCTTCCTCCATCTTAAGAACTTCTTCTGCCTTGTTGCCAAACAGGCAGTCCTGATTTAAGGGAGCATCCAATAATTTTGCTTTAACATGATCTGGCAAGGATTGCTCCTCAAGCCAAGCATGCCTTCTAACAGACCCAGTTACAGCAGCCCTGCAAGATGCTTCTAGTGAATCAAAACCACATTGCTAAGTATGTTTTCAAACTTGTTCAGCTGAATGCAGTAAATCCTGCAAATCTTTATTTTCAGCACAATCAGGAATCAACATCATTTTCTGTTTAAGTAATCCAATAATATGCTGTTGATACTTTAACATATGAAACTAACCCAGCCACTGGGGATGCACAAGCCAGTGCATTTCTTTGTGCTGGTCCCAAGCCCGGATAAATGGGGAGGGTTGCATCAGGAAGGGCATCCGGCATAAAACCTCTGCCAAAAATTACTGATGTGGAGAACTTTTCATAATTACATACCGGATCGGTCGAGGCCCGGGTTAACGACGACCGCCACCAGTACTGTTAGCCAATAGGGTGCTGGCAGAAATTGGGCTACTGTTGGCTGAAGGAGAAGAGGAGGGCGAAGGCATGCCCGGAGACAAGAAGAGAGGAGGAAGGTTAGGAGTGTAGCAGTGAGGGTAGGAACTTTGAATGTTGGCAGTATGACTGGTATAGGAGGAGAGCTAGCTGATATGGTGGAGAGAAGGAAGGTTGATATATTGTGCATGCAAGAGACCAGATGGAAGGGAAGTAAGGCCAGGTGTTTAGGAAACAGGTTCAAATTGTTCTATCATGGTGTGTATGGCAGGAGAAATGGGGTAGGGGTTATACTAAAGGAACAATATGCCAAGAGTGTTTTAGACGTGAAGAGAGTGCCTGACAGAGTGAGGTTTATGAAGCTCGAAATTGATGGTGTAATGATGAATGTTGTTAGTGCATATGCTCCACAAGTTGGGTGTGCGATGGATGAGAAAGAGAAATTTTGGAGTGAGTTGGATGAAGTTGTGGTGAGTGTACCCAAGGGTGAGAGACTACTGATTGGAGCGGACTTTAATGGGCATGTTGGTGAAGTGAACAGAGGGGATGAGGAAGTAATGGGTAGGTATGGTGTTAAGGAGAGGAATGCAGGTCGTCAGATGATTGTGGATTTTGCAAAAAGGATGGACATGGCTGTGGTGAATACGTATTTTGAGAAGAGGGAGGAGTATAGGGTGACGTACAAGAGTGGAGGAAGATGCACACAGGTGGATTATATCCTATGTAGGAGGGCCAGTCTGAAGGAGATTGGAGACTGTAAAGTGGTGGCAGGGGAAAGTGTAGTTAAGCAGCATAGAATGGTGGTCTGTAGGATGACGTTGGTGATCAAGAAGAGGAGGAGGAGTGTGAAAGCAGTGCCAAGGATTAAATGGTGGAAGTTAAAAAAGGGTGACTGTGAAGTGGAGTTTAGAGAAGAGTTAAGACTGGCACTGGGAGGCAGTGGAGAGCTACCGAATAGCTGGGTAACTACAGCAGAACTAGTAAGGGAGACTGCTAGAAAGGTGCTTGGTATGACATCTGGACAGAGGAAGGAGGACAAGGAGACCTGGTGGTGGAATGAGGAAGTACAGGAGAGTATACACAGGAAGAGCCAAAACCACGTGAAAGAGAAAAGGCAACAGCCTAAAAAACAACAGCCAGTTCACAAACAGGATTTAATACAGCTTAGCGCCTCGGCATAATAGCCTTCACAGGAAGAGGCTGGCAAAGAAGAAGTGGGATTGTCAAAGAGATGAAGAAAGTAGACATGAGTATAAGGAGATGAGGCACATGTCAAAGTGAGAGGTGGCGAAAGCTAAGGATAAGGCGTATGGAGAGTTGTATAGAGATTGGACACTAAAGAGGGAGAAAAGGACCGGTACCGATTGGCTAGACAGAGGGACAGAGCTGGGAAAGATGTGCAGCAAGTAAGGGTGATAAAGGATAGTGAGGGAAAAGTACTCACAAGAGAGGAGAGGGTGTTGAGTAGATGGAAAGAGTATTTTGAGAGGCTGATGAATGAAGAGAATGAGAGAGAGAGAAGGTTGGATGATGTGGGGATAGTGAATCAGGACGTGAAACAGATTAGCAAGGAAGAAGTAAGGACAGCTATTAAGAGGATGAAGACTGGAAAGGCTGTTGGCCCAGATGACATACCAATGGAAGCATGGAGGTGCTTAGGAGAAATGGCAGTGGAATTTTTAACTACATTGTTTAATGAAATTTTGGAAAGTCAGAGGATGCCTGAGGAGTGGAGAAAAAGTGTTTTGGTACCTATCTTTAAGAATAAGGGTGATGTGCAGAGCTGCAGTAACTACAGAGGGATAAAATTCATCAGTCACAGCTTGAAGTTATGGGAAAGAGTAGTAGAAGCTAGGTTAAGAAGGGAGGTGATGATTAGTGATCAGCAGTATGGTTTCATGCCAGGAAAAAGCACTACAGATGCAATGTTTGCTCTGAGAGTGTTATTGGAGAAATACAGAGAAGGTCAGAAGGAGTTGCATTGTGTCTTTGTAGACTTGGAGAAAGCATATGACAGGGTGCCTAGAGAAGAGTTGTGGTATTGTATGAGGAAGTCAGGAGTGGCAGAGAAGTATGTAAGACTGGTACAGGATATGTATGAGGGTAGTGTGACAGTGGTGAGGACTGCAGTGGGAGTGACAGATCCATTTAAGGTGGAGGTGGCATTACATCAAGGATCAGCTCTGAGTCCTTTCTTATTTGCAGTGGTGACGGTCAGGTTGACAGATGAGATCAGACAGGAGGCCCTGAGGACTATGATGTTTGCAGATGACATTGTGATCTGTAGTGAGAGTAGGAATCAGGTTGAGGAGACTCTGGAGAGGTGGAGATATCCTCTAGAGAGCAGAGGAATGAAGGTCAGCAGGGCTAAGACAGAATATATGTGTGTAAATGAGAGGGAGGGTAGAGGAATGGTGAGGATGCAGGGAGTATAGTTGGTAAAGGTGGACGAGTTTAAGGACTTGGGATCAACAGTTCAGAGTAATGGTGAATGTGGAAGAGAGGTGAAGAAGAGAGTACAGGCAGGGTGGAATGGGTGCAGAAGAGTGTCAGGAGTGATTTGTGACAGACGGGTACCAGTAAGAGTGAAAGGGAAGGTCTACAAGAGGGTAGTGAGACCAGCTATGTTATATGGACTGGAGACAGTGGCACTGACAAAAGGGCAGGAGTCAGAGCTGGATGTGGCAGAGTTAAAGATGTTAAGATTTGCACTTGGTGTGACTAGGATGGATAGGATTAGGAATCAGTATATTAAAGGGTCAGCTCATGTTGGACAGTTTGGAGACAAAGCAAGAGAGACGAGATTGCATTGGTTTGGACATGTGCTGAGGAGGGATGATGGGTATATTGGGAAAAAGATGCTAAGGATAGAGCTGCCAGGTAAGAGGAAAAGAGGAAGGCCTAAGATCAGGTTTATGGACGTGGTGAGAGAGGACATGCAGGCGGTTGGTGTGACAGAGCAAGATGCATAGGATAGGAAGAAATGGAAAGAGATGATCCACTGTGGTGACCCCCAATGGGAAAAGCAGAAAGATGATGATGATTTTAACATATGAAACTGGCAGTTTAAGGCCCTAATGGCCAAAGTTGCATAAGTGTATACCTTCTTAACCCATCTATCCAGCGCCCTGGAGTCTCTATCAGAGGGGATAGGATTTTTGGCAGTAGTATCTTTAATGCCCTTGGGTCCCTGAGAAATGGTCTCAGGATCCGCAGTAGGATTTTTAAAAAGGAACTTATGAGAGTCAGGGACCTTGTAATATCTATCAGGTTTTATGGGAGCAGGAGGTAAAGAGTCAGGGGCCAAGCTAGATTCCGAAAAGGCATCAACAATGTCTAGTACAGGAGGTATGGCTAAAGGCCTGTGCTGGGGAAGGAGTAAGAAATCCCAAAGCCTCTTTAGAATCTGAGAAATCCTGACTTTCACAACAAAAATGCTCCCTGAGGGTATGCAAGGTTTCATTAAAAGAAAAATCCTCCGGGGTGCAGAGGGAACAGAGTCCTCAGCATCAGAATCCTCATAGGCAGATAAGGGCAAATCCTGGTCATCAGAGGAAACAGAAAATTCAGAATCCTGGTCAGAAGTATCATAAGCAAACTCAGTCCTAGGTCTCTTATAGGGGGAAAGTTTGGCTTCCCCTGATTACAATAATAAAGTCTTCAGTCATTCTTATCATTTGTATTTTAGGCATAGAGGCCTGGCCATGTTGTCTGGGTGTCTGTTTTCTAGGCATGGTTCAAGTTTTAGGCCTTGAAAAAAAAGATGGCGTCTGTTTAATAAGCAAGTCAGTAGGCCTGAATACACCCTCAGAAGCCGGTGCCTGCACAACGGCTCCAGACCCATCCAAGGTATAGACATCCGCAGGTTACACAGTTGAAGCATCTCGCAGCATACTGGACTCCGAATGGGTCTCAGTAGAGGCCTGCGAATCTGAAGTAGCAGGTATCAGGGTCCGCAAAAGCGCATCATTGAGTACGGCGAACTGGCGACCAGCTTAGGAGAAGCGTAGTCAGCAGCTTTGGACCTCGGTTGCCTGTCTCTATCTTTGCATTTTTTCGGAATGTCGGTAGTCAGATGGCTTACTGAAGACATATCGGAATAATTGAACTGAGCACCAAAATATTTAGAAGCATTTATATAGTGACAACGGATAGTTCGTGGTTTAAATAAGGCACAAAATCGACAGCGAGGTACGTCATGGTCAGGGCTTAGGCAAGGAATACAGTATGAATGAAAATCTTTATAAGGTATTTGCTTTCCACAAGTAATGCAATTATTTACTTTTACTGACATCGGTTAAGAGCAAGAAAAAATTTCCCCAACGGGGTACTTAGCTTTTAGTTGAAGACTTCAGTTCTGAAACTCGAAAATGAAAATTTCAGGAGTCGGCCAACTAGAACTGTTTCTGCTTCGGGCACCGCATGGCAGGAAAGACTGATGTAATGGCGTTGGCTGCATGTTTTATACCCCTGACGACCTGACGTCATGGAAGAAGGGACAGCAACAGACTCAGGACCCAAGACTCTGTAAATCAGGCCGACTGAGGGCTACTGCAAGCAGATAACCCAAATGTGATGACTGCAACAGTGAAACACAAAGAACATCTACTAGAGACAACACAAAAACACTTCACAGTAAACAAAATATGACCATGAGGGATCCTGTAATGGAAATTTAACTTGAGGAGAGCATTAACACTGAACAAATTACTTAAGATGTATCTTGTTAATGAAGTAGACTGCAAGAAGGAGTGAAGTTCTCTGGTCCACTTGTTAAGATTTGTAGTATTTGTAATAAAGCAATATGATCACTAGTTAATTGCCGATCTCAAATTATACTTTGAATATTTAGCTTGAGTGTTTAACTGTCTCTGTTTAAAGAGCAATCTTAAATTAAAATTGAGATTAAGATTAGACAGAATAAGACTTTCATGATGGCTGCACACTGAGTAACAGCTTAATTTCAGCTCTCCCAGTGTGAAAATAGAAACTCAGAAAAGAGAGCCAGTGAATTTGTCTTTCTGGGGAAATTTCAGCAACTGGCTAGTAAGTGTACTGCCTGGATGCCAGCAAAATATAAATTCTGGGAACCTGTAAGAAAATCACAAAAGGTGAGGAAAAAACACTGGCTGGGAAGAATCCTACAGCTGCTCAACAAAAGCAGTTCAAGTTCCAGCTTTGGTGCAAGACATGACCTTCCAGTATTCTAGAAGAAAAAATAAGTCAAATGTGGTCAAAGGTGAGCAAAATATATGAAACACTGAAAGAGTATATATCAATTCAAATAAAAGGCTGAAAAAATGGAAGAGGCTTTAAACAAATATTCACATGAGCTGATAAAACTGCAAAAAAATCACAGAATGATAAGAAAAGGCATGCTGAGTACAAGACTGCTCAAGAAGAGACATTTCAAAAAAATGGTAAAATTAGAGGACATGGCATACAAGGAAAACCTGAGATTTTCTGCTATACCAGAGAAACTGGAAGGAACACTATTAATTTTATGAAAACACAAATAAGCAACTGGACAAGTATTCAACAGGAGTTATTAACTGAAAGAGCACACTGAGTGTATGTGACAAACAAGCAACCCAGACATTTAATAGCAAAGATGGAATCCTACCACCAGAAAAAGTTGATTCTGACAAAACTGTAGCAGAAGAACAGAGTACTACATGTAGGCACAGTAAAGTGATTGAGGAAAATGGACCCCCAATATACAACAGGCAGAAGAATAAATGTATTCCAACAATCAGGGAATGTCGAGAAGTAGGTGTGAGATTCAAACTGTTGTATCCAGCTATTTTCAGAATATTTTTTCCTGGAGGGTCAAAATCATTCTTTGTTGTAGAACATGCTAAGAAGGAAATACAAAAGTTTGTCCAACAAAAAGTGAGTTGAAACAAAAGGTGATTCTGCTTTTTACTCTTCTGATAATAAAGCCCACAGGGAGAATATGCTAATGAAACCTTTTCCAATGCTCCAATGGAAATTGCTTGACAGAAAAAGCATTAAGAGCCGACTAGAAGAACCAGGAGCATGTTGGAAATGAACCAGTAACTGGATTTTGGAGATGGAGATAAACAGGAAGAAAATCAACAACTCAGAAACTTGTAAAAAAGTATGGGATTATAAAGCATTGATTACATTTGTGAAGTATGTCGGAACAAGAAAACCTGGCATTATTAGACATTTTTGACTTTATTAAATTTGTAGAGGACTCCAAAGCATATGCCCTACTTTCATATCATTAAAGTTTGGAAGAGGATTTTGGAGAGGGAAAGAGGAAGAAAAGAGTTAACTGTAAGCAAAATAAAACTTTGTTCTTAACAGTATTTTTATAGTATATGGCATACAAATGCATGCTATAAAGTAAAGCTTTTCAGTCACCTTTGTGTGTAATAGGAATATTAAAGTAAACACATGCCCCTATTTTTTCCTTCTTTCTTCTTGTTCAACTTTAAGAAATGTAGGCACTAGGATGCAGAAAGAGAAGAAAGCCTGGACAAAACAGCATGATACAAGTAAAACTGGTATCTCTTTTCTTGTTTTTGCATAGGGGAATGACTGGATTAAGACCATTGTCTTGATTTAACAAGTTTTAAGGGGGAGCAAATAAAAAAAACACTGAATATAATGAAAATTGAATATTGTTTCCCTCTGGCACATAAATGTTTACACTGCAATTTGTGTAGTGGAATGCAACGTGTATCTGGTTCTCATGTTTCTATGGAGACACTGGTAAGGCGGCAATAAAAAATGCTACTTCTTTCTTTTAATGGCTAAGATCATTCAAGTTGTTCTGCTGCATCACATGTCCCAGCATGGATAACCTTCATTATAGGTTAATTCAAGCCTATGAGTGTGGCTGTCAATCGAGGGGAACTGTTCCTATTAGGAGGGTTAAACAATTATTTGAAGACATACATAGTTTTGTGTGTTAATATCAAGTTAGTAAGTTTTGGGGGCATTCTGAAGGTGTGCTTTTTTTTTTTGAGGGTTTTCAGTAAAACAAAATGTTTTGTAAGATGCGACATAGGCTCAAATGGATATATCAAGAAACAACTGTATAAAAGATCAACTTGCCAAACATTACAGTATGCATGTAACACAAAAGCTGAAAGAAGACATTAAAATGGTTATACATAACAGGTTGGAATAATAACCTATCATAATGACAATTTCCACATTATCTTTAAATGTGAATGGTCTCAGACATAAATAAAAGAAATAGTAGTGAACTGCATTAAAGAATGCAGAGTGCAAATAGCTGCGCTACAGGAGACGCATCTGGAAGGAACAGACCATGTTAATTTGATAAAGAAAGGATTTCAGGATGGTCATTCACTGGAATATCTGGGGCAAAGAAAAAGTGGACTATGTACATTAACTGTGAGAGAAGAGGGAAAAACAGATAATAATTGCACATCTGTAGCAATAAGGGGCTACTGGCAAGGGAGGAAATTTATGCTGGCACATGCATTAACATTACACCTAAAACTTCTACAATGGAACTTAAGAAAATTCTTGTACAATCAATCAACTTTCAGTAGGAATTACTACTTATGGATGGGGAATGGAATTTCATTTACAACAGTGAGGATGTACCTGGGGACCTAGATGGGAAAATATAACAAAATAAGGTAGATTTTAAAGAAATTTATAAAAATATTTGGAATGGAAGATGTGAATTCAGTACTAGGAGTTCAGAGAAAATTTACATATTTCTCAAGGTACAACAACTGGGCTAGGCTAGAAAGCGCTTGTATTTTACAGGAACATGTGCATTTAACTGAGGGTTCTAATACTCATCCTGTGGCTGTTTCAGATTGCACACCAGTATTTAATGGGGTAAAGATGTGGGATGGTGAGATGGAGGTGGGGCACAGGCAGCTTACCCACCTATCTTTTGGGGTGTAGCTGGGGAGTGGGATGGAATTAGGGTGGAGGTGAGAGAGGAGGAGATATGGTTGGGAGGCGGCAGGAATTGTTTGGAGGGTGTGACAAAAGATGAAATGTTCTGCAGTGGGGGTGTCTTGCAGAGCAAGGAGAGGTTCAACTACAGAGTGCTGGAGAGAAAACAAGGTACTACCCTTGATGGTATGCATGGGATTGGAAGGATTGCTTTTGGGTTCTGGAGCATGGGAATTTCTGGCATAACAGATTGGGCAGTGGAAGGTTAGGTTGTTGCAGGGCTTGGGAAGCCTGTGGCAGGGAAGGTGGTCACAGATCCTGTTGGAGGTACTGGAAATGTTTCAGAATTTTTATGAAAATCTGTGTGGAGTAGGGAGGTGTGGAGGTCAGAAGGAAGTACAGGTGGAAATGTTTGTGGAAGAGTTGGAAGTGCTAATATTAGAGGTAGATGTGGCTCAATTACTAACAGGAGAGCAGCAGACGGGACGGGAATGGTGATGTGTGGCGAAGTCTCCATGAATGGATGGAATTCCTGTGGGGCTTTGAAGGCTGGGAGGGAGGAGGGTGATGGAGATCTGGAGGGTTTTGTTTAACAGTGCTATATGGGGGAGGGGAGGCACCAGCGTTTTGAAGAAGGCAGCGGTGGGCTGTGTTACCAAAAGATAGTAACCATGATTATTAAAGAGTGTTTAGATGGCTAAACGAATAGCAAAAGTGATACCAAAATTAAAAGATATGGATCAATGTGGTATTGGGGGGGGGGGGCAAACATTTGCAACATTAACAGAACAATGATGATCTAGAGGGAAGCAGAAGTTAAGAAAATACAACTGTTGTTGGGTCTTGATGCAGAGAAAGCATTCAATGGAGTAAACTGGGATTTTATGAGTAAGGCAATGGAAGCATTTACACCGTCTGATAAAATTATAAGGGTGATTAGGAGGATATATGAGGGACTGGCAGTGAAAATTAAACTGGGGGGGGGGGGGCTCTCTCAAAATTTTTACTTGAGCACAGGGACCAGGCAGGGGTGTTCTTTTCCCCTTTATTTGTGCTACATTTAGAAGCACTGGCAAAGACAATAAGGGACTCAGAAATTCAAGGCTATTACTGGTTTGGTAGTCAAGAAAAACAGTTTTATTTGTAGATTATATTTTATACCTGATAAAAACAGAAAAGGATATTTCAGTGCTGTGAAACATTCTGAGACAGTTTTAAAGTCTTTTTGAGATACAAAATTAATGAAGATAAAACACAGGAAATAGCTGTAAACTACACACACACACAGGTTTAGCAATATGCATATTTATGGAGACATTATAAAATGAAGTACTTAGTAGTATGGATTAAAAAGGACTCTGTTTTGGCAGCTAAGGATATTTGGGGAGAGACTAAACAAAAGATAATACAAAAGCTGAAAAACTGTAAAGAGTTGAAAGACTATCTGGGAAGAGCAGAATGATGACAAAACAGGGAGTTCATTAAACAAGGACAGACTGGGAGTTTGGATGCAGATTCATAAGGAGAATAACAATGATCATACATAAAATTATTTTCATAAAATAGCAAAAGTATTTTAAGAAGATAGCCAACATGGGAATGGAGAAAGGAGATTTTGTCAATAAGGATGACTCCAATTATAGGTACAAAGACTTGGCAAAGGGGTTTGGAATTTACGGAGAAAACTGGAAAAGGAATCCAGGTATTAAGAGCAAATTAGATAGGGAAAAGTAACAGAATGGGAAAAGTAACAGAATGGGAAGAGGCCACACATTCATTTTGACTGCAGGGTAGAGAGTGTATTCCTTATCAAGAAATAATACCAGAGTATAGGCAAAAAGAAAGAAATAGGAGATCTTAAGCAAAAGACCACTGGTAGAGTTTTTTAGTAGAATGTATAACAGAAGCTGCTGTTAAAGGGATAATTACACTGGCATATAAAATACTGCATGAAAACTACACTAAGTGATCAGAGGAGTTTAGAAAGAATTAGGAAGAGAGACTGGATAAGCAATTTAAAAGCAAACAATGGGGGGTATATGTATGACTCCCAAATATGCAATGAAGTCTAGAAGCTTTTAGCTATTTGATTGAAAATCTTTGCATAGGAATTTTTGTACTCGAAGCAGACTCCAAAGAATGTTTCCTCAGGTAGATTATAAATGTTGTTGGAGTGATGGGGAAGAAAGAGGCAATTGGAAACATTTTTTTGGAATTGCAAGGAGTTGGCAGACATGAAAAATTAACTGCAGACTACTCAACAAAAATATTGGGCGACCAAATTGGAGTAACCAAGGAAATAATTTTATGAGCTACGACACAGAATCAGAACTGCCTAAACATAATAAGGCCTTACTGAGCTTAATTCTGATGGCTGTCCTGCGAAAGAAGCACTTACTACAAAATGGACATCAAAGTCTAAACCAACTGCATTAGAAATAGTGAATTCAGTAACCAAGATAAAACAACTGGAAGTGGGATCTTTAGAAAAGGATAGGAGTAAATTATATAGAAAAAAATGGGAATTGTGGGAACAATGAATGCAGATAATGTTTTGGAGAAGGAATGAGGTTTAAAGGAAGGAAGGAACTGAATTCCCCACTCAGGTATTATAGACAAGCTCACCAGCCTTAACACAAACCCCTACATCACGAGATGGGTTGTCAACTGGCTCACAGACAGAACCCACATGGTAAGAGTTGCGGGAGCTAAGTCCGACTCTAAACCGGTTACAAGTGGCATTCCCCAGGGCTCAGTCCTGGAACCCCTCCTGTTCGGCATATACTTCTCAGAGGTACAGGCAAGCACAGGACGACTATGGCTGACCAAGTTCGCAGACGACTGTAAACTAGGGGCTATAACTGACTATCCGGCTGACATAGACATCCTCCAAAAGCGTCTCACTGAGAGAGATACCTGGTGTCAAAACCATGGCCTCAAGCTAAATGCCAAAAGTGCATAGTCATCCCCTTTGGAAAAAACAAACTACCCACAAACTACCACACAGGTGGTAGCCCCCTAAATACGGAAGATGTAATAAGGGATCTGGGGACCCAAGTAGCTAGTAACCTCTCCTTTGATAATCACATTGCCAAAGTGGTTAGAAAATCCTTTTAAGCGGCCCACCTAATCACAAAAGGGTTTGCATCCAGATCGAAAGAGGTCATTGGGCCCCTATATGCATCACTCATCAGACCCATCATAGAGTACAATGCCCCATTTGGGATGTACCTTACAAGACACCTGCAACAGCTGGAAAGACCACAGAAGTATCTCATCAAGAAGATCAATGGCCTCAAGCAGATGTCCTATGCAGCTCGACTGAAGAAACTCAAGCTGTACTCGGTTGCATACCGCCTACTCAGGTGATCTCTGCCTGACATACAAGGCCATGTCCAACTCAAAATTGATGGACATGCTCCACCTAAAGAAAACCATATCCCCTCAAGCCACACGCTCCAGGGATCTGAACCTCACCACAACAATAAATAGGACATGCTGGAGGGATAGTTTCCTGCCCCAGAGACTTCCCATGCTCTGGAATAAGATTACAGTCTACATTAGGCAGAGCTCCTCGCTAACCCTCTTCAAGAGAAACCTTGACGAGTGGATGGGAAACAGAAAGTTTACCCCAGGGATCACTTCAATGGCTCTGCTGGAGAGAGGCACAGGGAACTAATCTAAGGGGGTGGCGAAAGCCAACACATTCTGGCTAGGCTTATAAAGGCCTTTGGGCAGATAGTCTAGTACCTACCTATGAGCTTTGCAATGTTTGACTGACAATGACAGCACAGAGTATAATGATGTATACCGTTTGCAACTGAAAATATGTCAATATGGCTTGTTTTCATTTATGCAAATATATGACTACCTATGTCATAACAGATAATTTAATAAATGTTTCCCATCTGACAAAAAAGATTAGATAGAATACTTGATTCTGATACTTGGACTTACATGCTTAAACTGAAAGGAGGCTATATTAAAGATGGTTGCATCAGCAATCACTGCTGAAACAAGTGTACCATGCAAAGGAATTGCACAGTATGTAAAAAAGAAAAATGTGGTAGCCAATAAAGATTTGCATTACATACATACATGAATGCATACATCAATAAAAATAAAATACACTGGGCTAGACTGCAGAGAAAATTAAATTTCTCTGAAGCATGTGTATTTAACCTAAAGCATTGAGACCCAAGCAATAAATGAAATAACTGGGCTATACTGGACAGAAAATTACATCTCAATGGAGAATGTGGATTTAACTTAAAGCTTTGAGAACCACCCAATAACTACATCAGACAATGCACCATTAAAAACCAAGATAAAAGTATAGGATAGTGATGGGGGAAAAAAAAGGAAATACTGGTGCTTTCTTAATTATATATCTAGAAAGAGAAGAATTTAAGGAATCGGTAGTGGGGTACAATTTGAGAGTTATTAGGGAAAATAGAGTTGTGTAAGTTCTACTTACCCGTAACAGCAGATGCTTGAATTCTTCACTGCTGCAGTAGACCATGGGATGCATCCTGCCAAGGACACAGAAACTGGCGGGTCTATATCAGAATATCGAAGTATTAAAACTTCGAATGTTCTGATATCAAACACTATTCAGCGAACGCGAAGAATAGCGAAGCTGCAGAACAGTGAATTCTTTCCTCGGGAATGAATTCGGTTGGCCGTTTCTGTGGCTTCGCTATTCTTAGCGGTGTGGTGGAAAGTTACGGGTTGGGTTCAGGTAAGTGTGCGATTGTTTGTACGTTAGGGTTAGGGGCGGGTTAAGTGAGTGTGCGATAGTGATGGACCTTAGGGTTAGGGTTTGGGTTAAGGTAAGTGGGTAGATAGTGTCTGTTTAGTGTAGCGTTAGATGTAGGAATTTAAGTGTGTGTGTGTGGTTGCTGTTTGATGTGCTTGTGTTGTGTGTGCGTTTCGGAGCAGCAAATTTTTTCCATGGGAAATAATTTGCTGTTCTTAATGTTCTATATTTTCATGTTTAGATGTTTTGGGGCCGATGAAATAGCGTTCGCTATTTTCATCTTTCGATATCGTGATATAAATGCCAACTGGCCAGCTTCCAAAAGCCTTCATCTCCTCCATCACAGTCACTTTGGTGGCTTACAAGCTAAGCCCTTTTTGAAGGGAGCTGTAAAAAGCCAGACTGATTCAAAATCTTCAGGACTTTCTTGTCACTGTACAAAAAAATAGAGAACTCATCCTGAGCAAACCAATACATAAAAAAAAAAAAAAAAAAAAAAAAAAAAAATTAATTTTCACGCTGTGTCCCTCAAGAACAAGAAGGGGGATGTTGGTTTGGTATGGGCTACTGCAGCAGTGAGGAATTTGAATAGCAGTTATGGGTAAGTGGAAGTTAACTGTACTATGTTCATCAATCTCATTACTGCAGTAGCCTATAGGTAAGACCACTGTAGCTTCTCCAAACTAGGTGAAGGAAGGACAAGGGGCCAGAAATCCCTAAAGAATGGTCCTAGCAAAACCTGCTCTGGACCTGGAAAGGGAATCCAGTTTGTAGTGCTTTGTAAATGTATGGATGAAGAACAGAGTTGTTGCCCCTAGAATGCTTCTTGAGTCCACCCATTTCTAGTATGCTACCGTAGAAGCTAAGACTTAAGAAGAATCTACCTTAACACTGCTTGGAATGGATTTTCCATGGTGAGAGTAATAAAACACAATACCAGAAGACTTCCAACTGGAAACAGTTTTCTTAAATACAGGCTGACCTCTCTTAGCTCCAGAACAGGAAAAATAGTTTGTTAGCATCCCTGAAGGACTTAGTTCTGTCAGGGATACTGCCCGAGCTGTCTATGCACACCCAGATTAAGTAGAATCTTTTCTCACTAGCTTTTGGATCTGGATTAAAAAACAGGGAGATAATGATATGATTCAAAGTGATCTCAAAACAACCCTGCGCATGAAAGACGGATTTATGAGCAGAGTGGCCTGGTCTCTATGGAAAATCAGAGTTCTCCAACCATGAGAGCTTGCAACATGTAATGAAATGCAAGTCATCCTGACTGACGGGGTCAAAGATTGAACCGCTCAGTTTTTCTACCACAGAATTGAGATCCCAAGGTGCAGGAACCTATCTGGAGGTTGCAGGTGTAACACTCCTATCAGACACTGTTTGATAATAAACAAAGAAGAAAGAGGAGAGATCCAAGGGCAGACATGCATAAATGGCTGCAAAATGTACCATTATGGAGGAACAACAAAGGCCAGAGGGTAACAACTCACGCAGGCATTAAAGCACCAGTGGTACAAGGTCCCTGGTCACTAGCTCATCATCGCCTAGGAAACCTTTTCCATTTGCCAATATACAATTTCCTAATAGCAGGTTTCTTGCCTCCTTCAGTACTTGTTGCATGTCCTCATGAAATATGTGCCAAAATATCAAAATTGATTCATCCAGGCAGTCAGTTGAAGTTGCTTGAAGTCAGGATGTATCAAACTCCTACTGTATTGTATAAGTAGGTTTAGTCTGTTAGGAAGCTTGTGGTAAATGCCCCTGGCCAACACCATAAGAATGGAGAAACAATTTTGATTGAGTCAGTGGGCCTGAAGAGACCACAATAATTTTGAGTGCCTTTCTGAATCTTAGAGATACCCTGGAAATCACTGGAACGGGTCGGAATGCATATTGGAGCATCCCTTAACCTAGGTAATGAAAGAGAATATGTTTAACAGGTCTGCTTATGGGGGAGTCATGAATAGAATCTGTTAGTTGTCCGTTTTAAAAGGAAGCAAACAGATGTACTCGAGGTGTTCCCCAAATCTGGATCAACTCCCGGAAGACCTCTTCATTGGGCTTCAACTTGTGAGAGTCTGCCCAGGACCTGCTTAGTTTATTTGCCACTATACTTTACTCTGACAATATATAAGAATCCTGAAGAGTTAAAGAATATTGTACATCTAAATATGAAGCGGCCACTACCAACCACCAGCAGAGAGAGTATAACCTGATGCACTCCTGTTTCTATACCACATCACAGTGGTGTTGTCTGTAATGATCTGGAGAGGACCTGAATCCCAGAGATGATGCAGAAATGATAGCATGAATCACAGCCAACATTTCTTTGATGCTGATGTACTTTGCTCTGTCTGAAATGCCCCACAGTCCTTGCACATTTCCCCCTTTGAAACTGCCCCCAAACAAAATCTAAGGAATTGGTCAATACAGATCATGTTTGGGTGGATGGAAAAAAAGGGAGACCTGGACTGTGAGCCATCTGATTCTTCCACCAATGCGGTTCTTGCCTGATAAAGACCAAGATTGGGATCCAAAACTCCCAGGGGATGAGAATGTTGGGTCCACATTTTTCTTGGATACCACTGAATCTTTCTCATATGTAGCCTGCCAAAAGGAATCATTACAACATAGGTCATGAGGCCCAGAATTCTGAGAAATTGCCTACGGTAACTTCAGACTGGTGAGAAAAGTCCAGGAATACTTCCAGATACAAATGCCCCTTTCTCTACAGGAAGGAAAGCCCTTTGCAAGTGTCTATAAAGCAACGTAGAAACACAATCCTTTGTGACAGAGTGAGGTAGGATTTTTGCACATTTATCACAAATTCCAAATGTTCTAGGTGGGCAGATACATTTGTTATGGAGTCCTAATAACTGGGAAAAGACTCTGCACAGATAACCGTCTTAAGAAAAAATGTGGATACCCTGCAATCTACAGTGGGTCAAGTACTGGGGTTAGACACTTAGTAAACACCTTTGGTATAGTGGACAGCCCAACGGGTAATGTAGAGAATTAGTAATGTGACCAGACACACAATCTTAGAAAGCTGTTAAAAACTGTTTGCTACTGGAATGTGACAGCAACCCTCTTTCAAGGTCTGAAGTTGCCAACAGACTTTTGTCTGGAATCAGGACTAACACGGTGTGAAGAGTTAACATTTTGAGCTTTGGAATCTTTAAAAAATGATTGAGAGAATAAAGATCTAAAACTGGTTTCCAAGAGTGCTGCTTCTTTGGAACCAGAAACATTTTGGAATAGAAGCCCTTTCCTATTTGATCTGTGGGAAAATACTCTTGACTCCTGCATCTAACACGTTGGAGCACTTCCACAAACAATTCTGTTTAATTGGAAGGGTGAGGGGGATCTTTCTGAAAGGAAGGAGCTTCTCTATCCATTACCAACTGTAGCCCTCCTAAATTACCGTCAAAACCAATTTGGCTGAAACAATCTGTTGCCAAAAGGGGCATTTAGTAGCAGACTGTGAAAAAGGAAGCAATACTGGGAAGGAGGGGGGGGAGGAAGGATGACCTGGTTTCTGGCACAGTCATTCTGAGGAGGGCATCTGAGCCTTTTTGGAAAAACTCCTCCCTTTTTAGGATCATCACATCCTCCTGCCAACTCTTCTTAGGTGTCTGTTTGCAAGCAGCACTGCTTGCTTGTTTTGTCTTTTAAAGGGAGCAGAGGTTTGGAAGGAAAAGAATCCTGGGACTTGAAAAATCCTGGAAACTCCCCCCATTAATTTACCTCTCTCATCCCTCAGGGACTTGCATGGCAGCAGGCCCAAATAAAACTTTCCCATCCAGTGGGGAATTCAAAACTTCTGACATCAAATAATCTGAAAATGTTTGATTATGTGCCAAGACAAATCAAGACCATCTCTGAAGCAGAAGCCCTGGAAACAAGACAAGTACAATCATGGAATGTTTTTGAGTTATGTTTAAAAATTTGATACATTTAAGTAGCATTCTGATTCAACTAAGACCTGCCTTCAGGAGACTGGAATGCAGAAAATTCTCTCAAGACTACTGGCGCATTTTAACATAAATTTCCACATGTAGCTCTGGTAGTGAAGAATTCTAAAGGCTAAAGTACAGGAAGAAAAAAAAAACATACACAGTCATTCCAGCAGCTTATCCTCTTCATCCCAAGCAACTGGGTTCGGGTAGTAAGAAGCTTGCTCAGATTATTAGCAGTAGCTGAGACGGCTGTTGCATCTTCACCAAGATGAGAAGAGAGACAATTACCACATTAAAAGACTTTGTGCAGTTCTGTCTGCCTTTTTTGGTATGGACGGGGCTGAGAATCAGAAGTGTTTCAGGCAGCATTAGAGGCATTGTCCAATGCTGACAGAATGGGAGGAATGGGTGCAGTATGTGGGCCTTCTTGCCCCACTAAATCGCATCTGCCCAGCTCTGGGGGAACATTCACCTGCTCCCAAGCAAACCCATCCTTTAGTCCGGAGACAGCCTAAACAGTCAGTCTTGCGCTATGGAACCCTCAGGTGACAACTCTCTGTTGGTCCACATCAGAATCATCTGGAAAAAAAAAAATCTTCTTTCTTTGGAATGGAAGAATAAGAAGCAGGAGGAGGCACCTGACACCCGGTACTGACGGTTAAACTTCTGGCTAAGGTAAAAACATCATTTTTACAAACAGAAATCATCTCTCTATTATCTGAATGATTAACTTTGTTTCTTTTTTCTAGTAATATTCCTGGACAAAAAATGAGAAGAAGATATATCATGCCTACATAAAGTCTCTCAACCCCCACCTTAGGGAGGTCTCCAGTATCTAAAATGCATGGTTCTCCAATGCCCACATTGGACAAAGGAACAAATGAAGTGGACATGTCTTGACTCCTGGACCACAGTGGCTGAGGCTACATTACAGGGATTCGAAGAAACCAGTATGTGGTCAGAGGAACCAGCAGCGGCTACTGACGAGTTACCTGCTGTCAACTGAGGCATTCACTCAGCCCACGCTGAATGCAAGGTTTCATGCGTTAACTTTTTTTTTTTGGTACATTGGAGAAAAAACAGCAGGACCAAGGTAAATATCCATGCTGTAGACAAGGAAAAAAAAGAAGTTATGTACACACCATAACGTTCCATGTGAGTTGTTCCATCTCGCCTTCATTCATCACTGATGGGTTTGGACACAGCCGACTAGCAAGCTCAAAGTTCTCCAGTAGCTCGAGACCCCAACCCCTTATCCCATAATGCACTGCTGAAATTACCTCAGATCATGGTTGCTGCATACCATATAATAGTACAATAATTACTGGGAATTAATTAATGGGAAGAAACTAAGGGTAATGCTGCTCAATGCCAGAAGTCTAAATCTCAAAATGCATACACTTGAGGCCCTTCTCAGTATGGAGAACATCGATGTCTGTGCTGTGACTGAAACCTGGTTCAAGGCTCCTGAGAGCACCCCAGCACTATCAGGTTTTACCTCATATCATGCGTTCCGGCCCCAAAACCCGGACCATACCACAAAAGGAGGGGGTGTATCCATATTCATCAAGGATACCCACACCTCCAGGTTGGTGGCTACGCACGAAGCATCGGAAACCATCCAGGTGCAATTAACCACAGGCAAAACTGCTCTACAATTTGTAGCATGCTACAGGCCACCCTCTCAAACTCAGGAAACCCACACAGCCTTCCTGAAGACACTGGAGGGTATAAATGTATCACCAAACACCATCATATTGGGTGACTTCAACTACCCGAATATAGACTGGGAACATTACTCAAGCCCCAACTTTCTAGCCCAAAGGTTCCTGGAGTTCATAAATTCAAATGCCATGGAACAACTAGTCACCGTCCCCACAAGAGGAGAAAATATACTAGATCTCATCATCACAAACATGGGGACAAAATGCTCCACACGAAGTATATCCCTCTTTGGTGAGATCAGATTATAAACTAATCTCACTAGAAATCCACATCCGCCCCACCCCAAAAAAAAAGACCACAGTGAAGAACTTCTCTAAAGCAAACTTCACACTACTCAAGACAGGTGTGGTATCCTTCAAGGCCCCCGAGCCAATGGAAACCACAACCCAAGCTGCGGAAGCCCTTACAAATGCCTTCTATGAACACCTTCAGGACTGCATGGATCAGGCAATCCCAAATAAAACCAAGACTCTTTCCACCAAGGGCAAACGTCCAGTCTGGTGGACCCCAGCCATAAACAAACTTTACAATAAGAGGAGAAAGCTATTGCATGATAGAGCAAAATCCAAAAAAGGGAAGGCATCTTTGATCAGTACTAGCACGAAACTACGATCCCTCATAAAATCATCCAAGGCCAACTTTGAGAAAACAATTGCCATAGATTCAAAAGACAATCATAAGGCCTTCTTCAGCTATGTCAGAAACCTGGGTGGAAACTCCCAGATATGCTCAGAATTAGTCCAAAATGATACAAAAATCATTGAACCCACAGACATTGCCAACATACTGGCAGACAGGTTCAGCGCAAACTTCACCCCCCTCTCCCTCCCAAAAGGAGAGATAACTATCCCAGAGTGTAGCCTCCCAGACATCTCAAATGCACAGGTGAAAGCTGCTCTCTCTAAAGCTAAAAACACAGCATCAATGGGACCAGATGGTGTCCCCGGCTGTGTGCTACATGAACTCAATGAAGAACTAAACCCGCACATAAGGCAGCTGTTTAATCTTAGCCTTACCACAGGATATGTGCCCAAGGAGTGGCGTACGGCAACTGTGGTCCCAATCCACAAAGGCGGTGCCTCTACGGACCCTGATAATTACCGCCCCATAAGCTTAACAAGCCTGGTCTGCAAAGCTATGGAGAGGATCATAATGGAACTCATAAACAAGGACATAGGGGACTTGCAGACCTTGGACCCAACCCAGTTTGGCTTTGTCAAGGGCAGATCTTGCCTTTTGAACTTCGAAACAGTCACCAAGGCCATTGATGAGGGAAAGGCAGTCCATACAGCCTACCTTGACCTTGCAAAAGCTTTCGACACAATACCCCACTCGGGTATCACAGAGAAACTTACCAGCTTAAATGTAAACCCATATGTCACAAGATGGGTTGCAAACTGGCTAAAGGACAGAACCCACAGGGTTAGAGTTGCTGGAGCCATGTCAGACTCCAAGCCGGTTACAAGTGGTGTCCCACAGGGCTCAGTCCTTGGCCCCCTATTGTTCGGCATCTACTTCTCAGAAGTACAGGCAAACATAGGAGGACTATGGCTGACAAAGTTTGCGGATGACTGCAAACTGGGTGCCATAGTGGATAGTACATCGGACACAGACATCCTTCAGTGGGGTCTCACGGAAACTGATAGTTGGTGCCAGAGCCATGGCCTGAAGTTAAACGCAAAAAAGTGTATAGTCATACCCTTCGGGAAAAACAAGGTAATCCCAAGCTACCATATAGGTGGCAACCCACTAAGCACAGAAGAGGTTATCAGGGACCTGGGTACCCAGGTTGACAGTGGCCTCTCGTTTGACACTCACGTTGCTAAAGTGGTTCGAAAGACCTTCTACATTGCCCATCTGATCATGAAGGGATTCACACATCCAGATCAAGTGAGGTCATTGTTCCCCTGTACTCTTCACTTATCAGACCAATGATCGAGTAGAATGCCCCGTTCGGGATGTATCTCACCAGACACCTGCAGCAATTGGAGAGACCCCAAAAGTTCCTCACCAAAAGGATAAAGGGACTCCAAAACCTGTCATATACTGCCAGACTGAAGAAACTCCAACTCTATTCAGTTGCATACCGTCTGCTCAGAGGTGACCTGTGCCTGACATACAAGGCCATGACCAACCCGGAATTAATGGACATGCTCCACCTCAAAAAATCCAAATCCACCAGAACCACTAGAGCAAGTGACTTAAACCTTAGCACGGATATAAATAGGACGTGCTGGAGGGATAGACTTATCACCCAGAGACTCCCCATGCTGTGGAATAAAATCCCGGTCCATGTGAGGCAGAGCACCTCACTGGCTCTGTTCAAGAGAAATCTTGACCGGTGGATTGGAGATCATAGGTTTACCCCGGGAATCATCTCTGTGTCACTGCTGGACAGAGGCACAACAAACTAATGGGCACATTATTTCTAACATAAGGGGTGGCGTAAGCCACACAACTTTGGGCTAGGCTTATAAATGCCTTAGGGCAGATAGCCTAGTATAAACCTATGAACCTATAATTATTCTGCCTAGGAATCAATACACATTGGAAAACCAGGATGAAGACAGCCTCCAGGTCAACTGTCAGTCAGGAGGGGGAAGGAGGGAGGGACGTGAAAATGAAGGCGAGATGGAACAACTCACAAGGAACTTTATGGTGAGTACATAACTTCTTTATGAGAAGTTGTTCAATCTCTCCGTTCATTCATCACTCATGGGTAGCATCCCTAGCACCCTGATCTTGGGTAGCTCACTGAAGTACACTCTTCAGAACCGTAGAACCAAATGAAGCCCTGTCCCTGGAGGCATTATCCACTTAATGAGTCATAAAAGTGTGAGGTTTAGACCAGGTGGCTGCTGCACAGATGTTATCTAAAAGCAATTTGGCTTGAAACGCTGACGTGGTAGAAACTGCTCTCGTTGAATGAGCCTTTAAAGACCTTACTAGACAATGGCATATTATGACAAGCATATGTATAGGTGATGCAATATGACAGCCACTTAGACAGGGTTGTTTTAGCAACTGGTTTACCTTTCCTGGTTTCAGAAAAGGACACAAAGAGCTGATCTGATTCCCTAATGTCTTTGGTTCTGTCCAAATAAAATCTAAGTTGTCTATGAACACTGAGTTTATGCAACATATACTCCAATTTGTTGGTATGATTAGGGAAGAAAACGGGCAACTCAATGACTTGATTAATGTTAACCTCAGAACATACTTTGGGAGAAAGGATGGATTAGTTCTGAGAGACACTCTGTCAGTATGGAAGACCATGTAAGAGGGCTTGATGGAAAGGGCTTGGAGCTCTGACACTCTACGGGCTGAAGTGATGGCTACTAAAAAGATAGTTTTCCATGACAAGAATTTTAGTTCACAAGATGATGCAGGCTCAAAAGGAGGAAGAATAATATGAGATAACATAAAATTCAAATTCCAGGGGGAATAAGGTGTCTTCACTGGAGGCCTTATGTGAAAGTAACCTTTTAGAAAAGCCTTAGACAATTGGTGAGCCATAATATTCAAACCATCAATTCCTAGATGGAAATTAGATATAGCAGCTAACTGTACTCGCATCATAGCTGCCTCTGCTCCTTTGCTGAAGATTTCTGTCAAGAATTTTAAGATAGAAGACAATGGCGCTTGATAAGGGTCAATGTTGTGGGAAGAACCCCAAATTGAAAATCTCTTCCACTTACGATACAATTTTCTGGTGGAAGGTTTGTGGGGAAGCCAACAAAATCTGACTAGTGTCATAGGAAAGATTATAGAGCCTGGCTATGCGGGGAATTGGAGCAGCCAAGCTGTTAGCTTCAGTGTCTGCAATGACGGGTGAAGATCCCCTGACGGATGTGTCAACAAGTCTGGAACTGGGTCCAGGATCCATGGATCTTCCAGAATATGATGGTAAAGAAACGGGAACCAAATCTGCTGAGGTCAATGAGGGGCTATGAGGATGATTGTTCCAGCGACCTTGCTTTCTGTAAGAATTTGGATATCAGGGGAATTGGTGGAAATGCATAGAGGAGACCCAGGGGCCAATCGTGGACAACAGCATCTCTCGGGGAGTGACCTGGCATGGGAATTAGGGCAAAACAGCTTTTGCATTTGTTGTTGATGTGACTGGCGAAGAGGTCGCAGGAAGGCTGGCCCCATCTGCGGAAGATCCTGTCTGCAATCTCTTGTTTGAGGGACCATTCGTGGGGCAACAAGATTGCTCTGCTCAGTCTGTCCGTTACATTGGATTTGCCTGGGATATGTGTTGCCAACAGAAAGCGCTGGGATGACAGTGCCCACTGCCATACTCTGAGGGCTTCTCGGCAAAGGGGATAAGACTTGTTCCCGCCTTGTTTGTTCAGATACCAGACCACTGACATGTTGTCTGTCTGTACTGCAATTGTCCCTAGAGGAAGAGAGTCTTGAAAGTATTGCAACGCTAGAAGTACTGCTCTCATCTCCAGGACATTGATATGCAGATGTGATTCTTGATCTGTCCATGTGCCTTGGGCAGTCTTTCCCTGAAATAGCCCCTCCCCATCCTATCAGGGAAGTGTCCGTGGTCACAGTGGCAACTGGAGAGGGAAGCATGAAAGGACGTCCTATTGTGACATGAAGAGACGTCAACCACCACTGAAAATCCTTCTTGCAAGAATCAGGATCATGTGACTCATTGGAAGTTCTTGGTAAGACCATTGCGTGAATAGAAACCATTGAAGGATTCTCATGCATCCTTGCTAACGGGATTGCTAGAATAGCTGCCACCATCAATCCTAGAACTTTCAATACCTCTGCTGCTGGTGCTCTGTTCTTTGATATTAGGGACATGATGTGTTGGCGAAGAATAGAGATTTTTTCTGGTGGAAGGCGGAGAGTGGTGGTTGACGCGTCTAGTTCTTTCCCTATACAAACGATATGCTGCAATGGCAACAAGGCAGACTTTTCAAAGATGACTGTAATGCCTAGCTGATCGCAGAGTGTCAGAGTAGCCTCTCTCGCTTGAAGAAGTTTGATGCCTGGTGGTGAAGGTAAGGAGCCAATCATCTAGGTACGGAAACACCTGGAATTCTAGACACCCCAGGTGACCCGTAACTACTGCCATGCACTTAGTGAACACTCTGGGGGCTGTAGTGAGACCAAAAGGCAGAGCTCAGAACTGATAATGATTGGCAACAAGCCGGAAACACAGGTGATGTCTCTGGATGGTCTGGCCATCTTTATGTGGTAGTACGCATACTTGAGATCGATCGAGCACATCCAATTGTCCTTCCTTAACAAGGGGAGTATGGACTGTAGCGGGACCATTCGGAACGTCTCTTTTCTCACAAATTGGTTAAGTCTGCTGAGATCTAAAATGGTTCTCCAGTCCCCTGTTTTCTTTGGAACCATAAAGAACCTGGAGTAAGTTCTGAATCCTGTCTGGTCTGCTGGGACTGGCTGGATGACTTTCTCTAGCAATCTGTGTACTTCTGCTGCTGCTTGTCCCTTGTGATTGGATGGAACGTCCCGGATTTTTTTGACGGGAAGAAGCTGGGTGGAGAATGGCATGAAATAGCCTCTGGAAATGATACTTCATACCCAAATGTCATTTGTTATATTCAGCCAGGCTTTGGGGTACAAAGATAAGCGAACGCAGACTGCCTCCAGAGTAGGACAGCCGGACCTCCCTTCAGGAGCGCTGGTAGGACTGACCAGAAAAGTGATCTCTGTCACCCTGGTGTTGCAGACCCCCCTCTGCTGTGAGGGCAGCGTCTTCCATTGAAACACCCTCCTCTGCCTCTGGAGGGGGGCTCTCCACGTGCATCTTGAAAGGCTCCTTGAGCTTTCCGGAGCCACATCTTTCCTCCCCTCTGTCCTTTGGGAAAGGGTCGAGTGGGGTGGAAAAATGGACTCCGACGGCAGACAAAGTCTTTCCCTTTTGCTCACACCCGGTCAGTGTCTCCTTCACCTTTGGCCCAAACAAAGATGAGCAGTCAAATGGGGTATTAGTAAAAGAAGATTGAAGGGTTTCACGAAGGAACAGAGTCGCATCCAGGCATGCCTATGGAGAGTGATTCTTGTACCTGCGGCTCTACTCGAACCATCAGCTGCGTATGATATGAGACGCATGGACGAGTTGACTATCGAATTGAGGGTAGAGAGCTGAGTGGCAATCTTACCGGATACACTTGAAGCTACAGCACACTGAAAAGCATCTCCCAATTCCTTAAGAAGATCTCTCTGCAGTCTGGTAAAATGTGTCAAGTAGTTCAGTGATCTGAGTGAGAAAGTCGCTGAACTGAACATGCGTTTCCCATATCTATCCATGATCCTAGATTCTCTATTAGGAGGATGGATAGATGAAGTCTCAGACATTTCCTTTTTGGTGGATGCCGCCACCACCATGGCATCAACAGGGACTCTTCTTGGTCAAAAAGGACTTATCCACAGGGGCTGAAATAAACTTATTAGGCCTCCTAGGAAGAGGTTCCATAGATTCTGGAGACTCCCACACCCTACGAGAGACAATATCCATAAGCTCATCATAGTGTGGAGATACCCAAGAGGTGGAAGGTTGAGACCCATACACCTTCAGGAGAACCGACACATCCTCAGTAAGGCTCTTGGAGTGCCAATCACCCCTCTGCCTAAGAATTTCAAGAATCTCCGCAAAGGAGATATCCTCAGAGGAGCATCTGCGGGACCCTTCTGATTCCTCCAAGTCGGTGTCCAACGTGACAGACTCCTGGGGGGGAGTCCAAATGCCTCCTCTTGCATAACCTCTTCCGGGGGAACTTCTGGAGGTCTCAGAAGAGCAGAGGGCACCCTGTGCGGCTACCTGAGGCTCTGGGTCTCAACGCTTGGGAGGACCGGAGGAAACAGAAAGAGACACAGGCACTTTAGGAGAAGAAGAGGCCAGACTTTGAGATGAGGAAGTCTTAGGAGACAACACTCGCCTCATGGCATCGAATGCACCTCGGCGCCCATGAGAAGGAGTCGATGGCTCCAATGGAGCCACGATCTCCTCCCGCACCGAAGACATGGGCTCCGAGCCCAAGGGAGGAGCCGAGCTCACCTGAGTCGAGGCCTCGAGAGGAAGAGTCGGCACTGACAAGTCGGTGCAGCTATCCTCCCCGGACCCGACCGGAGAGTGTCAGCTCCTACAGTCCCCGGTCGGTGCAGAGAACGTCCGAGCAGATGGAGCCGAAGACACTGGAGCAGGTGTCGGCTCCAAGGGATCCACAATCATCAGGTCAGCCTCCTCCGGCTCCGAAGGTCCGATATGGCTCGGAGGAGGAGCAGACAATTCAAAGGTAGTGGTCTTCGGCTCCGACGGTTGTGTCTGAGCCGACAGCAATTTAACTACGCCTGCTGCCTTTAAAAGTTTCTGAACCAGCTGGTCCATATCCAGATCAAATAGGCTGACAGAGGACCTGGAAGAGTAGACAGAGGAGCCGATTGGAGCAATATAGAATGAGGTTTTTCGGCAACCGGTTCCAAAGCAGAGTCCCGGTTCCAAAAAAGAGCAGACTGTCTGCTCCAAGGGCAGTGGAGCCGAAGTCACCACACTCTCTGACCTCTTTCCTTTTTTGGATCTAGAATCAGTGGAAGACTTAGAAGATTTAGATGATTTACTGGCTCCATCCTGGTCAGACAATGTCTCAGAAAAGGGGTGTTTAACAATACCCCTATCAAATCAATTTCCTCTTCCTTTCAGCTAACACTCTTGTGGAAAAGAAATGACATGCTGCAAGACTCTTGCAGATGTACCTCACCCAAGCATTAAACACACTGCACATGGGCATCTGTGACTGACATTTTCTGTCTGCAGTCTGGGCACTTTGACTTTGAATGCTTGTCCTTATCTTCAGACATTACACAAATCAAGCACACTGATTACTAAGAGCTGTTTTAAACTAAGTAACTCACACAAACACGCTCACAGCCCAAAAGGGGCACTAACTACAAACAGTAATAAGAGATTCAAAACAAAAGTCCCAAAAGGGATCACTGACTAATCACTAATCCTAAGGCCAAAAGGCCAAAGTCAAGATAGATAATACTGAGGAAAGGGGGATAAACACAGAAAAAAACTAATATCTAGTATATCTGCTACTAAGAACTAGAACAAGGGTATATCTAAAAGAAAAAATATAACTTGCTGAAAGTTGAAAAACTCCCAATAAAGTCTCAAGCCAAGCTGGAAACCAAGAGATCTGTGCTGCGGCTAACTAGATCTGAGGTAATTCCAGCAGTGCATTATGGGATAAGGGGTGGGGTCTCGAGATACCAGAGAACTTTGAACTTGCTAGTCGGCCGTGTCGGAGCAGAGGATCAGCTGCGAACCCATCAGTGATAAATGAACGGTGAGATTGAACAACTTCACATCCCTAATTACTGGTAAGGTATGCTAAAATGTGTTGGTTGCAAGGTAAAATGTCACTTAGTTCACCTAAGCAGTGCACAACCGTTCGAAAAAAATTTAAATCCCCATCACAAAGTTGCACAAAAGTACAGTTGTGTACATTTACCATAAATGTAGATGTTAGAGTGTATTCACTGTTGCAGTCATCACATTTGGGCTGGGTTTATCTGCCTGCAGGTAGCCCTCAGCCGGTCAGAATACCAGAGTCTTCGGATTTCTGCATCGTATGCTGTCGCTTCTTCCATGACGTCAGGTCATCAGGGGTATAAAACATGCAGCCGATGCCATTACATCAGTTTTTCTTGCCACAGATGTCAGGTGCCCCCACAATTGCTTGGTTTCCAGCTTGGCTTGAGACCGCCTGCTCAGAGGTGATCTCTGCCTGACGTACAAGGCCATGTCCAATCAGGATCTGATGGACATGCTCCACCTCAAAAAATCCAAGTCCATCAGGACCACGAGAGCTAAAGACTTAAACCTCGGCACAAGTATGAATAGGACATGCTGGAGGGATAGATTCATAACCCAGAGGCTTCCCATGCTTTGGAACAAGATCCCAGTTCGTATTAGGCAGAGCCCCTCACTGACTCTCTTCAAGAGAAATTTTGATGAGTGGATGGGAGATCGTAAGTTTACCCCAGGGGGTCACATCTGTGCCACTGCTAGACAGGGGCACAGTAAACTAATTCTATTATATAAGCGGACCTTCACTGTGTCACTACTAGACACAGTATTCTCAATTTATTCTGTACATTTTTGTACCATTTCATGGGGTGGCAAATGCCACATCACTATGGATAGGCTTACAAATGCCCCAGGGCAGATAGCCTAGTACTATACTATGAAACTGTGAAACTATGAATAGGAAGCAATTATATGGTATGTACACCCCCAGCAAAAAGTAAATACATATGATATAATATATGCCAAACAAGAAGGAAAGGTAGAGCCAAGAGAAGTCAGGGGGCTGGAGGGAGGGTAACCAGGACTGCAACAGTGAATACACTCGAACATCTACATTTATGGTAAGTGTACACAACTGTACTATGTTCTTTGTGTTTCACTGTTGCAGTCATCACATTTGAGTTGATTCCCAAAGCTAAGGAAGAGTGGAGGCAGTTAAAGAGCATTAGGGCTAGAATCAGGCCTTGTAAGACTGCTGTTGCAAATCCAGATCTGGATTTAGAAAAGATAGGCAGGTGGTAATGCTTGGTGAAAGTATGTACAGAGCTCCAGGTAGCAGCTTCCAGGATTGTCCCCGGTAGGGACTCCTCTGAGAAATGCCATAGAGGTAGATGCAGCCCTGGTGGAATGTGATCTTATCCCCTGTGGGGTAGGTTTTCCACAGTGCTTGTAGAAGAAATGGATGCAATGGGCTATCCATTTAGAAATGGCTTGCTTTGAAATGGCCTTCACCTATGCCCCTGCAGCGAAGCTAACTAGCAGCTGGTCAGATTTCCTGACAGGCTTAGTTCTGTCCAAATAGAATCTAAGCTGTCTGTGCACGTCCAGAGAATGCAGTATCCTTCCCCCCTTATTTTGTGGATTAGGGAAAAAAGTAGGCAAATGAACGGACTGGTTTAGAGCCACACTAGACACCACCCTGGGCATAAAGGATGGATAAGTCCTGAGGGAAACCCTGTCCACATGGAAGATAATGAAGGGTTCCACTGCCATGAGGGCCTGCAGTTCACACTCTCTTCTTGCAGAAGTGATGGCTAGAAGTAAGGTTTTTTCCAAGAAAAGAATTTCAACTCTGCTGTAGCAGCTGGCTCAAAGGGGGGAAGAGTGAGTTTTTCCAATACAAAGTTAAGGTCCCTGGTTGGAGTGGGAGCTCTCCTGGGGGGTCTTAAATTTTTGGCCCTTCTAAGGAATTGTTTTAGTAGTGGATGAGAGAAGAAGGGGGGGGGCGAAGTATTACAATGTGCTGAAATGGCAGAAGCATGAATCTTAATTGACTAGAAAGAGAGGCCCTTGTGGAGCATTTCTGTTAAATAATCTAGAATATGAGGTAAACTGGGCACTGTTGTGCCCATCCCTTGAGCCTGGCTCCAGGAACAGTATCTTTTCCACTTTTCTGAATAGGATTTTCTAGTACTAGACCTCCTTGCCTCAAGAATGACATCCAGCACCTGCTTACTGAGGGTTGTAAGAGGTGAGCTAAGGGAATTAGCCAGGCTGCAAGGTTCAGGGTTTGAAGCGGAGAGTGCAGAATCTGGCCCGCCTGCTGGGACAGCAGGGAAGGGGTCTAAGGCAGGTGCCATGGTTGCAGCACTGTCAGACTGCGCAAAAGGGGGTACCAGTACTGGCGTGGTCAGTCTGTGGCAATCATGATTGTCCTTGGCTTGTCCTGTTTGATCTTTATAGAACCTTTGAAAGGACAGACAGAGGGGGAAAAGCATAAATTGAGAGGCTTTCCCAGGTAAAGGACAGGGCATCCACTTTCCAAGATTGACAGTGGGGAGTTCAGGTGCAGAATTTGTTCAACTGGTAGTTCTGAGGGGAGGCAAATAGGTCTACCTCTGGTGTCCCCCCCCATTTGTTTCTCAAGAGCTTGAATATTTTGGGTTCCAGTTTCCATTCGTGTGGGTCCATGAGATTTCCTTTACCCTCCAGCAGAGCTCTTTTGAGTGTGTACCTTTAACTCCTAGTGGGTGTGGCTTCAGCCTTTAAAAAAAATGACATTATAACCTTACAGTTCTAACAAATACTTATTGACAGAGGTCATATATCAATACAATTGTGTTTGCAATCATATATGCTTCAAGATAAAATATTCGGATACGTTGTATGTAGCATGGGTTTGGAATTATTAATGCAAATATGAACAAGAAATACTTGATGCCTAGAGGAGCAGTAGGAGATAACTGCAGAAACGCCTGTAGACGTCACTCGGCTGTAATGAGTTAAGTCGTCTGCCAGTGAAATTTAGTTTGCCCGGCAGGAATTGAGCTTGCAGGTTCACTTGGTAGCTCAAGGCTGTGTTCCACAGAGCCATGGCTAGTCTGCAGAATGGGTAGGAATGGGTTCCCCCCTGCTTGTTTATGTACCACATAATTATGGTGTTGTCTGTCTTTACCAATAGTTGTCCTGGAAGAATAAGGTCTTTGAAGGCTGTCAGAGCATTCTGTACAGTTAACAATTCTTTTTGATTGATATGCAGGTGCATCTGTTTTGGGTTCCATTTGCCCTGAATGCACTGTCCTGCCAAGTAAGCCCCCCATGCATAGTCTGATGCATCTGTTAGGGTTTGGGCGACAGGGGGTAGAGTGAAAGGGAGTCCCTTGCTGTAGTAGCAGGCCTCTGCCCACCAAAGGAACTCTGCCCTTAGACAAGGAATGATAGGAATCATTGTTTCCAGGTCCTGAGAATGTTGACACCATAGACTTTTTAGATACCATTGAAGTTTGCTCATATGCAGCCTTGCATACGGAATTAACAGAATGCAAGAGGCCATGAACCCCAGGGCTTGCAGGATTTTCTTGCAGATAGCTGGGTTTTTGTGGCCAGTAGATTGAAGTAGGTTGTCATATAAACTTGTTTCTATGGAGTGAGGAATGCCATCTGGGAAGTTGTGTTCAACTTGCTCCCAGGAATACAATCTGTTGGCAGGGTACTATGTATGATTTCTTCTCGTTGATGGTGTACCCAAGTGAGGTTAGAAGTCTCTCTACAAATGTCAGGTGTTGTAACAGCTAGTCCTCACTTTCTGCCTGAATCAGGCAATCGTCCAAGTATGGGTAAATCTGAATGTTTGTTGCCCAGTATCTTGCCTTCAGTCTTGCATCCCTCCCAGCCATCCCCCTCCTGGAGGATCTAGAGGAAATTTCTTAGAAATTGGCAGATAAGGTCTGATTCCCTTCTTGCCCTTTCTTGTTAATTTTGATGGCAATATGTTTCAGATATTATCCTTTTGGATATTGAATATATCATAGGAACCTTTCTTCCTCAAACGAGATCTGGGGAACAGCCGTTAAGCACCATGGGATAGGACTCAGCCTCGAGCCAGCAGAATCTCTCGAGCTTTAGTTTAGGCCAAGTCGGAGCAGAGTCTCAGCTCCGAACCCAACCTGCAAGACTGAAGGCGAGATACTGGACAACAAACATGGAATGTTATGGTGAGTACATAACTTCTTTTTTTTTTTTTTTATTTAAGAGATTGGAAAGATTATTTTTTGGGCAGAACTGTATGTTTAAAGGAATACTTTTGTACACTTCCTGGCAAACCTAACTTCTTAATTTTTAGGAGCAGGTTATTACATGGAAACTGTTTCTTGTCAGGAGTTGGTTATGTGCTGATGATCTTCATGTTTCACTGTTGCAGACATCACATTTGGGTTATCTACCTGCAGGTAGCCCTCAGCCGGCCTGAATACCAGAGTCGTCGGGTGCTGTCGTTTCTTCCATGACATCAGGTCGTCAGGGGTATAAAACATGCAATCGACGCCATTACATCAGTCTTTCTTGCTGTGTGGTGCCCGAAGCAGAAGCAGTTCCCAAGTGCTGGTCGGCTGACTCCTGGAATTTTCATTTTCGAGTTTCAGACCTGAAGTCTTCAAAAAGATAAGTACCCCATTGGGGATCCTTTTTTCTTGTTCTAACCAATGTCAGAAAAAAATGACAGTTGTCTTGCCTGTGGAAAGCAAATACCTCAGAGATTTACATTCTTACTGCGTCACCTGTTTAGGCCCAGACCACAATGTCCCTCACTGTCAGTTTTGTGTCTTGTTCAACACCCAAACTATTCGTCGTCGGGCTATTTTTTGTAGCTGAATACTTTAGTTCTCTATCTCTGTACTCCGAAATGGCTTCGTTAAGACATCCGACTACCGATCTTCCAAAATAATGGAAGGATAAATACAGAGACAGACAGCATAGATTCAAAACTGCTGATGACGCTTCCATTAACGTAGTTACTGGTACTCAGTGAGGCGCTTTCGCAGCCCCTGATACCCACTACTGCAGATTCGCAGGCC
Organism: Protopterus annectens; assembly: GCF_019279795.1. NCBI lineage: Eukaryota > Metazoa > Chordata > Ceratodontiformes > Protopteridae > Protopterus > Protopterus annectens. The sequence continues at coordinate 489,041,818 of NC_056749.1, read as the reverse complement.
TGTACTGACACCCTTTTGGAGTCTGGTATGCCGCAAGATGCTTCTTCGACTGTGGAACCTGCGGATGTCTCTACCTTGGATGGGTCCAGAGCCGCTGTGCAGGCACTGGCTTCTGAGTGTATATTCAGGCCTACCGATTTTCAATCAGTTCTAGGTCTCTTAGAGGGGGAAAGCTGGCTTCCTCCAATTAAGGTAATAAGGTCTTCAGTCATTCTAATCATTTGTTTTGAGAATGCGGTTTGGTTGTCAGTTTTCTAGGCGTAGTGCGAGTATTAGGCCTGAGGAATTCGGTATTCTTAGCTTGAAACGAAGTCGTCAGGGGTATAAAAGAAGCAGCCGACACCATTTTCTTCAGTTTTTCTTGCCCCAGATGTCAGGTGCCCCCCAAAAGGGTAGCCAAACTTTATAAATATATCCAGAAATACACCAATATAAATTTTACCTTTATCTATAAGCAAATCGACCTTTAAATTCCAACCTCCTACTGCATATATATGTTCCTTACTGAAGAAACTAAAACCAACTACTCTCTCTGCAGACCTTCTCCCAGCTGAATACTTACAAATAGCAGCAGATGTCATAGCGTACCCTATCTCAATACTAATCAATAGAACCATAGCAGAATCCACAATCCCATCTATATGGAAAGTATCCCATGTCATTCCTCTCCACAAAGGAGGCCTATCAACTGAGCTATCAAATTATAGGCCCATAGCAATACTGTCACCATTGGCCAAAATCATGGAGAAGTGTATACACAAACAACTCCTTCACTATCTTACCATGAACAAATTACTAACTGACACACAACATGGTTTTAGACCCCACCATAGTACAACCACTGCTCCTCTCTTTTTCACCGACACTATCAATCACAATCGAAATGACAAAAAAATATCCTCAGCACTATTTCTTGACCTATCGAAGGCCTTCGATATGGTGAACCACCAGCTACTACATCATACACTAGAAAATCTCCAACTAGACAAACAAGCTCTAGATTGGTTTCGTGGCTATCTCTCTGATAGGAAACAAGCCGTACTCTGGCATTCTAAACTTTCCAACCTCCTACCTAATACTATAGGAGTACCCCAAGGATCTATACTGGGGCCTCTTCTGTTTACTATCTTTATAAATGACCTGTATAAAGCCATCCCTGAAGCAACCTGCATTCAATATGCAGATGACTCGACATTAGTCTGTGCTGCTCCTGACAACCTATTATCCAAAACCCAATCATGTTTCAGGGCAGTAGAGAACTGGCTATTAGGACGTAAATTGATCCTTAATCCAAACAAAACCAAATTACTACTTTTCTAACCCACTCAAAAGACCACACCTCTATATTTTTCTATCCAATCCAAAAATGGGACTGTCATCTCTCCAGACTCCTATACCAAACTATTAGGAGTTTCCATAGATAACAGGCTTAGATTTGATATCCATATTAATCAGACCATCAAAACCGTTAATAAAAAACTTGGGTCTCTATACCGGATCAAATCTTTTCTAACCCCAATAGCGAAAGTGACCATGGCCCGCTCACATCTTCTCTCTACCTTCCTGTATGCCTCCCCTATACTCACTAATCTTAAAACAGCGGAAATAAACAAACTAACGCGCTGCTATAATCAGATTGCTAGATTTGCAACAGGAATGCCCTATAGAACACACCACTGTGTTAACCTAAGAAACCTAGGTTGGTTAGAACTCACTAACCTGCTACAGCAGACCCAACTTATGGAAGCATTTAAAATCCTGAACCAACCTGACAAAACTCCAGCTGAATAACTTAATAAGACCCTATAATAATCTCAGTAGTTTGCGTTCCTCCAATAAGCTACTAGTTCAAACAGTCAAAGCAAACAATGTAGGCGGTGACTCACTTTTTAGCAATGCCATTGGCAAAATATGGAACTCCCTTCCTCCCAGCCTTTCCTGCACTTCCTCCCTATTCGTTTTCAAAAAAAGGTTAAATCAACATCTAAAGTTACATTGGCTCTGTCAATGCTCAAGTCCTGACTAATCCTCTCTCAGACAAGTATAGATACTTCCCTAGATGCATCCCCTCGCTCTTACTTCTTTCTCTCTCCTCTTAACTGAAATGGTTAGTCTAGATGGAGAATCAGTATGCTAGAAGCAGTATTAATATGTTTGTATCCCTGATATTGTTTATGATCAACTTATTTTATTTTACTACATCTCCTTTGTACCATTTTCTAGTATAGGAAACTAAATTGTTTTGTTTGTTATTGAGTTCTATGTATTATCTCAATGCATTATATTCGTTCACTGTGGAGCTTTTCTCCCCGGGCCTCCGCTGAAAATGGACATGTATCCAGTCGGACTTTCCCGGTCAACAAATGTGAAATAAATAAAATAAAAATACTCCACATAGGTAGTATAAATCAGAGAAGGAAAGATAAGATCCAAAAGAAAAAAGGGGGAAGGCGGGTGGGTAACCTGGACTGCAACAGTGAATACACTCGAACATCTACATTTACGGTAAGTGTACACAACTGTACTATGTTCTTTGTGTTTCACTGTTGCAGTCATTACATTTGGGTAGAGTCCCAAAGCTATGGTTGGGAGGCTGGAACTAGACAGCAGAAGGAGCGGCTATGAGGCCCTGCAGAAAGTACAGTTTTGTACCTACCATAAATGTAGATGTCCGAGAGGTATGCATCTGCAGTCCTAACATATGGGTTGTCCTGCCTCAGGCAGCCCTTCGGTCGGCCGGATTCCAAAGTCTGGGTCTGGCCTCGGCTGATGTCGCACTTTACCTGACATCATAGCTGCTGTTTATTGGGTATAAAGGCATCAGCCGACGCCATTTTCCTCAGTGTTTCTTGCCCCAGATGCCAGGTGCCCTCTAGTATGGCTAAATTTGGATAAATGCAAATAATTCCAAACAGTAGAGAGCAAACAATATAAAAAAAAATACATATATACAAACAAATACACCATAACAGATTCCCCCAGCTAGCTGAAAGATGGGTAAATACCCTAGGAGTACCACAGAGGGGAAGGAGGGTGGGTAATCCTGACTGCAGATGCATACCTCTCGGACATCTACATTTATGGTAGGTACAAAACTGCACTATGTCCTTCAAGGATGCATCTGCAGTCCTAACATATGGGTAGAATACCATAGCCAAACTGGGGGAGGAGGCACTAAGATAAAGATGGTGTAGTTAAGATCCCTTGCAAAACAGCAGTTGCAAAGCCTGCTCGGGATCTAGAGTATAAAGGAAGATTGTAATGCTTGGCAAATGTATGCACGGAGCTCCAGGTAGCAGCTTCTAAAATGTCTTTGGTAGCCACTCCTCGTAGGAAAGCTGTAGTGGTGGCTGTAGCTCTTGTGGAATGAGGTCTGATATTATCAGGAGTTGTCTTTCCATGAAAAGAGCAACAAAAACGAATGCAATTTCCTATCCATTTTGAGATTGTCTGTTTTGAAATTGCTTTTCCTTGCATTCCTGTTGCATATGCTACCAAAAGCTGGTCAGTTTTTCAGCTGGTCTTAGTTCTGTCCAGATAGTAGCGTAATTGTCTGTGCACATCCAAGGTATGTAGCAGTCTTTCCCCCGTTCTGTGGGTTGGGGAAGAATGTAGGTAAATGAATCGCTTGGTTCAATGATACTCTGGAGACCACTTTTGGCATAAAGGTAGGGTTGGTTCTCAGAGAGACTCTGTCCTGATGGAAGATAAGGAAGGGTTGTACTGCCATTAATGCCTGTAACTCAGATACCCTTCTTGCTGAAGTGATTGCTAGTAGGAAAGCAGTTTTCCAAGACAAGAATTGTAATTCTGCTGTTGCTGCTGTTTCAAAAGGGGGAAGAGTTAACTTTTCCAGCACAAAGTTGAGGTCCCATGTAGGTAAAGGCGGTTTCCTTGGAGGCTTTACATTTTTGATTCTTCTCAAGAAATGCCTGAGTAGAGGATGAGAGAAGACAGGAAGATCCAAGTTGTATTCTGCTGAAATTGCTGATGCATGAATCTTAATGGAGGAGTAAGACAGGCCATTATGGACCAGCTCTGCTAAATATTCCAGGATGTGTGCTAAGTTTGCCAATGAGACATTTTCTCCCTTTGCTGCACTCCAAATGAGGTATCTTTTCCACTTGGCTGAATAAGTCTTCCTTGTGGAGGGTCTGCGTGCCTCCAGGATAATGTCCTTAACCCTCTGAGATAAATCTGGGTTGTTTTGTGTTATGCAATATTCCAAGCAGCTAGCTGCAGTGTTTTCAAGTTTGGATGTAGGATCTTGTAGTTGTCCTGTGTTAGTAGTAAGGGACATAGAGGTAGATGCCATGCGTGTGTCTGAGACATGCTTCTCAGTAGCGGGTACTAATGTTGTCTCGGCCAATCTGGAGCTATCAGGATTACCCTTGGTTGATCCTCTTTGATCTTCAGTAGAACTTTGTACATCAAGGGAAGAGGTGGAAATGCATATGCTGTCAGGTTTTTCCAGCTGAAGGAAAGTGAGTCCACCCTCCAAGCAAGTGGGTGGTATGCTCTTGTGCAGAATTTCTTCAATTGGTGATTGTGCGGGGAGGCAAACAGGTCTATCTGTGGTAGTCCCCATTTCTTTGTTATGGCTTTGAAAATATCTGGATGCAGCATCCATTCGTGAGCATCCGTGGTAGTTCTGCTTAAGGTGTCTGCTAGAGAATTTTCTTTTCCTGGTACAAATCTGGCCTGAAGTAGAATGTTGAGGTTCAGGGCCACATTCCACAGGTCCATTGCCATCCGGCGTAGAGGATATGAATGTGCCTCCCTGTTTGTTGATGTACCACATGACTGTGGTATTGTCCGTCCTTATGAGCAGATGACCCTGTTGAAGGAGTGGTCTGAATGCCTGGATCGCATATTTCACTGCCAGCATCTCCTTTAGATTTATGTGTAGATTCAGCTGGTCTTGGGTCCATAGGCCTTGTATACACTTGTCCACCATGTGAGCCCCCCATCCTAGGTCTGAGGCGTCCGTGGTGATAGTCTGGCTTGGCTGTGGTTTGTGGAAAGGCAAGCCTCTGTTCAACTGACAGGCCTGAGCCCACCACAGGAATTCTTGCTTCAGGCATGGAATTATTGGAATCTGGTCTTCTAGACTGTGCTGGTGTTGTGACCATATATTCCTTAGGTACCATTGTAACACTCTCATATGTAGCCTGGCATGCGGAATCAATATTATGCAGGATGCCATGTAACCCAGGGCTTGCAGGACTTTCCTTGCAGTAAGCTGAGTTTGTTTTGTTAATGACATGAAATAGCCTGGTAGTTGCTTTTGTTTTTCTTCTGTGAGAAAGGCCATCTGAGTTGATGTGTCCAGTTCTGCCCCCAAGAATGTTATCCTTTGGGATGGTACTAGTCTTGACTTATGCATGTTGACTGTGTATCCCAAGGCTTGCAACAGTTGTATGACATTTTCCAAATCTTTTGTTAATTTTGCCTTGTTGTCCGCTTGTATTAGGCAGTCGTCCAGGTATGGGTAAATTTGAATTCCCTGAAGTCTGCAATGAGCAATTACTGATGCCAGGCATTTCGTGAATACTCTGGGCACAGTAGATAAGCCAAAGGGCAATGCTGAGAATTGATAATGCTCTGATCCTGCAAGAAATCTGAGGTGTCTTCTGCAATCTGGTCGTATAGGGACGTGCAGGTATGCCTCCTTGAGATCTAGAGTCACCAGCCAAGACTCCTTGCCCAGCATGGGAAGAAGCTGCTGGAGGGTCAGCATTTTGAATTTTGGAACAATGAGGTATGTGTTCAGTGCGGACAAGTCGAGAATAGGTCTCCATAGATTTTCTTTTCTTGGTACCAGGAAAAGCCTCGAGTAAAATCCTTGGCCTTGTTCCATAGGTGGCACCTTTTCTATAGCTCTCATCCTTAGTAAGTTGTTGATTTGTCTTGGAGCGTCTGTTTTTTGGTTTGGTGGTAGGTTTGGCATTCCCCTCTTTTTTGGTAGAGTGTGGAAGTAAAACCTGTAGTCCTTGTCTATTGTTTGTAAAGTCCATTTGTCTCCTGTAATGTAATGCCAGTTGTCTGAAAATAAAGCAAGCTTTCCGCCCAAGGGAGCTTCCAGTTGTTCCCTGGTAGGCGGTATCAGAGCCAAGTCATTGTATATGTCCTGTGGAGGTGGTTGTAGTTGAATCTGTGGCAGTACTTCTCTGATTGGTAGGTTGCCACTGACGTCCCCTGTAGGCACCCCTAGATTGATTTCTGCCTCTTGGGCGTCTATTTCTGACTCTCTGTGCTCTGGAGTTGTCTGGAAAGGACCAATTTTTCGAAGGCCAATTTCTGCTAAACCTCGGAGGTTGGACCTGTAAGAAATCCTTGACTGTTTGGACAGATTTTGCTTTTTCTTCCACCTTCTTAAGAACCTCCTGTGCAGGGGAGCCAAATAAACTTTGTTTCTCCATGGGAGCATCTAGGAGTTTTGATTTAACATGGTCTGGTAAAGATTGTTCTTTTAACCATGCATGTCTTCGAATCACTGTTCCAGTCATAGCTGATCTAAAGGAAGCCTCCAGTGCATCATAGCCACATTTTAAAAAATGGTTACTGACCTGCTGAGAGTTATGTACCAAATCCTGAAGAGACTTGCGGTCTATAGGTTCAGGAGAGGACAGTTTTTTATTTAGCTGGTCTAACAAAAATTCTTGATACTGAATCATGTGAAATTGACAGTTTAAGGCCCTAGCCGAAGAGCAGCAGAAGTATAAACCTTTTACCCCATCTCTAATGCTCTAGATTCCTATCAGAGGAGAGGGTTTTGGCAGAAGCAGCTGCCACACCTTCGGGCCCTGTGAAATGGTTTCGGGGTCTGCAACAGGAGCCTTATACAAATGGTAGTGTGTGTCCGGGACCCTGTAATATCTGTCAGGCTTGGCAGGGGCCGGAGGAAGAGAATCAGGAGCAGTACAGGCATCATTAAATGCATCATCAACTACTGTTAGTACTGGAGGAATGGCTAAAGGCCTATGCTGTGGTAAGTGTAAAAAAAGTCCTTAGCCTTTTCCTTGAATCTGAAAAATCCTGGCCCTGCCATTGGAAATGCTCCCTCATAGCATGTAAGGTTTCCCCAAAAGAAAATTCTTCAGGAGGAGACACAGAAGGAATGGAGTCTTCTGCATCAGAATTCTCATAAGGAGAATATGGGCCTTCCTGAGGGTCTGTAATGTCCGAATCCTCCGAGGAATAGTCTGTAGAGACAAGTTCCGGGGGTTCAGTCCTAGGCCTCTTATCTGAAGGGGGCTGAGAGGCCCTGTCTGGGTGAGGTTGGGATCCCCTGATCAGAGAAATGAGATCCTCAGCCAGGCTGAGTATTTGTGAACTAGAGGTAGGCCTATGTGGGGTAGTTTTAGCAGGTAAGGCCTTAGAAGATTTAGCTGCTTTAGCCCTGGCAAAAGCCTTGATGGACATAGAAGCAGGGGGTCTAGCAGCCCCACGTGCAGGGGTAGATATGTCTAAAGGAATAGTACCTGACAAATCCTGGGTGCCTGCTTCTGTAGCAGTAATTTCAGTAGCAGATTCGACCATGCTCTGTGAGGCCTCAGCTATAGGAGGCATGCTTTCGGCCGAAGGAAGAACCGAGGACTCGGTTTCAGCCGAAACCGAGACACTAGCGGTTGGCCTAACCGCGGTTTCAGCTGAAACCGCGGACCGCGAGTGTCGGTCCTTTTCCTTGCGCTTTTTAGCTATTTGTGTAGCCGGAGTCTCCGACGGCATTTTGTAAGCAAACGCGGGACCAAAAAACTCCTCTGCAAACTCCGACCGACGTCTAAGTGTCCGTCGGTTGAAGGAAGCACAGGCTAGACAAGCTGATACGTCGTGGTCTGGGCCTAAGCAAGGAAGGCAGTAAGAGTGGAAATCCTTATGAGGTATTTGTTTCCCACAAGTTAAACAATTATTTACTTTTTCTGACATCGGCTGAGGCAAGAAAGAGTCCCCAACGGGGTACTTAGCTTTTTAGAAGTCTTCGGTAGTAGAAATCTCTGGATCTGACCGACCGGCACTTGCGAACAGCTTCTGCTTCGGGCACCACGCAGCAAGAAAGACTGAGGAAAATGGCGTCGGCTGATGCCTTTATACCCAATAAACAGCAGCTATGACGTCGGGTGAAGTGCGACATCAGCCGAGGCCAGACCCAGACTTTGGAATCCGGCCGACCGAAGGGCTGCCTGAGGCAGGACAACCCATATGTTAGGACTGCAGATGCATCCTTGAAGGACATCTGCAGTGGCAAAGCCTACCCTGGATTTAGAGTAGAGTGGCAGATGATAATGCTTTGTAAAGGTGTGCACTGAACTCCAAGTAGCCACCTCTAAAATGTCTCTGGTTGGTACTCCCCTGAGAAAGGCTGCTGAGGTGGCTGCCCCTCTGGTGGAATGAGGCCTAATGCCCTTGGGCATTGGCTTGCCATGGTGCAAGTAGCAGAAACGAATGCAGTGCCTAACCACTTAGAAATAGTCTGCTTTGAGATAGGCTTTCCTTGTGATCCTGCAGCATATATGCCACTAGTAATTGCTCTGTCTTCCTGAAAGCTTTGGTTCTGTCCAAGTAGAATCTAAGCTGTCTGTGTACGTCCAAAGACTGCAGAATTCTCTCCCCCTTGTTCTGTGGATTTGGGTAAAAGGTTGGCAGATGGATGGCTTGGTTAAGAGCCATTGAACATTACTTTAGGCGTAAATGTTAGGTTTGTTCTCAGGGAGACCCTGTCTGGATGAAAAATGATGAAAGGTTCCACAGCCATGAGCGCCTGCAGCTCTGAAACTAGTCTTGCAGAAGTAATTGCTAAAAGCAGAGCTGTTTTCCCAAGATAAAAACTTCATATCAGCAGTAGCAGCTGGCTCAAAAGGAGGCAGGGTGAGCTTTTCCAAGACATAGTTGAGGTCCCATGCAGGTATTGGTAGTCTCCTTGGGGGCCTTAAATTTTTGGCTCCTCTGAGGTACTGCCTTAATAAAGGGTGAGAAAAAAGTGGTGGCTTTGTATTGTAATGAGCCAAAATGGCAGAGGCATGAATTTTAATTGATGAAAAAGATAGGCCTTTGTCCAGTACTGCAAAATCTGAGGAATATTTGGTACCGCTGTATCAGTTCCTTGTGCCTGGTTCGAGGCACAGAATCTCTTCCATTTTCCAGTGTAAGACTTTCTAGTACTAGGCCTTCTGGCTTCCAGAATGACATCCATCACAGCTTTACTGAGAGGTGTTTTTTGTATGACTACATTATCAGCCATGCCGCCAAGTTTAATGTCCTGAGTTGGTTGTGCATGATCTGATTGTTTTGCTGGGACAGTAGTCGAGGTATTTGAGGTAAGGTCCAAGTTGGGTAGAGAGAAGTTCCTTAGTACTGGATACCAGTACTGGCATGGCCAGCCTAGGGCAAGCAGTATCATCTTTGGCTTCTCCTGTCTGACCTTTAGGAGCACCTTGGGGAGGAGAGGCAGTGGAAAAAAGGCATATACCTTGTTATTATACCCATTTCCTTGTTATTATGCTGAAGACTTGTGGATCCAGCTTCCACTCGTAGGGATCCATGAGGTTTCTGCTTAGTTCATCTGCCAGAGTATTTTCCTTTCCTGGCAGGAATTGTGCCTACAGATGTACTTGGCAAGTCAAAGCTGTGTCCTACAAGGTCATGGCTAGTCTACAAAGGGGGTAAGAATGTGTGCCTCCCTGCTTGTTTATATACCACATGACCATGGTGTTGTCTATCAGTAGTTGCCCCGGATGAAGTAGGTCCTTGAAGGCTGTCAGGGCATTTTGAACAGCTAACATCTCTCTGATTCATATGTAGATGCATTTGGTTTGAGGGCCATATGCCCTGAATGCATCTTCCTGCCATGTGGGCTCCCCAGGCATAGTCTGATGCATCCGTTGTTAATGTTTGCCTGGCTGGGGGTAATGTGAATGGCTGTCCCTTGTTCTGGTGACAAGACTTTGCCCACCATCGAAACTCCTGTTGCAGGCAGGGAATGAGAGTAATGACTGTTTCCAGGCTGTGGCAATGTTGAGTCCAAACACTTTTTAGGTACCATTGAAGTTTCCTCATATGCAGTCTTGCATATGGAATTAGTAGGATGCAGGATGCCACAAAGCCCAAAACTTGCAGAATTTTTCTTGCAGATAACTGGGCCTTTGTTGCCAACATTTTGAAATAGGTAGTCAGTTGCCTTTGTTTGTCTGGCGTGAGATAAGCCATCTGGGGCAGTTGTATTTAAGCTTCCATCCAGGAATGTTATCTCTTGTGAGGGTACTAGGTTTGATTTCTTTTTGTTGACTGTGTACCCTAGACATGTTAAAAGTCTTTTCACAAATGCCAGATGTTGAAGAAGAATGTCCTTGTTCTCTGCATGAATGAGACAGTCATCTAAGTAAGGATATATTTGTATTCCTCTTTGTCTGCAGAATGTAATTACTGGTGCCAGGCACTTTGCAAAGACCCTGGGCGCAGTATATAAGCCAAAGGGCAGTGCAGAGAATTGGTAATGCATTGAACCAGCCTTGAATCTTAGGTATCTTCTGCATGATTGTCTGATTGGAACATGCAGGTATGCCTCTTTTAGGTCTAAAGTCACAAGCCAAGCATTCTTGCCCAGCATGGGCAGAAGCTGCTACAAAGTCAACATTTTGAATTCTGGAATATCCAGGAAAGTGTTCAGAATAGATAGGTCCAGTATCGGCCTCCAGGACTCGTCCTTTCTGGGTACTAAGAACAGTCTTGAGTAAAATCCTTGTCCCTGCTCTTGCTCTGGTACTTGTTGAATGGCCCCCATGTCCATGAGGGATGAGACTTGTTTTTGTGCCTCTGCCCATTGATTTTTTTGGCAGATCTGGCCAGCCGTTTGCCTGTGGCAGAGTATGGAAATGGAAAGTACAGTTTTGTACCTACCATAAATGTAGATGTCCAATAGGAATGCATCTGCAGTCCTTACAAATGGATTGTCCTGTCGTCAGGCAGCCCTTCGGTCGGCCGGATTCCAAAGTCTGGGTCTGGCCTCGGCTGGTGTCGCACTTCACCCGACGTCACAGCTGCAGTTATTCGGGTATAAAGGCATCAGCCGACGCCATTTTCCTCAGTGTTTCTTGCCCCAGATGCCAGGTGCCCTCTAGGAAGGCTAAATTTGGATAAATGCAAATGATTCCAAATAGTGGAGAGCAAATTCAAAAATAAGCATGTACGTACATGTATATACAAACAAATACACCATAATAGATTCCCCCAGCTAGCTACAAGATGGGCAAATACCCTAGGAGTACCACAGAGGGGAAGGAGGGTGGGTAATCCTGACTGCAGATGCATTCCTATCGGACATCTACATTTATGGTAGGTACAAAACTGTACTATGTCCTTCAAGGATGCATCTGCAGTCCTTACAAATGGGTAGAATACCATAGCCAAACTGGGGGAGGAGGAGAATGAAATTATGGTGTAGTTAGGATCCCTTGCAAAACAGCAGTGGCAAAACCTGCTCGGGATCTAGAGTATAAAGGTAAATTATAATGCTTGGCAAATGTATGCACGGAGCTCCAAGTATCAGCCTCTAAAATGTCTTTGGTAGCCACTCCTCATAGAAAGGCTGTGGTAGTGGCTGTAGCCCTTGTAGAGTGAGGCCTGATGTTTTCTGGAGTTTTCTTCCCATGGTAGGAGTAACAAAATCTAATGCAATTTCCTATCCACTTAGAGATTGTCTGTTTTGAAATTGCTTTTCCTTCCATTCCTGTTGCATATGCTACCAGTAGCTGGTCAGTTTTTCTATTGCTCTTGGTCCTGTCCAGGTAGTAGCGTAATTGTCTATGCACATCCAAGGTATGCAGCAGTCTTTCTCACCTGTTCTGTGGGTTGGGGAAGAATGTAGGTAGGTGGATAGCCTGATTCAAAGATACTTTGGAGACCACCTTAGGCATAAAGGTAGGATTTGTTCTCATGGACACTCTATCTTGATGGAAGATCAGGAAGGGCTGTACTGCCATTCATGCCTGTAGCTCAGATACCCTTCTTGCTGAAGTGATTGCCAGTAGGAAAGCAGTTTTCCATGATAAGTATTGTAAATCTGCTGTTGCTGCTGGTTCAAATGGAGGGAGTGTCAATTTTTCTAGTACAAAGTTCAAGTCCCATGCTGGCAATGGTGGTTTCCTAGGAGGTTTTACATTTATAATTCCTCTCAGAAACTGCCTGAGCTGGGGTTGTGTGAAAACTGGAGGATCCAAGTGCATTCTGCTGAAATAGCTGATGCATGAATCTTAATGGAAGAATAGGACAGACCTTTGTGGAAGAGCTCTGCCAAGTATTCCAGGATGTTGGCTATGTTTACCAGTGACACATTCTCTCCTTTTCAGTACTCCAAATGGAATATCTTTTCCATTTTGCTGAATAATTTTCCTTGTTGAGGGTCTGCAGACTCCAAGATAATGTCTTTTACCCTTTGGGATAAATTTGGGTTATTTGTTCTTATGCAATGTTCCAGGCAGTTAGCTGCAGTGTTTTCAGGTTTGGATGCAGGGTGTTGTAGTTGTTCTGTGTTAACAGCAAGGGAACAAGGGGTAGGTGCCATATTTGTTCCCGAGACATGCTCCTCAGTAATGGGTACCAATGTTGTCTTGGCCAGTCTGGAGCTATCAGGATGATCCTTGGACGGTCCTCTTTGATCTTCAATAGCACCTTGTGCATCAAAGGAAGTGGTGGGAATGCATATGCTGTCAGGTTTTTCCAAATGAAAGATAGGGAGTCCACCTTCCAAGCAAGTGAGTGGTACGTCCTTGTGCAGAATTTCTTTAGTTGGTGATTGCGTGGGGATGCAAATAAGTCTATTTGAGGGAGTCCCCATTTTCTTGTAATGGTTTTGAAGATGTCCGGATGCAGCATCCATTCATGGGCATCCGTGGTAGTCCTGCTTAGTATGTCTGCTAGAATGTTTTCTTTTCCTGGTACAAAAATTGCTTGTAACTGAACGTTGTAACTCAGGGCCACATTCCAGAGATCCATTGCCATCCGGCATAGAGGGTACGAATGTGTGCCTCCCTGTTTGTTGATGTACCACATAACTGTGGTGCTGTCTGTCCTTATCAACAGTTGACCTTGTCGAAGAAATGGTCTGAATGTCTGAATTGCCAGTTTTACTGCCAGCATTTCCTTTTGATTTATGTGTAGGTGCAGCTGGTCTTGAGTCCATAAGCCTTGTATGCACTTGTCCAGCATGTGGGCCCCAACCGAGGTCTGAGGCGTCCGTGGTAATGGTTTGGCTTGGTTGAGTGTTGTGGAAGGGCAATCCTTTGTTTGATTGACAGGCCTGAGCCCACCATTGGAATTCTTGCTTCAGGCATGGAATTATTGGAATTAGGGTTTCTAGGCTGTGCTTGTGCTGAGACCATAAATTCCTTAGGTACCACTGTAACTTTCTCATATGCAGTCTGGCATGTGGAACCAATATTATGCAGGATGCCATGAAACCCAAGGCTTGCAGGACTTTTCTTGCTGTTAGATGGTTCTGCTTTGTTAATGCCAAGAAGTATAGAGGGAGTTGCTCCTGTTTTTCTACTGTTAGGAATGCCATTTGCTTCGATGTGTCCAGCTCTGCACCCAAGAAGGTTATCCTTTGGGATGGTATCAGCCTTGACTTGTTTATATTGACTGTGTATCCCAGGGCTTGTAGTAGGTAAATGACCCTTTTCAAGTCTTCTGCTAACTTGATTTTGTTGTACGCTTGTATCAGGCAGTCGTCCAGGTAAGGGTAGATTTGGATTCCCTGGAGCCTGCAATGAGCAATTACTGATGCCAGGCATTTCATGAACACTCTGGGCGCAGTAGATAAGCCAAAGGGCAATGCTGAGAATTGATAATGCTCTGATCCTGCAAGAAATCTGAGGTATCTTCTGCAATTTGGTTGTATGGGGACGTGCAGGTATGCCTCCTTGAGATCTAGAGTTACCAGCCAAGACTCCTTGCCCAGCATGGGAAGAAGCTGCTGTAGGGTCAGCATTTTGAATTTTGGAACAAAGATGAATGTGTTTAAAGCGGACAGGTCGAGAATAGGTCTCCATTTGCTTTCTTTTCTTGGTACCAGGAAGAGTCTGGAGTAAAATCCCTGTCCTTGCTCCATAGATGGTACCTTTTCCACAGCTCTCATGTTTAATAATTGAGATATTTGTTTTAGAGCTTCTGCCCTTTGATTTGGAGGTAGGTTTGGCATTCCTCTCTTCCTTGGTAGAGTATGGAAGTGAAACCTGTAACCTTGGTCTATTGTCTGCAAAATCCACTTGTCTCTTGTGATGTAATGCCAGTTTACTGAAAATAAAGCTAGCTTCCCGCCCAAGGGTGCTTTTAGTTGTTCCCTGGTAGGCGGTGCTAGAGCCAAGTCAGTGTGATTGTCCTGTAGTAGTGGTGGTGGCTGTGTCTGTGGCTGCACCTCGCTGGTTGTTACCCTGCCACTGGCGTCCCCTGTAGGCACCCCTGGATTGACTTCGGCCTCTTGAACGCCTATTCCTGCCTCTCTGGGCTCTGGAGGAGTCTGGAAAGGACCAATTCTTGGAGGGCCAATTCCTGCTAAACCTTGGAGGTTGGACCTGTAAGAAATCTTTCACTGTTTGGACAGAGTTTGCCTTCTCTTCCATCTTCTCCAGCACCTGTTGTGCAGGAGAGCCAAACAAATTGATCTTGTCCATGGGAGCATCTAGTAATTTGGATTTCACATGGTCTGGTAAGGCCTGCTCTTTTAACCATGCATGCCTTCTGATAACTGTGCCAGTCATGGCTGATCTGAAGGAAGCTTCCAGTGCATCATAGCCGCATTTTAAGGAATGGTTACTGACCTGCTGAATGTTATGTACCATTTCCTGAACAGATTTTTTGTCTAATGGTTCATCTGAGGACAACTTCTTAGTTAACTGGTCTAGCATAAATTCTTGATACTGGATCATGTGGAATTGACAGTTCAATGCTCTAGCTGAAAGAGTAGCAGAAGTGTAAACTTTTTTACCCCATCTCTCTAAGGACCTGGATTCCCTTTCAGAGTGGAGGGGGTTTTTGGCAGAGGTAGCTGCTACAGCCTTAGGACCCTGGGAGATAGTCTTGGGATCTGCAAAAGGAGCCTTATACAAATGGTGATGAGTATCCGGAACCCTGTAGTACCTATCGGGCTTAGCAGGGGCCGGTGGAAGTGAATCAGGAGCAGTACAGGCATCAATAAATGCATCATCTACAACAGAGAGAACTGGAGGAATGGCTAAAGGCCTATGTTGTGGTAAATGCAGAAAGGTTCTAAGCCTCTTTCTAGAGTCCGAGAAATCCTGGCCCTGCCACTGAAATTGTTCCCTCATAGCATGCAAGGTTTCCACAAAGGAAAATTCCTCAGGCGGAGAGGCAGAAGGGATGGACTCTTCAGCATCAGAGTCTTCATAAGGGGAGAAAGAAGCCTCTGGAGGGTTAGTATTATCTGAATCATCAGAGGAATCATCTGTAGAAACTGGTTCAGGGGGCTCTGCTCTAGGCCTCTTCTCTGGAGGTGGGTGAGAGGCCCTGTCTGTGTGAGATTGGGATCCCCGGATTAAAGAAATGAGATCCTCTGCTAGACTAAGCATTTGAGAACTAGAGCTAGGCCTGTGAAAGGGGGTCTTAGCAGGCACAGATTTAGTAGTTTTAGCTGCTTTAGCCCTGGCAAAAGCCTTAATGGACATGGATGCAGGTGGCCTAGCAGCTCCACGTGCAGGGGTAGAGATATCCAAGGGGATAGTGTCAGATAATTCCTGAGAAACTGCAAGAGCAGAAGGTAAATCAGAAGCAGATTCTACGAGGTTGGAAGAGGCCTCGGTAGGAGGTAGGTTTTCGGCTGAAGGAAGAACCGCTTGCTCGGTTTCAGCCGAAACAAAGACACTCGTGGTTGGCCTAACCGCGGTTTCGGCCGAAACCGTAGACCGCGAGTGTCGGTCCTTTTCCTTGCGCTTTTTTGATATTTGCGTAGTCGGAGGATCCGACGGCATAATGTAAGCAAAATCGGAGCCGAAAAACTCCTCAGCAAATTCCGACCGACGTCTAAGCGTCCGTCGGTTAAAAGAAGCACAGGCTAGACAAGCTACTACGTCGTGGTCTAGGCCTAAACAAGGTAAGCAGTAAGAGTGGAAATCTTTATGAGGTATTTGTTTCCCACAAGTTAAACAGTTATTCACTTTTTCTGACATCGGCTGAGGCAAGAAAGAGTCCCCAACGGGGTACTTAGCTTTTTAGAAGTCTTCGGTAGTAGTAGGAGAATTCGGTAGTAGTAATCTCTGGTTCTGACCGACCGGCACTTGCGAACAGCTTCTGCTTCGGGTGCCACGCGGCAAGAAAGACTGAGGAAAATGGCGTCGGCTGATGCCTTTATACCCGAATAACTGCAGCTGTGACGTCGGGTGAAGTGCGACACCAGCCGAGGCCAGACCCAGACTTTGGAATCCGGCCGACCGAAGGGCTGCCTGACGACAGGACAACCCATTTGTAAGGACTGCAGATGCATCCTTGAAGGACATCTTGTAGCCTTGTGACACTATGTTTAGAACCCACGTGTCCTGGGTTATGGTGTGCCAGTTTTGAGCAAAAAGTGCTAATTTTCCCCCTAAGGGTGCTGCCAGAAGAAAAGTGCTTGGTGCAGGCAGGTGGAAGTCATTGGGACTGTTTTCTGTATGTTTGTGTTCTATCTTCTCCAGCTTTGGAGGTAGAAGCACCCCATTGCTTGGGCCTATAAGAACCTTGCGCCTGGGATCTGCCCCTAGGGCGTCTGGATCTGCCCCTTTGAGGTCTGTCTGACACAGGAAAGGACCAATTTTTTGCAGGCCAGTGTCTACTAAACCTAGGTGGCTGTACTTGTAAAAAACCTTTGACAGTTTGCATAGATTTAGCTTTGTCCTCCATTTTCTTTAACACCTCTTCTGCCTTAACACCAAAGTATCATGCTGTAAAGGTGCATCAAGTAATTTAACTTTAACATGATCAGTCAGATTTTGTTCCTTTAATCAAGCATGCCTCCTAATTACAGAACCCGTAACTGCGGCCCTGCAGGAAGCCCCCAAAGAATCAAAACCACATTGCAAAGTATGTTTTCCAACTTGTTCTGCTGCATACAATAAATCCTGCATTTCCTTGTTTTCTGCACATTCAGAATTTAACAGCATTTTCTGTTTAAGCAATCCCATGACATGTTGCGGATACTTAAGCATATGAAATTGACAGTTTAAGGCCATTATAGCCAAAGTTGCAGATGTGTAAACCTTTTTCCCCATCTATCCAGTGCCCTTGAATCTCTGTCACAGGTGGTTGAGTTTTTTGCAGTGGAAGCCTTAACTCCCTTTGGACCCTGTGAATTAGTTTCTGGGTCAGCAGCAGGGTTTTTAAAAAGAAATTTGTGAGAGTCAGGAACCCTGTAATATCTGTCAGGCTTAATGGGAGCTGGGGGTAAGGAGTCAGGGGTCAGACCAGACTCCGAAAACACATCATCTACATTGTCTAACACAGGTGGAATGGCTAGGGGCCTGGGCTGAGGTAGTAAAAGGAAATCCCTGAGCCTCTTTTTAGATTCTGAAAAATCTTGGCTCTCCCAGTGGAAATGCTCTCTCATGGTATGCAAGGTTTCCCAAAGGAATAGTCCTCAGGAGGAGATGGTGAAGGAATAGATTCTTCAGCATCAGAATCCTCATAAGGGGGAAGAGAATATTCCTGATCAGAAGAGGAATCAGAAGAAACAGAAACGTGATCTGAAGATTCATAGTCAGTGTCTTGCCTAGGCCTCCATCAGGAGGGGGATGGGAACCCCTGATCAAGGTAATCAAGTCTTCGGCCATTTTGAGCATCTGTTTTTTGGGCATAGAGGCCTGTCCACGTGGCTCTCGAGTTTGTTTCCTTGCTTTAGGAGATGCTTTAGTCTTTGCCTTTGAAGCTGAAGTTGTTTTAATGTAAAGATGTTTAGGTCTGAATACACCCTCAGAAGCCGGTACCTGCTCAGCGGCTCCGGACCCATCTGAGGGATTAGCGTCCGAGGCTCCAATACCTTGAGTAACCAAGTGGCATGGCCGACTCCACATGGGAGTTGGTAGCGGCCTGCGACTCTAAAGTAGCGGGCATCAGGGGCTGCAAAAGCACCTCACTGAGAACTGGCGAAGGGTGACTGGCTTAGGAGAAGCTTCGTTGTCGGTTTTGGGCCTCGGTTGTTTTTCTCTATTCTTTTCTTTGCGTTTTTTGTAAACTCCGGTAGTTGGATGGCTATCCGACGACATTTCAGTTTAATTAAACCGGCGTCCAAAACAGTTTAAAGCAAAATCATACAGATGCTTAATAGTGCGTTGGTTAAATCCAGCACAAAACCTACAACCAGTAACGTTGTGATCAGGGCCTAGGCAAGGAATACAGTAACAATGAAAATCCTTATGAGGTATTTGCTTTCCACAAGAAATACAATTATTAACTTTTTCTGACATTGGTCTGGAGCAAAGTTTCCCCAATGGGGTACTTAGCTTTATTGAAGACTTCGGATCTGAAACTCAAACACATAAATCTCAGGAGTCAGCCGACCGGCACTTGTGAACTGCTTCGGGCACCACGCAGCAAGAAAGACTGAAGAAAATGGCGTTGGCTGCTTCTTTTAAACCCCTGACGTCAGGGAAGGGGCGACAGCAGCCGACGCAGGACCCAAGACTTTGGAATTCAGGCCGGCTGAGGGCAACCTGCCAGCAGGATTACCCAAATGTAATGACTGCAACAGTGAAACACGAAAAACATCTAATAGTGGCTGCTGTTGCTCCTTGATTAAAAGTTTCTGTTAAAAATTCCAGAATTTAATGTATAGATGCTGTAAAGGGATCTAAATGTGTTTTGTTAGCCCAACAAGAGAACGTCTTCCATTTGCTTGCATAGTTTCCCATCGTCTGCTTGTGTGAGGAGGCTAGAATGTGACTAACTGCAGGGGACAATTCCAGAAGCCTGGCTAAGATCTGAAGTGGAGCAGCCAAGCTGTCAGCTTGAGGACGTGAAGGGCAGGATGGAGCATTCCTGACTGATGTGTCAGAAGATCTGGCACTGGTTCCAGGATCCATGGGTCCTCCTGAAGGTAGGACCATAGAAAGGGGGACCAAATTTGATGAGGCCAGTATGGCGTAATGAGAATTAACCTGTGATTCAACAACTTTGCTTCCTGGATAACCTTTGGAAAAAAGGGAAGGGGGGAAAGACACAAAGAAGTCCCAGAGGCCAATCGTGAATCAGTGCATCCCTCGGTGACTCTCCTGGAGGGGAGATTAGGGCAAAGTAGTCGCTGAATTTGGTATTGAAGGGAGTGGCAAAAAGGTCGCAGCAAGGCTAGCCCCATTTGCGAAAAATTTGATTCGCAACTTCCTGATTGAAGGACCATTCGTGAGGCATGAGAATGGCTCTGCTTAGCCTGTCTGCTATAATGTTGGACTTCCCTGGGATATGCATTGCTGTCAGAAAGCGTTGAGAAGATATCGTCCATTGCCAAACTCCCTGGGCCTCTTGACATAGGGGGTAGGAATTGCAATAATCCCCGTGGGAAGAGAGTTCTGAAATGCTTGCAACACCAGAAGCACTGCCCTCATCTCTAGGACATTGATATGCAAATGGTACTCATGATCTTTCCAAACCCCGTGGGCCATCTCGTCCCAGATAATGCCCCCCCACCCTATCTATGACGTGTCCGTGGTTACTGTAGCGATAAGTTGGGGGAAGTACAAATTATCTGCCCATTGTTACCTGAGTGGACTGAACCCACCAAAGTAGGTCCTTCTTGCAGGAGTGTGTTATGAGGATTTCGTGAGACATGGGTAACTCCTGCAGGGACCATTGGGTGAAGAGTAGCCACTGCAATATTCGCATTTGAAGTCGTGCCATGGGAAGTAGTGTTACTGTCGCTGCCATAGAGCCTAGGACTTTTAGGACAAATCTTGCCTGCACTCTGTTCTTGTTGAGTAAGATAATCACTTGACTGTGTAACATCTGGATTCTTTCTTGAGGTAGCTTTGCCAACATGTCGTTTGTATTTAAATCTGCACCAATGAATGTAATATGCTGTGATGGCAACAAGGCAGATTTTTCTGCATTTATAGCAATGCCTAGTTTTGAAAAGAGATGGATGGTGTAGTCTCTTACTTTGATTAGTAGCTGCTTGGTGGTGGCAGTTAGGAGCCAGTTGTCTTAAGTATGGAAGCACCTGGAATCCCTGACATCTCAGATGAGCCATGACTACTGCATGCATTTGGTAAACACCCTGGGGGCTGTGGTGAGTTCAAAGGGCACAGCTCTGAATTGATAATGACTGGCTCCCAACCAGAAGTGTAGAAATCTTCTTGCGCGCCTGTCCATCTTTATGTGGTAGTATGCATCCTGAAGATCTAAAGAGCACATCCAATTGTCTTTTCCCAGAAGCAAGAGTATAGACTGCAGTGTTACCATCCGGAACTTTGACTTTTTCACCGACTTGTTTAGTCTGCTGGAATCCAATACGGGTCTCCAGTTCCCTGTCTTTTTTGGAACTAAAAAGAACCTTGAGTAAATTCCAGATCCTAGTTGGTCTGCTGGGACTTCTTGGAGGACTCTTTTTCTAGCAATGTTTGGATTTCTAGTGTTGCTTGATCCTTTTGACCGGGTGGAATGTCTGGGATAAACTTTGGCAGATGAGGTGGACTTTTGAAAGGAAATGTTGTATCCTTTGGATATAATGGACTGTACCCATTTGTCTTGAGTCAAATTTAGCCAGGCTTCTGGGTACAGCGATAGTCTCCCCACCGACTGCATCCAGAGGTGGACAGGCCGGCCTCCTTTCAGGAGCCCTGGAAGG
Source organism: Protopterus annectens (assembly GCF_019279795.1). NCBI lineage: Eukaryota > Metazoa > Chordata > Ceratodontiformes > Protopteridae > Protopterus > Protopterus annectens. Next base: position 489,021,000 of record NC_056749.1, on the reverse strand, counting down.
GCCTACAAGAGAACGTATCTCTGTCGCCCTGGTTATGCGGACCCCTTCTGCCACGTGGACAGCGTCTTCAGTTATTTACCCCTCTGCCCCCAGAGGAAGGACCACCATGAATGTCAGACAAGGCTCCTTTGGACTTCCAGAACCACATTTTCCTGCTCTTTTGACCTTTAGGATAAGGTCTGGTAGGGGTGGAAAAACGGACTCCAACGGCAGACAGAGTCTTACCATCTTGTTGGCTCCTGGTGAGAGTTTCTTCCACTTTCAGCCCGAACAATGACAAGCCATCAAAGGGAGGGTCAATGAAGGAAGAATGGAGGGGTTTAGCAAACTCACAAAGGTGCATCCAGGAAGGTCTACGAAGAGCTATTCCTGGGCCTGCTGCCCTGCTCGCTCCATCGGCTGCATAAGATATGAGGCGCATGGAGGACTTTGATATGGTGGTTAAGGTTGCAAACTGGGAATTAACCTTATCAGATAAGTCCTGGGCTGTAGCACCTTGCAGGGTATCTTGCAGCTCTTTTAGGAGATCCCTCTGAAGTTGCGTGAAATGCAACAAATAATTCAGTGACTATAAGGTAAAGGCTGCCGAGGAGAACATATGCTTCCCATACCTGTCCATCGTACGAAAATCCTTATTCGGTGGATGAACAGATACAGTAGTTTCAGCTAACTCCTTTTTTTGTGGCCACTGCCACTACCATTACATCTACAGGAACCACTTTTATTAAATACTGCCTATCTTTTGGGGCCATAATGAATTTATTAGGCCTCTGCAGAATGGGGTCCAGGGTCCCACACCTTTCGACTCACCAAACCCAGGAGTGGGTCAAAAGGTGGAGGACACCCAAGAGGTGGAGGGGTGACAGCCAAATGCCTTCAGGTATACATAGTCATCTTCAGAAAGGAAAGGGACTTCCAGCCACCCCTCTGCTTAAGGATCTCCAGGATATCTGAAAAGGAGACATCCTCAGAGTGTGACCATGGGGACCCTTCTGAATCCTCTAAGACAGTATCAGAAGGGACAGACTCAACGGAGTCTATGTGCTTCCTCTTACACTGTCTCTTCCAAGGGACCTCCTCGGGGGGATGCTCCAGGGAGGTATCGGAAGAGAAGGATCCACCCATTGTGGCTTTCTGGGGCACTCTACTCTGTGGGTGATGGAGGGGTAAATGAAGAGGTTGATACCAGTCCCCTAGGGGGAAGAGAGGCTGGAGCAGACTCAGTGGAGAGCACACATTGCATCACCTCGAAGGCACAGTGGTCCTGGGCCGAAAGACTCCGTCCCCGAGAGGCCGAGAGATCTCCGTGGCAATGAGGAGGGCGGCTCCAAGGCAGATGTGGGAGCTGAACTCACCTGAGCCGAGGTGCCGATTGGGAGAACCGGTTCCGACAAGAGTCCGACTCCACCCCCCCCCCCCCGAGCCGACCAGGAGTGTCGGCCCCCAGGTCCCTCGATGGAAGAAAGCATTGAGGAAACTGAAGCAGACGTTGGAGCAGAGATATCAGTAGTGCTTACTTGCTCCGGTGGACCCAGCACAACAAATTCCATACTCTCTGGCTCCAAACTCATTTGAGTTGGAGGAGGAATCGGTGTAGTTAGGGGTACTATTGTCAGCTCCACGATCCGATGGGCTGGGCTCGAGAGAATTTCTGCTAGGGTCCAGGTCCGAAGCAAACTCTTCACTACCCGCTCCACATCATCATCAGACAGCCTAGAGGATCTAGAGGAATGACTCGAGGACTTGTGGCTACCTGGTACCGACTGTAGTAAAGGAGATACCGGCACTGAGCAAACAGGCTCCAAGGACAGTGACCGACTTCTTTTCCGGCTCCGCAATGGTTTCGATGAAACAGATGGAACCAAGGGAGAACTATGCTCTGAGCTACAACAGAATGGCATTAAATATACTGATCCCAAGGATATTGCCAATATCCTGGCAGATCGATTTAGTGCCAACTTCACTCCCTCTCACCCCTTAAAGTACCCATCTCAATACCAAAAGATTGTCAAATTCCGGTAATCATGGCTACACAGGTAGAAACCGCACTCTGCAAAGCTAAGAATACAGCATCCATGGGACAAGATGACACCATGGGCTGTGTACTACATGAACTACAAAATGAACTGGCACTGTTTAAACATAGCCTCACCTCAGGCTTCGTGCCCACTGAGTGGCACACAGCTACAGTTATCCCACTCCACAAGGGGGGATCCACCTTGGATCCTGGGAACTACAGTCCCATCAGTCTGACGAGCCTAATCTGCAAGGGCATGGAACTTATAAACAAAGACATTGGCAACCTTAAAACACTGGACCACACCCAATTTGGGTTTGTGAAGGGCCGATCTTGTCTCCTGAACCTGATTGACTTCTCTGAATCAGTCTCCAGAGCTGTGGATAGGGGTAAGTCGGTCCACAAAGCCTATCTGGACCTCGCCAAGGCCTTCAACACCATCCCCCACTCTGGAATCATAGATAAACGTACTAAGCTGGGCATAAATCCCTGTGTCACTCGATGGGTTGCCAACTGACTTACTGACAGAACCCAGACTGGTAAAAGTAGCCGACTCCAAATCCAGCTCTAGACAAGTGGTGTACCTCAGGGTTCAGTCCTGGGAAAGCTCTTGTTTGGCATCTACTTCTCTGAAGTACAGGCCAACACTAAGGGACTCTGGCTAACAAAGTTCGCAGATGACTGCAAACTGGGATCCATTACTGAATCCCCAAATGATGTAGATATTCTACAAAAGGGCCTTACAGAAACAGATGCTTGGTGCCAGAGCCATGGGCTCAAGCTTAATGCCAAGAAATGTATAGTTATCCCCTTTGGGAAAAAAAACACGTACTCATGAATTACCACACAGATGGCAGTACACTAAAGACAAAGTGTGATGAGAGACTTGGGGAGGACAGTGGTCTCACCTTCAATAACCACATCGCCACAACAGTCAGGAAATCCTTCTATGTGGCACACCTCATCACTAAGGGCTTTTCATCCAGAAAAAAGGAGGTCATTGTCCCACTGTACTCATTCCTCATTAGAACCATTATAGAGTACAACGTCCCATTTGGTATGCACCTCACAAGACATCTGCAACAGCTGGAAAGGCCTCAGAAATACCTCACTAAAAGAATTACAGGCCTAAAGCAGATGCCCTATGCTGACCGTGTAAAAAAACTCCAGCTATACTCTATGGCATACCGTCGATCTCTGCTTAACATACAAGGCCATGACAAACCCTGAGCTGTTGGACATGCTCCACTTAAAGAAATCTCAATTCCTTAGAGCCACACACTTCAGGGATCTACACCTTGTCATCACAATGAACAAAACATGCTGGAGAGAGGTTCCTGACCCAGAGACTCTCTATACTCTGGAACAGACTGCCCATACATGTCAAGCAGAGCACCTCCTTGGTCCTCTTCAAAAGGAACCGTGACGATTGGATGGGAGATGGGAAATTCACCCTGGGGATCACGTCAGTCGCCCTGCTAGACAGGGGTCCAGGGAAGTAAATATCGTGGGAAGAAATATCCAGGGAATTGTTATTGCCAGGCTTGTATAGGCCCTAGGGCCAATAGCCTAGTACTAACCTATGAAACTATGTTTTTTGGCCCGACAACTTTCAAAGCCAAAGAAGTATCAAGTTTGGTGCTGCTTGTCGACTCAGACACCGGAACTGATGAAGCAGCCTTTTTGGTCGTATCCAATTTTGTCCGATTTCCTTCGCCCACTTTTAATAAGCCCCTTAATATATGCTTATTCCTCCTCTTCTGCAAGACCCTGGTGCTAAAGCTATGACATATGGAGCGGGAATCTTGAAGATGGAGTGGTCCCAGACAGTACACACAACTACTGTGTCTGTCAATAATGGACATTTTCTGAGTGCAGGAATCACACTTTTTGAATCCTGACTTGTGCTCCTTAGCTGGTTCCTTAGACATGACTAGCTAAAAGGAAAAAAAACACTCTATATACGTTAGAAAGGTTACATCTTTTATGGAAAGAGAAAGGTAGCAAAACAGGAATTATCTAAATTTATATATATATATATATATATATATATATATATATATATATATATATATATATATATATATATATATATATATATATATATATATATATATTTTTTTTTTTTTAATAACAGAAGAGGAGGAAAGGGAGGAGGAGAATTCTCTACGTTAAAAGACTCTCCCCTCCACCGGAAGAGACACTTCTACAGTACAGTTGTGTACATTTACCACAAATGTAGATGTAAGAGTGTATTCACTGTTGCAGTCATTACATTTGGGTAATCTGCTGGCAGGTTGCCCTCAGTCAGCCTGAATAACAAAGTCTTGGGTCCTGCGTCGGTTGCTGTCTCTTCTTCCATGACGTCAGGGGTATAAAACATGCAGCCGATGCCATTTTAATCATTTTTTCTTGCCCCAGATGTCAGGTGCCCCCCAAATGGGGAGCAAAATTATATACATACGTATATATATATATATATATATATATATATATAAAAACAGCAATATATGTAAATGCACTTTTATCAACATAAACTTTACCTTCATCTAAAAGCAAATACACCACAAAAGCTTTAGAATATAGTGAAGGAAAGAGAATTATAGAAAAGGGGGATGGCGGGTTGGTAACCCAGACTGCAACAGTGAATACACTCGAACATCTACATTTATGGTAAGTGTACAAAACTGTACTATGTTCTTCGTGTTTCACTGCTGCAGTCATTACATTTGGGTAGAATCCCAAAGCTATGGATGGAAGGATGGAACTAAATAGCATTAGGAGCGGCTATAAGGCCCTGCAGAACTACAGTGGCAAAGCCTGCCCTGGATTTAGAGAAGAGGCGCAAATGATAATGCTTTGTGAAGGTATGAACAGAGCTCCAAGTAGCAGCTTCTAGAATGTCTTTGGTTGGAACTCCTTTGAGAAAGACTGCTGAGGTAGAGGCAGCCCTGGTGGCATGTGACCCGATTCCCTTGGGCACAGGTTTACCATGATGCAAGTAGCAGAAACGAATGCAGTGGCTTATCCACTTAGAAACAGTCTGCTTTGATACATCCTTCCCCTCTGATCCTGAAGCAAATGCCACCAGTAGTTGCTCAGACTTTCTTAGAGATCTGGTCCTGTTTAAGTAGAATCTTAGTTGTCTGTGTACGTCCAATGAAAGCAGAATCCACTCCCCCCTGTTCTGCAGATTTGGATAAAATGTTGGCAAGTGAATAGTTTGGTTAAGAGCCACAATGGATACCACCTTAGGCATAAAAGAAGGATTGGTCCTGAGGGACACCCTGTCCGGGTAAAATGTAATAAAAGGCTCCACAGCAATGAGAGCCTGTAGTTCTGAAACCCTTCTTGCTGAAGTAATTGCCAAAAGGAAAGCTGTTTTCCAAGATAAAAATTTTATATCCGCAGTAGCTGCTGATTCAAAAGGAGGCACAGTGAGTTTTTCCAGCACAAAACTGAGGTCCCATGCAGGAGTTCGTGATGATCTGGGAGGCCTTAAATTTTTGGCCCCTCTAAGATACTGTTTTAGCAGAGGAAGAGAAAAGATGGGAGGCTCCGTGTTGTAATAAGCCGAGATGGCAAAGGCATGGATTTTTATTGAAGAAAAAGATAGGCCCTTGTCAAGCATCTCAGTCAAGTATTGTAAAATCTGCGGGATATTTTGGTTTTGCTGTGTCCGTTCCTTGTGCTTGGTTCCAAGCACAGAATCTCTTCCATTTATCAGCATAAGATTTTCTAGTACTAGGCCTTCTGGCTTCCAAAATGACATCCATCACAGATTTACTGACAGGTTTTTGTTTGAATAATTACATGATCAGCTATGCTGCAATGTTCATAGTTTGGAGCAGAGTGTGCAGAATTTGAATGTTCTGCTGAGACAGTAAATAAGGTATTTGAGGCAAGTTCCAAGGAGGGAATGGAGACATATTCCTTAGAATTGGGTACCAGTGCTGGCAAGGCTCATTTTTGGTTTTTCTGTCTGACCTTTAGTAAGACCTTGGAGAGAAGAGGCAGAGGGGGAAAGGCATAGACTGATAGGTTTTTACAACTGAAGGAGAGGGCATCCACTTTCCATGCTTGTCTGTGATGAGTCCTTGTGCAGAATTTGTCTAGTTGATAATTTTGGGGAGAGGCAAATAGATCTATGTCTGGGCTCCTCCATTTCTGTGTTATCATGCTGAAAATGTGTGGATCCAGTTTTCACTCGTGCGGGTCCATAAGATTTCTGCTTAGGTCGTCTGCCAGAGTATTTTGTTTTCCTGGCAGGAATTGAGCTTGAAGATGTACTTGGTAAGTCAAGGCTGTACTCCACAATGCCATGGCTAGTCCGCAAAGGGGGTAGGAATGTGCACTCCCCTGCTTGTTTATGTACTACATAACCGTGGTGTTGTCCGTCTTTATCAGTAGTTGTCCTGAATGAAGTAAGACCCTGAAGGCTGTCAGGGCATTCTGAACTGCTAGCATCTCTTTCTGGTTGATATGCAGACGCATATGTTTTGGGGTCTATATGCCCTGAACGCATCTCCCCGCCAGGTGGGCCCCCCCAAGCATAGTCTGATGAGTCTGTAGTTAGGGTTTGGGTGGCAGGGGGTAGAGTGAATGACAGTCCCTTGTTTTGGTGACGTCTCTCTGCCCACCAAAGAAACTCCTGTTGTAGGCAGGGAATGAGAGGAATCATTGTTTCCAGGCTGTAACAATGTTGACTCCATAAACTTTTTAGGTACCATTGAAGTTTCCTCATATGCAGTCTTGCATATGGAATTAGTAGAATGCAGGATGCCATGACCCCCAAAGCCTGCAGAATTTGTCTTGCAGATAACTGGGTTTTTTTTGCCATCTGTTTGAAGTACGTTGTCAGTTGCCTTTGTTTGTCTGGCGTAAGGTAAGCCATCTGGGCAGTTGTATTCAAGCTTGCACCCAGGAATGTAATTTTTTGAGAGGGTACCAGTTGTGATATCTTTTTGTTTATTGTGTATCCTAGGCATGTTAGAAGCCTTTTTACAAATGCCAGATGCTGACGAAGAATGTCCTTGTTCTCTGCTTGAATGAGACATGATAAAACTGTATGCTTCTTTGCCTGCAAAAAGTAATTACTGGTGCCAGGCACTTTGTAAAGACCCTGGGCGCAGTAGATAAGCCAAAGGGCAGTGCAGAGAATTGGTAATGCATAAAACCTGCCTTGAAGTGGAGGTATCTTCTGCACGATTCCCTTATTGGGATATTCAGGTATGCCTCAAATCTAGAGTCAACTAACCAAGCGTTCTTGCCCAGCATAGGCAGTAGCTGTTGTAAAGTCAGCATTTTGAATTTTGGAATGTCCAGGAACATGTTCAAAATCGATAAGTCCAGTATTGGACGCCAGAGGTATTGTATTTTCTGGGTACCAGGAACAGTCAAATAAAAACCTTGTCCTTTTTCGTGTTCTGGTACTGGTTGAATAGTCCCCGTATCCATGAGGAACGTAACTTGTTTCTGAGCATCTGCCCATTGATTTTGTGGCAGATCTGGCCAACCGTTTGGAATTGGTAAAGTATGGAAATTAAATCTGTACCCCTGGGATACTATGTATAATACCCACTTTTCCTGGGCAATTAACTGCCAGTTCTGAGCATATAGTGCTAATCCCCCCCCCCCCCCAAGGGGGCGGCCAAAAGATAAGTGCTTGGTGATGGTAGAGGGAAGTCATTGAGACTGCTTACTGTAGGGTTTTTCTTTGTTTCCTCCAGATTTGGAGGTGGAGGCACCCCACTGCTTTGACCTGTAAGAACCCTGTGATTGGTATCTAGAACCTTTTGAGTACCTGGATTTGCCCTGAGAGGCTCTGTTGGACACAGGAAAGGACCAACTTTTAGTAGGCCAGTGCCTACTGAATCTAGGTGGCTACACTTGTAAGAAATCTTTTACAGTTTGCATAGATTTAGCTTTGTCTTCCATTTTCTTTAAAACCTCTTCTGCCTTATTGCCAGAGTATCATGCTGTAAAGGGGCATCCAACAATTTAGCTTTAACATGATCAGGCAGATTTTGCTCCTTGAGCCAGACATGCCTTCTAATCACAGATCCAGTAACTGCGGCCCTGCAAGAGGCCTCCAAGGAATCAAAACCACATTGCAAAGTATGCTTTCCAACCTGTTCTGCTGCATGCAATAATTCCTGTAATTCTTTATTTTCCACACAATCAGAAATCAACATCATTTTCTGTTTCAATAAGCCCATAACATGCTGTTGATATTTAAGCATATGAAACTGGCAGTTTAAGGCCCTAATTGCCAAGGCTGCAGATGTATAAACCTTCTTTCCCCATCTATCCAGCGCCCTGGAATCTCTATCAGAGGGGGGTGGATTTTTGGCTGTAGAGGCCTTTACACCCATGGGACCCTGTGAGATAGTTTCAGATCAGCAGCAGGATTTTTGAATAGAAATTTGTGGGAGTCAGGAACCCTGTAATATCTCTCTGGCTTACTAGGAGCCGGAGGTAGGGAATCAGGAGCCATGCTTGATTCCGAAAACACATCAACAATGTCTAATACAGGAGGGTATAGCCAAAGGCCTATGCTGAAGGAGGAGGAAATCCCTAAGCCTCTTTTTTGATTCAGAGAAATCCTGACTCTCCCAATGAAAATGTTCCCTTAAAGTATGCAAGGTTTCTCCAAAAGAATAATCCTCAAGAGGGGATGGGATGGATTCTTCTGCATCTGAATCCTCAGAGGGTGGTATAGAAAATTCCTGATCAGAAGAAATGGAAACCTGACCTGAAGATTCATAATCAGTGTCTTGCCTAGGCCTCTTAGGAGGGGGGGTTGGGAACCCCTGATCAAGGTAATTAAGTCCTCAGCCATTTTGATCATCTGTTTTTAGGCATAGGGTCCTGAGCACGTGGCTCATGCGTCGGTTATTTAGACTTAGAAGATGTTTTTGATCGTGTTTTTGAAGCTGGTGTCGGTTTTATATAAAAATGTTGTGGCCTGAAAACACCCTCAGAAGCCGGTGCCTGCTCAGCGGCTCCGGACCCATCCAAGGGAGAGACATCCGCGGGTTCAATACTCTGAGAATCAAGCGGCATACCTGACTCCGCATGGGTCTCGGCAGAGGCCTGCGACTCAAAAGTAGTGGGTATCAGGGGCTGCAGAAGCGACTCACTGAGTACCGCTGAACCAGCGACTGGCTTAGGAGAAGCTTCGTCGTCGGTTTTGGACCTCGACAGTCTCTGTCTTTTTCCTTGCTTTTTTTTGTGAACTCTGGTAGTCGGATTGCTAGCCAACATTTCAGGGTAATTACATCTGGATGCAAAATATTTTGAAGCAAAAATATACCGACGCTTAATAGTGCGTTGGTTAAATCCAGCAGAAAACCAACAGCAAGACACGTTATGATCTGGGCCTAGGCAAGGAATACAGTACAAATGAAAATCCTTATGAGGTATTTGCTTCCCACAAGTAATGCAATTGTTAACTTTTACTGACATCGGTAAGGAGCAAGAAAAAGTTTCACTAACAGGGTACTTAGCTTTAGTTGAAGACTTCGGTTCTGAAACTCGAATGTGAAAATTTCAGGAGTCGGCCGACCGGCACGTGCGAACTGCTTCAGGCACCGCGTGGCAAGAAAGACTGAATAAAATGGCGTCGGCTACATATTTTATACCCCTGACAACCTGACGTCATGGAAGAGGAGACAGCAACCGACGCAGGACCCAAGACTTTGTTATTCAGGCCGACTGAGGGCAACCTGCCATCAGATTACCCAAATGTAATGACTGCAACAGTGAAACACGAAGAACATCCACACTTGACAAGGCCAGAATGGGGCCAGTGAGAATCACCTTCCACCCCAATTGGCAAGCTTTCTGAAGAAACTTCAGAATGAGTGGTAACGGGGGATAAGTGTACAGTAATCCGGGAGGCCAAGCATGGACTAGAGTGTCTCTGGGGGATCCCCTGGTGAAGGAATCAGAGAGAAGAACTCTTTGCACTTCGCGTTGGAAGGAGATGTGAAGAGATTGCAGCAAGGCTGTCCCCACGCAAGGAAGATATCCTCCGCTATCGACTGGTTCAGAGACCACTCATATGGCATTAGAATAGCCTGACTCAATCTGTCCGCTAAAATGGTGGTGCGTCCCAGGATGTGCGTGGAAATCAAAAACAGACTGGTGGACATTGCCCACTCTCATGGCCTCATGACACAGAGGGTAAGTTCTGGTTCCTCCCTGTTTGTTGATGCACCAGACAACCGACATGTTGTCAGACTGAGCTGCAATAGTACCTGGAGGAAGAACAGTGTGGAAGGCTTGCAATGCTAAAAGCACTGCTCTCATCTCCAGAACATTGATGTGCAATCTGGTCTCGATCTGGGACCACATGCATTGGACCGTCCTCCCCAGATAATGCCCCCCACCCCCACCCCCCACCCGAGCTGGGAGCCATCCATGGTCACTGTGGCTTAGGCTGTGGGTGAAACAAAATGGGTGTACCGCTGCGATCTCTGGGGATTGGACCCACCAGAGGAGTGACGCCCTGCAGGCTTTGCTGATTTGAATTGTGTATTCCATGGGGAGATCTAGCCAAGACCACTGTACGGCTAGAGTCCATTGAAGAACACGCATGTGGAGACGCGCACAGGGGAAGAGAGAGATTGCTGCAGCCATAGAGCCCAGGGCTCTGAAAATGTCGCCCACCTTCAGTAACCTGGGGCCAAGAATTATTGATACATGAGCTCATAGACTCTGGACCCTGTCTGGAGTTAGAAAGACTTTCAGTCGAAGGGTGTCCAGCAATGCCCCGATAAGTGAAGCAGAAGCCGAGGCCAAGGCTGTAGTGTCCAAAGTGGAAGCTGGTAGCAGTTCTTTAGCACCAGTTTGGCCTTCCTATCCTTCAGGGCGCTTGGACTGAATCCAGCACACACACTGCACTGGGCGGATAAATGGACTACGACCAGGCAAACAACACACAGTGTGAGACCATCCACCGGTAAAAGCTTATGGCCACACACTGTGCATTTTTCGAAAGTAGGTTTCGGCTGTTCCGACATGTTCACACAAAAGCAGCCACACCTAACAAACCCCAACACACTATTGACCACACACACTATAGAGAATGGCCTACACAATAACTACCTCACAAAACTAAAACTTTTTTTTTTGTAACCAACGAACAAGCGTTTAGGAGAGGAAAGGGAACTAACGAGAAAAACGTAATCACAGAAGAAAAAATACCCCAAAAGCGCTTACAAAAACCCCAAGGGTCAGAGCTACAGAGACTATGCTGATGCACGAAACGGCAAACGAGATCTGGGGGAAGGCAGGAGATGGTGATGGGTTATGGGTAAGGAGGAGGAGCTTGGAGCTCGGAGCAGATGCTTGTAAAGTTGCCGGCTCGGATCCGATATGGATCCGAATACCTACAGGTTACAGATAAAATGAAGTTAATTACTTCAGATCACTTTTTTCCCCATACTTATCAATAATGTTTCCATCTTTTGTCAGAATGAGTAGGATTAAAACTAAATGTTTAGCACCAGTAAACCTAAAGCCATAGCCAGGATTAGAAAAAGTGTATAAAAACTTAAATGACTGAGGATTTTTATATATTCTGCCTTTTTACAGAAAGCAGGCTATCAGGAAAATTGCAACAGTGGTTGAAGGTTCTGGAAAATCCTTCTGTAACAGTATTTCCTGAGGGACTGATAAACCTCAGTGCACCCTTCACTGAAAACACTGGCACACAGTGTAAGAGAAAAAGACCCCCCCCCCCCCATAGGGGGGGGATCAGAAACCTGAGAAGAAAATCCTGTACCTGTCCCTTCATCTTCCTGTCTAGATTCATAATCTTGAATCTATTCAGGAAAAAAAGGTAAAAAGGTTTCTCTCTCACAAAAAAACACATTATAAGAAGGATGCATAGCTTGAATTAAATCCTGAGCCAGATCTAGTAAACTACACCTGCCTAAAGACATTTGAGGGAAGCAGATGCATGCTTAGTTTTGGTTTCTTTTTGACAGGAAAAATGGGGTCAACATTATTATTAATAGTTGCAGCAGCAGCTTCCCAGGAATGGGCACAACATTTTGACCAAACAGGAAAGTCTCTCCCAAGTCTCTCTCTCCCTTGGCCACTGAAGGGACCTCAACAGCTGCAAAGTACATGGCTTACTCCCAAGTCCATAGTGGCTATAGGTGGTACACCAGAGGGATCTGGGGTAAAAGATAAGTGGTCTGAGGAACAAGTTACTGCTACAGCAGGGTCACCCCACATGTGACTTAGGCAAATTCATATCCTGCTCTGGTAGCAAAAGCTCTCTGCTTAACTTTTTCATTTTGTGGCTGGAAGAAGGGCTGACCATGGGACCAGTAATTTGTTCTGTAGTCAAGACAAAAATACAAAAATGGCTTCTCTTTCCCGGAGGAGGTGTAGCAAAAGCTGGAAAAAGTTAAGTCTTTAAAATTCAACTTTACCACACAAAAACACAGTAAAAAGCAACTTAAAACACCTTGTCAGCCCCAAAAAGTAAAATAAACAATTTCTCCACAAAAAAAAAAAATTTTCAATGACTTTAAAATACAAGTTATATACTCACCATAACAATGCATCTATGTTATCCATTTTCATTTTTCCTCAACTGACAGGTCTTGGGTCTGGCTTGACCGTATTCACCTAGACTCTCAAGTTCCTCCCTTTACCCACAATGCCTCAGAACCCTGTAATACCCAAGATCAAGTTTCTTGCCCCAGAAGCAGATGGACTAACCATAACCAATATAAAAGGGCAGTGAAAGAAAAGATACGGGATCAAACAGAAACACAGGTTCCAATACTGCTGTCAGGTTACTCCCAGATGAAAGGCGAGTGAGAAGAGGGGCAGAAAGTTGATAAAGAATGAAAATGGACAACACAGATGCATAGTTATTGTGAGTACATAATTTTTATATCTGATGTTATTTTTATTCATTCCTCAACTAACAAGACAGAGTCCACAGCTGCAAGAACATTGGGTGGCCCTCATGGAAAGGTATTCTAGAGTATCACAGAACCAAAAGCAACCCTGTTCCTGGAAATCAAGTCCAACTTGTAATGAGCAATAAAAGTATGAGCACTGGACCAAGCAGACAGCACAAATGTCATAAACAGAAGCTCTGGACCAAAAAGCAGAGGAATTAGCCAAAAATCTAGTGGAATGAGTTTTTGGAGGTTTGGGCAAAGAAAGACCTCACTGACTGTAAACAAAAGATATTCTTTCTGTTAGCCACTTTGCTAAGGTAACTTTAGAAACTGTTTTTTCCAACCTGTTGGAGGCAAAGGAGATGAACAACTTATCAGTTTTTCTAAAATCCTTTGTCCTATGGAGATAAAAATGGAGCTGTCCGTGCACATCTACGAGATGAAGCATGTATTCACCTTTGTTAGAAAAAATGGGGAAGAAAACAGGTAAGTTAATGGCCTGATTAATGTTTGCCCCCAAAGCTACTTTGAGCAAACAAAAGAAGGATTAGTACATAATGTAGCTATCTTTGTGGAAAACCAAATAAGGAGATTTTGAGAAGAGTGCTTGGAGTTCAGAAACTCATCTAACTGAAGTAATGAAAACTAGACAGTTTTTCAAGAAACAAGTTTGAGATCAGACTTGGCCGATGGCTTAAAAGGGATCAGAGTAAAACCTTGCTGTAACAGCATAAGATCCTAGGGCGGAGAAGGGTCTTTAACTGGAGGCCTAAGCAAAAAAGTACTTTAAGGGAAGCTTTGCACAGTCTGGATGAAGCTAGAGGGAAAGCATCATCTTCAGTATGATAACTTAAGATGGTTGTTAACAGAACTTTGACAGCAAAAAACTGAATTGATGAAATCTAGAACAGCAGGAATCAGTATAGTAAAAGGATCCAATTCTCTTGGATGGGTCCAATAAGAATTTTTTTTCCATTTACTCTTGTAAATTTTTCTAGTGGAGGCTGTCTGAGATGACACTAAAATCTGGCAAACTGGGAATGAAAACCTGGGCTGCCTAACCACTATTAGAATTTGAGAAAATATGCTGTCAGCTTGAGGCTTGCAAAGTCCAATGTGTCATCCCCGAGGGATGAGAGATCAGATCTGGACTGGGATCTAATATCCAAGGTGGACACAGATGTTCAGCCCACAGGAAGTGGAACCACACCTGACAAGAGCAAAAAGAACCAATGAGGATAATCTTTTTCTTCAACTAAAGTGCTTTCTGTAGAAATCTGGAGATTACAGGAATGGAAAATAAGCATAAAGGAGACAAGGAGGGCCAGACATGGTCTACAGCATCTCTTGGTGACTCCACCCAGGTGGGAACAGGGCAGAGAACCTGCTGCACTTGTTGTGGGAAGAGGTGAACAGATCACAGCAAGGTTGATCCCACTGATGGAAAATCCTCTCGGCCACCAACTGGTTGAGAAACCACTTGTGAGGCATCAGAATGGACCTGCTGACTTTGATAGCAAGCTGGATTTCCCTGGGATGTGTGTTGCTATAAAAAGTGGTTGCAGGAGATTGTCCACCGCCTTCTTGACAAAGGGGGACAGGATGGGGCCCCCCTCCCATTTGCTGATGTATCAAACCATAGACATACCATTTGGTAGCAGTTGTCCTCAGAGGAAGGGAACCTTGAAAGGCCTGCAACACTAGAAGGACCACCCTTGTATCCAGGACACTGGCATGCAGATTGGTCTTTTCTGGGGACCACATGCCTTGGGACTGTCAGTTCCTAGAAATGCCCTACCCCAAATGGGAGTCATCAGTGATCACAGTGGCTACTGGGGGTGGAAACACAAAAAGGCGTCCCTAACAAACTTCGTTGGACTGTACCCACCAAAGCAGGAAATTTTTGCAAACCCGAGTAAGTTTTATTGGTAGTACAGAGGATACTGAAAAATTGACCACTGAACAGCTAGAGTCCACTGAAAAACCCACGTATAGAAATGAGCCATCAGGACCAAAGTTATAGCAGCTGCCACTGACCTGAAAGCCTGAAGGACCAGTCCTGCTGGGGGAGAAGGGTGCAAAAGAATGTCTCACCTGCAATCTTATAGACTCTGATGGAAGAAAGGCCAACTGACTGGTGGTGTCACAGGTCCGGTCCTATAAACTCCAAGACTTGGACAAACTGTAGATGGGACTTGGCATAACTGACCGGGACTCTTAAAGACTGACATAACTGGAGTAAATAGTTCCTGGCCTTCTCAAGGAGATGTCTGGTTGGGGCAGTGAGGAGACAGTCATCTAGGTAAGGAAACACTAAATGCAAGCAGCCTCAGGTCAGCTGGTACCGGTACCATATACTTGGTGAACACCCTGGGGACTGTACTGAGACCAAAGTGTAGGGCTCTGAACTGATGGTGACTGGTCCCCAGCCGAAAGTGCAGGCATCTGATCATTTTGATGTGATAGTACACATCCTGGAGATCAACAGAGCATATCCAATCATCCTTCCATAAAAAAGGTACAATGGACAGAACCATGACCATCCGAAAAGAATAGTTATGCAGTTTCTTACCATAACCATAGATGTTCTTCTTTTCTATATGTTGCCTTATTCATCACATTAGGGAGTCTGCCTCCATCTGACTCGTATCTCTGGCCAAAACACAAAAGTCTACATGCTACTGTGAGGTAAGTGCAACACTGCACATCATCTCATGTATGTCGGCCATAAAGAGACGTCTGGTATACAGCAGCCATCAGTATGCAACAATGTCAGAAATTAATGCCTCCAAGCACTAGCCTGAGCCTAGGTAGGAAACATATCACCAGGAAAAACAGCCAAGCATCAGGGGGAAGGTAGGGGGGTAAGCAATACTGCAGCATATAGAAGAGGAGGACATCTATAGTTATGGTAAGATTTATACATCTGTTCTACGTCCTTCCATTCACATGCTGCAATTATTCATCACATTAGGGAGAATGACACAGCTCATGCTTGGGAAAGCCTGGGAGGAGGAGCAGCAGAAGCAGTTTCTATAAACTCATGTAGAATAGCTCTAGCAAGCCCAGCACTGGACCTGGAGATGACATCAAATTTATAATATTTAGTGAAAGTATTAACAGAGGACCAGGTAGCTGCCTCCAGGATAGAATACATGTCCCAGCCTTTAAAGAAAGCCCCAGAGGAGGATACTGCTCTTGTGGAGTGTGTCCTAACTGGGGATGAAAGACTCTTACCATTGGCTGAATAACAGAAGGAGACAGCTTTAGAAATCCAAGAGGAGATAGTTTGCTTGGAAACCAGCTGACCCAGGGCCCTTGGATTTTAGGACACAAACAGGCGTTCAGATTTACAGATAGGTTTGGTTTTATCCAGGTAGTATTGGAGTTGCCTGTGCACATCCAAAGTGTGCAGAGTTCCCTTACTGGACGATTGAGGGGAAGGAAAAAAGGTGGGAAGGTTGACAGACTGAATAAGTGGAAATTCAGTGACCAGCTTGGGCATAAAGGAAGGCTGGTATGCAAGGATACCCTGTCTCTGTGGAAGACTGTGAAGGGGGGGGGGATTAGACATCAGAGCTTGCAACTCAGAGCTCCTTCTGGCAAAGGTAATGGGTACTAGCAGAAGTGTTTTGTTGCAGGGAAGAGGAGCTTGCTGGCTCAAAAGGTGCCAAAGTAAGCTACTCCAACACAAAACTGAGATCCCAAGGATGAGGAACTGGTTTCCTTGGTGGTCTAATATGATGCCTTTAAGGAACAGTTTTACCTCTAACCTAGTGGCTAAAGGAGGTGACACAGGCAGACAAGCAGAGATGGCTGAAAGGTGAGCCTTCACCAAAGAATACGACAGGCCACCCTTCATCAGTTCACACAGATAGGACCAAACCACTGGGACATCCAGTGACAATGGTTGTAGAGCCTTCTTATGACAAGTGGAAAACCTTTCCCATTTGGAAACCCAAGATTTTCTAGTAGTGGGTTTTCTGGCTCCATGTGGAACTTGAAGCATGTCTTCTGAAAATAGATGTCCAAAGGGAATTAAAACCCTACCATCCACAGGGCAGGTTCAGCGTTGACAGTTGTGGATGTGCTACAGTTCATGTCCTGTGTGAGTAGATCCATCCTGTGGGGTAACTTGTGAGGATTACCCCTGGCTAAGTGCAGGAGAAGGCAGGATCAGTACTGCCTTGACCAAAAGGGGTCCCCACCAGCAAGAATTTTTGGTTGTTGATCCTACTGAATCTTCAGCAGGACTTTCTGGAGGAGAGGTGACCGGGGATGCATACAGAAACATCCCCTTCCAAGAGAATGGTAGAATGTCCACCTTCCAGGCCAATGGATGTGGAACCCTGGCACAAAATTTAAGAACTTGTTTGTTCATGGGGGAGGCAAAGAGAGCTACCTGAGGCATACCCCAATGACGGATCAGGTCCAGAAACACATCACTGTGTAACATCCATTCATAGGATTGGGTCATGGACCTGCTTAATGCGTCTGCCACCACATTCTGAGCTGAAGGAAGGTAAGCTGCCTGAATGAAAACTTGACTTTGTAAGGCTAACTCACAGGTGTATATGGCTAGTCTGCATAGGAGCTAAGACCTTGTTCCCTCCTACTTGCTGATGTACCAAAAGGACAGTGTTGTCTGTGAACCCCTCAGCACCCCTGGAGTAAGCTTGGTTTTGAAAATTTGCAGGGCAAAAATCAGGGCCCTCATTTCTTTTACATTATGTTCCTTGTTCCTTCTGTTGAAGACCAAAAATCCCTGATCCTCCAGGAATGTAAAGTCATACCCCATCCTGTGTCAGAAGCATCTGGTACAACTCTTGAGAGAGGAGGGATGGCTGTAGGGGGAAACCAGGATTTTTGGTCACCTGAAGGATCCACCAAGCCAACTCTTTTTTTATGCAAGGTATGAGTGGAATAGTGAAATCTAGAGGGTGGGAGTGCTGCATCCAAACTGTCTTTAGAAACCATTGAATTTTCTTCATGTGCAACTTGGCCAAGGGGGAGCATGGGGATCGTAGATGCCATGAACCCCAGGAGGCGTAGGAAATCCTTGTCAGTCAGACTGAATGGGTAAGATGCTCTGGAAGTAGGAAGTGAGGAACAGCACATTTTCTGGGAGTAGAGAAGCTAGCATCTTGTTTGGATCATGCAGACCAGAAATATGTGGTCTTGCGAAGGGATCAGAGGACATCTGATAGTTTAAAGTGAAGCCTAGACTCTCTAGAAGGGAAACAGTGAAGGAGTCTCCTGAAGTAGGTTTGAGGACTGGGCTTGGATTAGGAGATCATCTAGTTAAGGGAAAATCTGAATTATAGGAGCCAATCATTTTGTAAAGACCCTTGGTGCCATAGAGAGACCAAAGGGAAAAGCACAGAACAGAAAATGTCAGGAAGCAACAGAAAATTTTAAACACTTCTTAAACCCTGGGTGAATGGGAATATGAAGAAAAGCATCTTTGATGTCTGATGACACCATGAACGCTCGGGGAAGAATTACGGGATGAAGAGATGGCGAAGTCAGCATCTAAAAGAAGGGGACTTTGAAAAAGATGTTAAAGTGCGAAAGGTGCAGGATGTGTCACCAGAGATCATCCTTCCTGGAGTAGAAACCTTTCCCTTGCTGGGAGGAAGGGACCTCTTGAATAGTCTCCTGAGAAAGAAGATCCAAAATGATCTGAGGAAAAAATTCCAATTGTTCTTTTGGTTGTTGTGGGATGCCTCTGAAGTTGGGATAAGTTTCCCAAGCCATGAAATATTCTCTCTGGACGATGGAGAGGACCCAAGAGTCATGAGTGAACCAATTCCAAGCAATTAAAGAGAGAGACACGAAGGGACAGGGGAGTGGAAGGGTCTAGAGGCGGGCAGTCAGAGGCTACCAGGCTTAGCTTGGGACTGAAAGGGCTGTTTATGAGTAGGTGTTGATGGGGTAGATTTGGAAGAAGCTCGTTTCCTAGGGCCTCTTTTACCTTTAGAGGAAAGAGGCATAGCAGGTTTCCTAACAAAGGCAGTCTTTGCTGGATAGTTCTTTTGGAACCTGGGGACAGGGGAAACAAGGATATTCTTAAGATCCTGTAGCTCCTTACCTTTTTCCTGTAATGATCTGAATAGTTCTGCAGCCGAGCTACCAAATAAGGCTTTATTATCCATAGGAGCTTCCATCAATTTGGCTTTGAAGTCATTAGGTAAGGGTTGTAACCTGAGCCAGGAATAACTTCTAAGGACTGACCCAGAGGACGCCACCCTAGCTGAGGCATTTGCAGCATCATAACTACACTTAACAGAGTGCTTAGTAACCTGGGCAGAGGAACTGATGATGGCAGCCAGCTAAGCCTTGGCAAGAGAATCCAGGAGCTCTGAAAGGAGAGCCAGAGAGTATTTGGGAATGTGGGTCTGGTAATTAACTGCCATGAAGGTCATAGTGGCAGAAGTGTAAACTTTTTTCCCCAGTCTCTCCATAACCTTGCTGTCTTTATCAAAGGGAAGTAAGGAGGTGGAAGGCAGTAACATGAAAGCCTTATCAGCCGAGAATGAAATGGTAGCTGGATCTGCAGATGGGGCTTTGAACAGGAACTTAAAAGCCCTCAGACAACTTGTAAAACCTATCAAGATGCTGGGGAGCAGGGGGCTGAGAGTCTGGGCAATTGGATGCAGCTGCAAATTTATCCAGAAAAGCTGGCAGGATGGCCGAGGGTGATGGAGAATCCATCTGCACATGGTCATAATCCCTCCTTTTTATGTCTGAAACTTAGCAGCAGTCCCACTTAAAAAAACTCATATCCAAGATAGTTTCTCAAAGAAATAGCCTCCCCAGGGAAACCTATACCATTACATTCCTCCTCTGGGGGGCATTTCCCAGGGGGGGCACTATTTGGGTGGTGTAACCCAATGACTCATCTCCTAAAGATTCATCTTCATCTAGAGAGGTTTCTGCAGCTGTCCTCTTGAAGGCAGTGGATGGAGAAACTGCCTGCAGAGGAAGGTGAAGACTGGTGCAGGGCCATGACAGCATTAAAAAGGCTTTGTAAGAAAGCCTGTTAATTAGGAGCTTGATCTTGTGGAACAGGAGCAACAGGTTTGTCTTTAATTTTTGTCTTTTGGGGGCTTCTGTGTGATGGAAGGTTGGAGGGCCCGATATCAGGCTACATTCCACTATGTCCATAAGCACATCCTCATGCACAGTGATTTCAGTGACACCATGTGGGCCTTCGTAAATAAGCTGTGGTTTCCCCCCCGAGTCAGACACCTGCATTTCCCTCATGGACATGCTGATAGAGTCCTTTTCAGGGATTTCCCTGTGGTACCCACCAAATTGACATCCACCAATTCTGGCATTGCCTCCAGGCCTACATCAGCCTCGGGAGAGATGCCTGGAAGAGGAGGGTGCAGCTTTAAGATCAGGCTGTGGTTTTTTGGCCTTTTTTGATTGTGGCTCATCTATAGGACCCAGCATCACTTCCATCTCCTGTGCCAAAAGCTTAAGGCATTGGTTCTCTAAGTAACGCTTAAGAGAAGTTAAATGGCTCCTACGGGTTTTTGGGATGAATGACTTACAGATTGTGCAAAAAGAATGATTGCGGCCTGGGCCTAGACAGAGCAAGCAGAGGTCGTTTGTATCCTTATGTGGAACCTACCTTCCACACCGACACCTGACCTTCCTAGTTGACATGAAATCTCTCAACGAACATGCAGTGGCAAAATGGAATTTAAGAACAGAACCCTCCAATGAGATACTTATTTTAAACAAGGTTCACAACTGATCTTGGAAGCGAACATCCGGAGCAGGTGATTGAACAGGCAGCAGAAAAGTTCTGAGGTTGGTGCATGCTGACGTCCACTTTATACCAGACATCTCTTTATGGCCGATGTACGCGAGATACTGTGCGGCATTGCACGTACCTCACAGTAGCATGTAGACTTGTCTACTGGCCGGACGTATGAGTCAGCCGAACATGGACTCCCTAATGTGAAAAATACTGCAGCATATGAACAGGACAACAACTTGGGAGTTATTTACACACTGATTGAGATTGCTGAGGTCCAGAATGGGTCTCAGATCCCGTTTTCTTTGGCACTAAGAACCCCCACCCCCCAAACACCTTTATAACTTGTAACACTGGCAAATTCACATTCATATAAAAATAAACTATATTAAAAAAACAAACACTATACTGCACATACATTGCTATTTGTCATATAACCTAAGCAATACTACATAAATTATTCAATCCTTGCCTTTTTTTAAACAAGAAACATCTTTATTAAACTATCACTTACTACACAGGCAATCATACATTTATATAAATTAATACAAATTACACCAACACAATCCTAGTTGCAAGCATTTTACATCACAAACTATACTCGCACACACCCAGTTGCAAACATTATACATCACATAGAATTTACCCAATCTTTCTCAAACATTACATAGCTCATTTAAGTCCTGCCACATTTTAGACCTCATTCCTCCCTTATATGTATTGTTTCCACAATTCCCATTTTTTTCCTATGTAGTTTGCACCTACCCTTTTCTAAAGATCTCAATTCCAGTTGTTTTATCTCTTTTACTATACCCATTACTTCCAGTATAGTTGGTTTACATTTTTATTTCCATTTTCTAGTAAATGATTTTTTGGCAACCACCATTATTAGACACAGCAAGGTCTTACCATGTCTAGGCCATTCTGATTCTGTACCATAGCTCAGAAAAATCATCTAATTTCCCTCGTCAGACCAATCTGCCCACCCGCCATCTCAGACGGTGCATCCTGCAGGGAATCCTTAAAGTTCGCCAACTCATTGCACTCTCACAACATATGTTCCCAATTACCTCTGTTTTTCCCTTCACACCTCCAACACTTACTGTCTTGCCTGAGAAAAATTGTCTGGAGTCTACTTGAGGTATATAATTATCTATGTAAACATTTCCAGGCAAAAATCCTAAATATTCTAGATTTTGTTGCATATTTGGGAGACATATCTCCCATCCTCACATTGTTTCTTTGTGAACTTTTTCAACCGCTCTTCCCAATCCTTTCTAACCACCTCTTATTGACTCTTAAAGTTATAGAATATTTTATGTGGTCTTCTAATTGTTCCTTTTTTAATGGCAGCTTCTGTTCTAGATTCTAAACTCTTACCAGTGCTGGTCTTTTGTTTAGCACCCCCCTATGTCTTTCTCTTTGTCTACACTTCGATATCAATCCCTGATAGGGAAGACAATCTCTAACCTGCAGTCCAAAATAATTCTTAGCGTCTTCCCATTCTATCATCTTTCCCTATCCAGTTATTTGCTCCCAATACCTTGGTTCCTTTGCCAGTTTTCTCCAATAAATTCTGACCCCATCTTGCCTACTG
This sequence comes from Protopterus annectens, assembly GCF_019279795.1. Classification (NCBI taxonomy): domain Eukaryota; kingdom Metazoa; phylum Chordata; order Ceratodontiformes; family Protopteridae; genus Protopterus; species Protopterus annectens. The sequence continues at coordinate 488,998,687 of NC_056749.1, read as the reverse complement.
TCTGTATCCCTAATTGCAGTCATCTCTATCGGCAGCATCTCCATTCCCATTTGTTGGTTTAGTTCCTAGAATAATTTCTGCTACTTTATGGATATAATATTCTGCATTATTGTTACTGTCCTTAAAGGCCTGCATCCAAAATCCCAGTCTCTCCTTGTTTCTTGAGCTTCCCCTGTGTTTCATCATCATCCCTTTCCACTCTGAATTATAGTTTTCCTTGTGCTATGTAAATGAGTCTTAATTGTGTAACTCTGAAATACCCCTTCAAATTGGGTAATCCCAATCCGCCCTGTTCTACTGGAAGAATCCGCTTATCCCACTTGACTCTTACCAACTTCACCTCCCACATAAAGGCCTTCAGCTCTTTAATTGCTACCCACAACTTCTCCTCTGGTTGAAAAAAATATGCTTGACCTGTGGTAACACTAGAGAGACAAAAAATGTTTTCACTGCTTGTATCTTAGTATCCATATAACAAAGCTTCCATTTTCTCAGTTTTTGTATTATCTTTTTGGTCTCTTCCCACGGGTTCCCTATATTAGATCGACAGCTCGGAAGATCAACACTCAAAACACAGACACCAGAACAATGAAACCTCAAAAACACAAAAGTTCACATGCCCGACACACCACAACCCCGACACTTAAAACAAAAAGTTCACTATTACACAGAACACAAGCACACCAACAACATAAAAACATACACTACACCTTACACAAAACTATCTATGCACTAACCTTAACCCAAACCCTAACCCTAAGGTCCGTAACTATCGCACACTCACCTTACCCGCTCTCTAAACCTAAGGTCTGTAACTATCGCACACTCACCTTACCTGCTCCCTAACCCTAAGGTCCCTAAATATCGCACACTCACCTTACCCGCACCCTAACCCAAAGTCCCTCACTATCACACACTAACCTTACCCGCACCCTAAGTCCCTCACTATCGCACACGTACCGGGTCACGCTCACAAGTTACCCTGTTGGTGTTTTTGCTGTTGGGATTACGACTTGTCGGTCATCTGCTTCGTCGTTCTTCTGGCGTTGGTGTTTTGAGTGTCGAACTTCCGTGCTGTCAATCTAACGTAGGGAACCCCTTCCCACATATCCTTAGCTGCCACACTAGAATCACTTTTAATTCATACTCCTGAATATTTCATTTTATCATGCCCCATAAATGTGGGTATTCCTGAACCAGTTCATCTGTGGGTACACAATTTACCTCTATTGCCTTTGTTTTAGCTTCATTTATTTTGTATCACAAAAAGATTTTTAACCGTCTCAAAATGTTCCACAACACTCATGTCTTTCTGTTTTTTGTCTGGTACAAAATATTATCTGCAAATGAAACCAGCTTTTCTTGACTACCATACCTATTATATCCTTGAATTTCCGAGTCCCAAAGGTTCTAAATACAATGCAAATAATAAAGTGGAAAGGGGACACGCCTGCCTGGTTCCTCTGCTCCAGCAGAAATTATCAGAGAGGACCCCACCCACTTGAAATTTCTTCTTTAAGCTCTCATATTTGCCTACTCAACCTCATATTTTTTTCAGGAAATGCAAATGCTTCCATTGCCCTGCTCCTAAAGTCCCAGCTTACTCTGTCAAATGCTCTCTTTTCATCAAGACCCACCAGCAACAATGGTATTTTCTTACATTCTGCTTCCCTCTGGATCATCAGTGTTCTGGTAATGTTGTCAAATGTTTGCCTCCTCTCAACAAAAACCACAGTGATCCATATCCATCAGTTTTGGCATTACTTTTAGCCATTATAGACATGAACACTTTATAATCATGGTTTTGTATTGAAATAATGCCTGTCTGAAGCTGGATCTGATGGATCTTTACCCTCTTTAATTATTACAGCTACCACTGCTTTCTTCCAGGACGGTGGTACTTCTCTTAAGATAATGTTAAACAAAACCTTCCAGATCTTTCAGTTTTCTTCCTCCTAGCTTCAAAACTTCCACAGGAATACCATCTATTCCTGGGGACTTTTCTGTAGACTGGTTATACATCACCATTTTTATCTCATCTCCTCCTATCCTGTTAGTACTTGAGCCTCATCTATCTCTAACTTTGGCATATGCAATTCTTCCATAAACATTTCTACTCTCTCTCTTCTCACAAAAAACTAGTCTGCTCTGGTGAACACCCCAATCCTGGCCCCTCCCCCTCTCCACACAGTCATATATCCCTCAGTAGTACCCACACCCACCCCTCTCTATACACATCTCATCACCCCCACTCTCAGGCATTGAACTCATCCCTATCCAAACATCTAACTATATACTCAAACATTCAAAGCCTAACAAATAAAATCACTGAACTATATACCTGGATAGCTCTCTCCTCTCCTCACATTCTTTCCTTATCTGAAACTTGGCTCAAGCCTCAAACAATGAAATACTCCCACCTGGTATTAACATATTTCGCTCTGACAGAGTTCCAAAAAAAGGAGGTGGTGTAGCCATCCTCTACTCCAATAGCCTAAACCTTTCTCCTCTCCTATTCCTGACTTCCACCCAGCAGAACTTCTCATATTAAACTGTCACCTTAATCCTCATAAGAAATGTGCTGTTGCTTCCATTTATATCCCTCCTGGAACCGATATGCGCATTCTGTCCTGGTTTTCCCATACTATTCCTTATGAAACCCTAATCTTAGGAGATGTCAACTCTGATGGGTCCGAAATTACTACTGACTCTCCTCAACATAGTATCAACCAACATGGTTTCCACCAATTGATCACAGCACCCACCCGTCTCCACAAAAACTCTTCACCCAGCCCCACAATAGACTGGATCTTAACCAATTCTCCCCAGCACTACCATAACCCCACCACTTTACCAAACTTCCTCAGTGACCTTCTCCCTACCTCTGTCCTAAGACACACCACCCAAATTCACAAATCTCACCTTTATAGAGATTGTCACAAATTATCCAACATTAACCTCTCCCAATTCAACTCTACCCTTTCCAGTATAGACTGGGCTGTCCTTAGACAAGTCCCTCTGAATGAAGCTGTACATATGTTAAACAGCATCTCCCCTAAATACTTTGGACTCCCTGGTTACCTCCAGGAAAATCAGAATAAAATCTAACCAAGCCTCATGGCTTTCTAAGGAAACTAGGACCTTTATGCAAGAAACAGTGTCTGGAAAGTCTGGAATAAAACAGAACTACCACCCTTTCTACTCAAATATAGACAACTAAGGAACCTTGCTAAGAAAAAAATGTTCAAATGACAAAAAGGTCTACTACAAACACTGCCCAGTTCAACAACAAATCTAACCTTTGAAAATTCTGGTCTACACTTAAAATTCTTTCTCCAGGTTGCCCCGCAAATCCCTCCCATTACCCTAACATATCCCACAAGAAACAGCTACCCTCCTCAATAAGCATTTCATTGAAACCATCCAAAAACCCATTCCCTCACGCTCTAGCACTACTGCTATACCTACCCCTCACATAACCCTCCAAACAAAACTCTCTTTTCCTTTCACACTGGCCTCCCACCTCTTGCATCAAATCTCTTCTTCTTAAGCTGAAACACAGCTCTCCTCTCTACTGACAATCTACCTCCTACCTTCCTCAAACTTGCTGCTGAATCTATTATTGCCTATCCTATATCTATACTAATTAACAGATCTGTTCTAGAATCCACCATGCCTACCCTGTGGAAATCCTTTTTCACTATTCCATTATACAAAGGTGGGAACGTCAAAAACCCTGCCTACTACCGACCCATTGCCATTCTATCCCTCCTCTCTAAGATTCTTGAAAAATGCATTCACTCACAGCCTCTTAATCACTTCCTACAGCATAATCTTCTCACTCCCACTAAGCATGGCTTCCACAGCACAACCACTGCTCTCTTATCCTTCACTCATACTATAGCCGAAGCCCTCAACAACAAACCTATATCCTGCCTCTTCCTTGACCTTTCTAAAGCTATTGATATCGTCTCTCATCCTCTATTGCTATCTAAACTTGCTAATCTTAATCTATCTTCTTTCTCCCTGGCCTGGTTCACTAGCTACCTATCCTGTAGGCAGTAAATCTGTCAAATGCCTGTCACCCTTTTAACCATTCCTTCCTGTCCCAACTGTAGTACCCCAAGGCTCCATCTTGGGTCCCCTTCTATTCAATGTCTTCACCAATGATCTCCACACATCCTGCAAACATTTCTCTCTCATCCAATATGCTGATGACTCTACACTTATCTCCATCTCAAACAATATGACCAAGCTCCATACCCTAACTCAAAGTGCCTTTCTATCAACTGAAAAATGGCTGTCTGATAATTTACTCATTCTCAACCCCAAAAAGACCAAACTCTCTTACTAACCATAAATCTACCTTTGCTATTAAATCTTCTGACAACACGGATCTATAACATGTTATCAAAAAATAAAAATGTCGAACAGCACAACATTGAAAGTGCCATAATGTAGTGGGCCCATTTTTGAGATCACAGTACAGTGAAGATTGAGATATTTGCTCTTTCCTCACTGTAGTGCGATCTCGGATTTGGAATATATATTTAGCGGGGGTGTAGGGGACTGCAGGAGGTGTGGAAGGCACAGCTCCCCACAATACCGAATTTGAGTTTCGGCACTTTCGCTCTTGTGAGCGTTCGACATTTTGCATCTGCGATGTTATGATACAGACGCGACAACACAATTATCCAACCAGATACCCACACAAGTCATAACTGATGATGGAATGAAATTTAACCTGCACTCACTCCAATGTATAAAAAACACCAGAAATTGGGCCTACTGTATCGTAATAAAAAAATTCTAACCCACAATGCTAGACTCGCACTGGCACAAGCATTCCTCCTTCCTTCCTTTCTATATGCCGCACCAGTACTCACCAACATTCAAACTACAACCCTGAACAAACTCCAGCAAACTTACCACAAAACAGCTAAATTTATCACAAACTCTCCTTACAATGCTCATCACTGTGCTGCTTTAAACTTTCTCCAATGGCTTGAGCTCCCCCAACAACTCGTATTATCTCAAGTTCAAATGCTGCACAACATCCTTTACAAACCTTCATCCTGTCCATCTCTTTCATCTTTTCTCTCTACCTATACTCTGCTTTGGACCCTCCATACCTCTAACCAGCAACTACTTGACATCTACCAACCTAAGAAACCAGATGGCAAACTACTATATAAATATTATGTTGCCCTTGCTTGGAACAAACTTCCATTAAACATGCGTTCCACCACCCAATCACTACACTTAAAAAATGAACTAAAGCACCATATGCTCATCTCTAAGACTTGTCCCTGCCACAACCCAACATAATCACCTCTCACTCTCCTTAAATCACCAATTACATTTTTTTCTCACCCATCTCATTTCTCAACTCTATGTATGATAGCCAACGCCAACTGCTTTTTACCTAATTAAGAGGCATCATTTTCTCATGTAAATACATGACTGTTTTTATATAAATATTGTGTTTTGTCTTATCATATAAGCTATTTTGTTTTTACTCATGCTGTATAAAAAGATTTATTTGGTCTTTGTACCATCTCTCAGATATGTATGTGCTTAAATTTTTTTTTTTAACTGCAATATTGTTTTCATGTAACTATATATTTTTTAACTGCAATATAGTATTCATGTAACTATTTTTCTTTGTTGGAGCTTTTCTCTTCGGGTCTCCACTGAAAGTGGGCCCCAAGCCCAGCTGGACCAACCCGGTTAACAAAAGTCAATAAATTTCCATTTTATCTTTTCTTGATTTTCATATTCCTCTGCTTTATAGAGACTCTCATAGAATTTCCAAAATATTTCTAATACTTCTACAGAATTTCTTTACCTTCGTTGTTATAGGCTCCCTAAATCTGGCGACAGCCCTTTCTAATTTCTGTTGCCGGAGTCATTGTGCTTAACGTTTTTGTGCTGTAGTGTTTTCATCAAAGAATAAACAACGAAAAGGAGATAGTGCACCAGAACCACAACGAAAAATAACAAAAAAGTAGGTACACACACAGAGCACCAAACATCGTGTAGTTCAAAACTTTTAATAAGAACAGTCGGATTAATGTCACCAAAATTACAAATGCGTTTTCGTCCGAAGAAAAATAGACTTCATCAGATACCAATAAAATTAACAAGTCCCGTATTATATAGGTAATTAAAAAAAGCCCTAACCAATAGAATACTTGTGAGCTCCAACAAATAAAATACGTACAACATGAATAATTAATTTGTGAAACAACTACTAGAATAGATTGTACCTCAGGATAAATCACCATTCCACTTCCTCAAGGGTTGAAAACATAATCTCATCAAAATGTCAAGCCACATTTTGTATAAAATTAACAGTTTGAAGTGTTTAGTTTACTACCATCTGGTGGTGAAAAAAATATATAACAAAGCTACGAATACTTCATAAAACATCCCATACAAAATTCTTGAAATAGATATAGTACCATGATAAAAATTTAAAAGTAACTAAAATTATACAAAAAGCCAAAGATGACATACCAGGTACAAAAGGGGCTGCCAAATAGAGTAGTTTAGTAAGGAGGCTAAAACCATGATGTTATAATTTAGCTGCCCTAAGTTTTAATAAAGGGGCAATTGCTTATATTCTCATGAAACCCTGGAGGTCTCCCCGAATCCAGGGTCACCTGCCAGAAGAGCTCCCGGTAAGCTAAGCTCATTTCCCAGGTACCTCCCCTGATATCCACAGGAACCTGTTCTACTACAAAGAACACAAATCTAGCATCTTTACAAAGCAAAGTGTGTTTAAATAATGCATTCCTTTCATTACATGTCCTTATTTCGTAGTGGTGTTCACAGATCCGCCTCTTTAATTTATGCTCTCTTCTCAATATAGAATGCCTGACAGATTTCACAGACCGCAAGATACAGGACACCAGTACTATTGCAATTATAAAGAGAAGTACCTACAATGTTCTTAGCCCTACTTGACAAATCTTGTCAGTATTAGAAATATAGACACATTGCAAGCATGCCCCAGAATTGAAGATCCTCCTCTTTCCTAGAATTAATATTCTTGTTTTTCTATTAGATTCAAGATCATTTTCCAAACATTTCCCTTTCCTAAAAACAAAATCTAAGGGTGGCCTGTTAAACATTGTCAAATCAGTAAAATTAATACATTTGTCCCATTCAGTTTTAATAATGTTCTTCACAAGGAAAGAATCACCACAAAAATCAGTGGTCACTGCCCTACTAAAATAGCCAGGATCACCTTGACTCTTGTTGATCTTTTCAGTCAGCGGGCCTTTCCCTAACAAGGAGAAATAATGAACATATCTTTCCTCTTCAACAGTCTTCTTTAACCCCTTAACCATCTCGAAAGGGTATCTCCTCTCATAAAATAATCTCTCCAAAAAGTCACATTAGTCATTAAAATCATCGTCCCTAGAGATCATCCAACTGACCCTAATGAACTGACCTTTCACAATGCCAACTTTTTGGTGGTAAGGATGTGCACTATGAAAGTGCAGGTACAAGTTTGAAAAGGTTTTCTTACAGAAGACCATGAATTTAAAACCCTCATTTGTTTTGTGTAAGGACACGTCTAGATAATCCATTCTGTTCCAGGAAACATGATGTGTAAATTTCAAGAATTCAGTGGTCCGACCTAGGAAAACTAGGAACTCACTTAAATGATCCTCGGTATCTGTCCAAAACAGATGTCATCTAGGAACCTCCTATAGAAGGACCAACTACTACTCAACTTTGAGCACAATACAAATTTATTCTCCCACCAGGACAAGATGATATTGCCATACGTGGGGGCACAATTAGCCCCCATTGCCACCTCATTGGTTAGAAGAAAAAATTCTCCATTGAAAAAGATGAAATTATTTTTCAGGACAATTTCCAACAGCCTAAGTGTCACCTGTAAATCACGGTTGTTACCACAACCTTTTTCAACCAGAGCCCCTTCAAGCCAGTCCAGACCAATTATGTGAGGGATCACTGAAAATAAATCTCTGATGTCAACCGTAACAAAAATAATATTGTTGACATTCTGATGCACTTCAATGGATCTGAGAAAATCCCACGAATCCTTAAGTATCACACTCTCATCACCCCACATAGACTTTAATTTCTGGTCTACATATTTTGCAAGAGGAGCTGTTTTAGAGCCATCTGCCAATACAATGGGTCGTAAAGGGGGGGGGGTGTCTTCCTGGTCTTTGTGGACTTTAGGTATCCCAAAGATCATGGGAACCTTGGGTCTAGAGTTGGACAAGTACTTAAAAGTACCTAAAAGTACCAATGTCAATCAGTCCTTCCAGCAAATCTTCAAGTGCTAAATCAATCTTCCTATAGGCGACATTAACCTCATTCTTAGACACCCTAGTGTAAGTAGAAGTGTCTCCCAGAATGTCCAACATCTTGCCTTCATAAATAAGAGAATCCATAATGACCATACCCCCCCACCCCTCTGTCCGGTTTCATGACCCTAATATATGTTTGTCCTGCTTCAGGGATCCCAGGACTGCTCTTTCTTCTACACTAAGATTGTGCCCAACTCTGTGTTTAGGAATGCTACTTCTAAGCTATTTTTCAACTTCTACCTCAAAATTCTTAAGTTGTGGGTGTATAGGGGGATTAAATTCACTTACATAACTGCCCACACTGAAAAATCAACTGCAAATTGAGCTTACGAAAAAACAATTTTAAATCTAATAAAGCTTTAGTTAGATCACATTTTGTGTTGGGCACAAATTTAAGCCCTTTGGAAAACAAATGGAAATGGTGTGTACTCATTTGCAAGTCACTATAATTAAAAATATGATAGTTCGCATAAGTAAATTTGCAACCATCTTTCATAATGGTAGAAGGGACATTCTCAATATCTACCACGCCCTCGTCCACCACCCCATTTCCCTCCTCGAAAGGAATGATTGGAATTATAGTGGGGAGGATTTTGGTTCCTTAACCTCTCAGATCTATGCAGTGTTGGAGGTTCCACGTCCTCCCTCCACCCAAAATCTTCATCATTCATAATTTCAGGTGGTTCAAAACCTAAATCACCTGAATTGTTGTCACACCCTGCATTATAAGGCTTGTGGGGTAGGGGTGGGGTAACATCTCTTCTCTTGGTATTCCAAATGTCCTGATTTAGTTTAATTTTCCTCCTAACCCCCTGCGCACATTTCTTATTAACATCTTCTAAAATAGCAGCATACTTTTGTTTTTCACTCTCAATAGTGAACATAAGATCCTCAATAACTTTATTATTTAAATACTCAATATGTTTTTGCAAATCCACCATAGAAGCCTCATTCTGCTTAATAATTAACCTTACTATGTCAAGTCCACATTTACTGAACACCTCAATAAGTTGATTAAAACTACCAGATGCAGTGTCAATGTTATTGGGGTATTTATAAATCCTAAGTCCTTTGGGCACAATGCCCTGGGTTAAGGCACTCTAAGATAATTGTTGTCAACTCCCAAAAGTTTGTATTTAGAGAGTAAACCAGACAGTTTATTCAAACAAACATTATAACTGTCCGAGTTGTTTTGCAGGTCACTCACCCCCTCCAAGGGGTTAAAACCATGTTTTTCACTTACCAAGTTTTAAAATCCCTCTCTGTTCCATTTAAAGCATTATGTCTATGACAGTCACCTTCTAAGTTGATCGTTCCCCATCCTGGGTTGCCGCCAAGTCTGTTTTTATCCATTTGGTCAAAAGAACCAGAAAAAAGGTTCGGAACACCGATATCCAAACTACTTGTAGTCGGTGGATGTGTATCCAGTACCTCATTTCCCTCATTACGTACCAATGTATCACGACCACAATCCCTGCCTAGAACTTTGTTCCGCAGAAGTTCCTGGTTAGGTGGGATACCCCCAGAGGTAAGCAGTCCCACTAGCGAATGTCCAATGGGTGTAAGGACATCAACCAACTCAGTCAAATGACCAATCAGCTTCTGAGTTTCAACCACAACGTCATTCCTCTCTCATGGACACTGAGGTGAGGAATCAGCACTATCCACATCTCCAAAAAGACAAATAACCAACAAAAAGGAGATAGTGTACCAAAACCACAACCAAAAATAACAAAAAAGTAGGTACACACACAGAGCACCAAACGTAGTGTAGTTCAAAACTTAACAGTCGAATTAATGCCACCAAAACTGTGAAAGGTTAGTTCATTAGAGTCAGTCAGATGACCTCTAGGGACGATCCTTTTAATGACGAATGTGACTTTTTGGAGAGATTATTTTATGAGAGGAGATACCCTTCCAAGACGGTTAAGGAAGATTGTTGAAGAGGAAAGACATGTTCATTATTTCCCCTTGTTAGGGAAAGGCCCGGTGACTGAAAAGATCGACAAGAGTTTAAGATGATCCTGGCTATTTTAGTAGGGCAGTGACCACTGATTTTTGTGGCAATTCTTTTCTTGTGAAGAACAGTATTAAAACTGAATGGGACAAATTTATTAATTTCACTGATTTGACAATGTTTAACAGGGCACCCTTAAATTTTGTTTTTAGGAAAGGGAAATGTTTGGAAAATTATTTTGAATCTAATATGAAAAACAAGAATATTGATTCTAGGAAAAAGAGGGGGACCTTCAAGTGTGGGGCATGCTCACAATGTGTCTATATTTCTAATACTGACAAGATTTATTTGTCAAGAAGGGCTAAAAACATTGCAAGTTGTTGTTGTGTCTTTTGGCTTTTCCCGGTTAGGGGTCGCCACAGCGGAACTCCAGTCCGCTAATGATTGGTAGTCGATTTTTACGTGCCGAGTTACCAGCCCTGACGCACAACCTTCAACGAAGGTACGCCCATTCACGCATGTCTCCACGCAGAAGACGCTCTAGCTGAGAATCAAACCGGGCAGCGACTTACTGTGAGGCGACAATGCTACCGGAGCACCACCACCGCGGAACATTGTAGGTAATTCTCTTTATAACTGCAATAGTACTGGTGTCATATCTTGCGGTCTGTGAAATCTGTCAGGCATTCTATATTGGGAAGACAGGGCGTAAATTAAAGAGGTGGATCTATGAACACCACTACGAAATAAGGACATGTAATGAAAGGAATGCATTATTTAAACACACTTTGCTTTGTAAAGATGCTAGATTTGTGTTCTTTGTGGTAGAACAGGTTCCTGTGGATGTCAGGGGAGGTCCCTGGGAAATGAGCTTAGGTTACCGGCAGCTCTCCTGGTAGGTGACCCTGGATTCAGGGAGACCTCCAGGGCTTAACAAGAATATAAGCATTGCCTCTTTATTAAAGCTTAGGGCAGCCAAATTATAACATCATGGTTTAAGCCTCCTTACTAAACTACTCTATTTGGCAGCACCTTTTGTACCTGGTATGTCATCTTTGGCTTTTTTATATAATTTTAGTTACGTTTAATTTTTTATCATGGTACTATATTTCAAGAATTTTGTATGGGATTTTTTATTAAGTATTCATACTGCGGCGGTGGTGCTGCGGTAGCGTTGTTGCCTCGCAGTAAGATGTCCTGTTCGATTCTCAACTAAAGCGTCTTCTGTGTGGAGGCAAGCGTGAATGGGCGTACCTTCGTTGAAGGTTGTGCGTCAGGGCTGGCAACTCGGCACGTAAAAATCTACTGCCAATCATTAGCGGGTCGGAGTTCCGCTGTGGCGACCCCTAACCGGGAAAAGCCGAAAGACACAACATTCATACCTTTGTTATATATTTTTTTTCACCACCAGATGGTAGCACACTATACACTTCAAACTGTTAATTTTATACAAAATGTGGCTTGACATTTTGATGAGATTATGTTTTCAACTCTTGAGGAAATGGAATGGTGATTTATCCCGAGGTACAATCTATTCTAGTAGTTGTTTCACAAATTATTTATGTTGTACGTATTTTATTTGTTGGAGCTCACAAATATTCTTTTGGTTAGGGCTTTTTAAATTACCTATATAATATGGGACTTGTTAATTTTATTGGTATCTGATGAAGTCTATTTTTCTTCAGACAAAAACGCATTTGTAATTTTGGTGATGTTAATCCGACTATTCTTATTAAAAGTTTTGAACTACACGACGTCTGGTGCTCTGTGTGGGTACCTACTTTTTTGTTATTTTTATCATCAAAAAAAACAGTTGCTTAACAGCAGTCCTTCTAAACTTGTGCATATTAGAGGTGATCCTTTACTTTCTGCCTAGCATTCTACAGCTGATCCTCTTATTGCTCTGAGAGATTTCCCCTATTCTGCAATACTTTAACATTTGTCCCTCTAAATAATTCTTGTTAATTCTTAACCATAGCTCCCTTTCTTTTACTTCCACTCTATTTTTGAAGTCCACCTTAATTTTATCCCACTCCCTAGCTACATTTTCAGAAGAAATTTTTTATCCTCTCAACTCCTGAATAATCTCCACTACCCATTCCTTAAATTCCACTCTTTTCAATAGATAGGTGAGAAAGCGCCAATGTCTCAGTTTTATTTTATTACTCTCTGTTTTTATTTTAGCTACTATTGCCAACATGATCCAAAATAGTTATTGGGTGGGAATCAAGACCTTCAATTAAATGGACGTTCCTGTTAAATATAAATTCTGTCTAGCCTAGCCCAGTTTTTATATCTTGGGGAAGAATATGCAAATTCACTCTGAACTCCTATTACTGAATTCACATCATCCATGCCAAATATTTTCATAAATTTCTTCAAAAATCTACCGTCCTTTGTTACATTTTTCCCTTCTGGGCCTCCAGATCATACCTCTCAACCGTAGCAAATTATCAGTTTTTACCGGATTCTGAGGCCCAAATAATGGTGTGCCACGATTCTCGAGTGGCACCCCTTAACTTCCAAATTTCCTGGCTTTTTTTTTTTTTTTTACTGACGTCATCTCTCACAGGGCCATGCACGGTGACATCAACTTTGTGAGCAGCCTGTCGGAATTCGGCTGAGGCTGCTGGCCTGAGTTCTAAGTTTGTTTATGCTTGCACATGCTGGACTTGTCACATCTCACACGCTGCAAGCCAGGGTAGGGATAGGTAGGGAATAAAGAGAGAGGGGCCTAACAGAGGCAAACAGAATGAAGAGAGTGAACAAGTTAGCACTGAGAACAGCTGATAACACACAAGGGCAGCCAGACAGTGATTTTTTACTTTAAGTTGTGTGTTTGTTTATTTTAGCACAAGGAAGGCATCAGCAACCCTGTCCACAGGTCCCCTGGCAACAGAAGAGTCTACTCAATGGACTCGGACCTGTGCGGCAGTGAATTTAGTCATGAAAAAATGTATTTCTTCTACTGCTGCGTCTTCCCCTGGCTCCTCCTGCACATCCAGTAGGTAAAACAAATGTACAATGATAAATGGATTGTGCTGAGCACTCATATTATATGAGAAATGACTGACTGTCCGTTCTTCTCGTTTGTGCGACAATAACTATAAATTTCAGATGTAAGAAAGTTTTCAATCCCCTGTTATTTTGCATGTGCTATACAAAAGAGGGTTCTAAGTAAAACATGAAGTAGTCTGTTATTATAAAATCATAACGAAGGCTTATACAATAGTATTATTTATTTATTTACTTTTTATTAGCAGGGAAAAGTCTAGCTCAGACTAGTTCATTTTCATTGAAGTTCAAGGGAGAAAAGCTAGTCTGAGTTCTGTCTGGAAAAAAAGTCCATGGATAAGAATGGTTAACAAATAAAATAAACTTCCATTAAAAAATATAATGCAACATTGTGGTTATTATGCAACTGATTAAATCACTTGTCAGACATCAACAGTACTGTACTTTACAAGTAGCTGTTTATATGTGCAGTTCATACATATGCACTTAAACCAATGCACATTTCCTAGGCTGTAGTCATCTGGAAATAAGAGAGGCAGCTGGCATTGTAAACATGGGAGAAAAAGTAATAAAGTGACAATGCATTAATTGAATTCTTAAGGTATGCAGTATAGTGGAATTGGTCAGGAAGAAGCTAAAAAAGTGGGAATGAAATGCACAAGAAATATGACGCAGGATAGACTGAACTACTATGCTAGATGACAGCCTAAGCAAGTTAAATTGATTCAATATAAGACAATGAGAGATGTTTAAATGACAACTTTGACAGCGTCAAGTAAAAACAAGAACACTAGTACAAGAGTAGGCCATGAGATCTTCTTAATGCAGGATGGACTGCATTTCACAATGTGGCAATGACATACTACTCCATCTAGTAATTTGCTACTGAAAGACTGGAAGCCCTTGGTAGGATAAACTGATTAAGACAGTATAATAATTTCACAGACCTCTTGGTACAGGGGCAGGATGCCTGACCTTGCTGCAGGTGAAATAAATTCAGGGATGGTGTTATAGAGTTACAGGGTTGGCAGGGGTGAGGATGGATGAGTAATCACAACTTGGTGTTAAGTCCATAGTTTTACAGAGTTAGACTCATACTTGTGATCTGTTCCTCTTACAATTTGTGTTTTTCTGGTGAATCAGTGAGAAATGAATTCACTAAGCAATGGATAGCCATTTAAGTTTTAGTCTTCCTAAGTTTCAAGAAACGCATGGTAACATAAAACATTTTATTCTAGCAAGTTTTCTAAGGATTATACAAGCAATTTTTAAAATGTGTCCCTGGTTTTGGGCCTTTGCCCCCTCCCCCCATAAATTTTGGCTTTTTCTAGATTTCTTGTGTTGCATAGTTCTTCAGGACAGAGAAGTTTAGTGCTGCTTATGCCAAATCTGTGTATTTGTTGTTAGTAGCACAGCAGGTAGAATGCTTGGATTTGATGAAAAAGGCTGTGGGTTCTACGCCCACAGTATGCAGATGGATTGCCGATAATGTACTTTTAAAGGAGTGGGATGCTGCAGTCCTGACAATGACACCTCTATGAACCTGTTATCAGTTTGCCATTCATTCCCTCTTGAAATATTACTAGCTTATTTTTTAATGTGACAGACAATTTGTTCCTCAAGGGCAAATGGCACTTCATTTGTAGATGAAACAATGAAATATAAAGTTGTTTGCTAGCAGCAACCTCTTCATTAGTTACAGATATCTTTAATGTGGAATTATTTTGATGACTTTACTTTTGCAGAGATTGTGCATATTTACTGATACTGGTGGACTGTAGAAGTTTGACTAGACTTTTATGATGGAAATGTTCTTAATTGGGCAGTTCTGTCATTATTGCGTCATGCATTTTGTTTCATTGCTTACTGGAAAGATGTTCAGAAATTTAAAACTCACTCTAACAAGTGTGCTGTATTATACAACAAATATAATTTAATACAATTAGGAAGGTGTATCAAAGAACGCATGTATGTGTTGCGTGCAAGGGGCCTATGATTTGAAAACAGACCAAAGGAAATCTATCTGCCGCTGACCAAATGCATTTTTTTCTTTGAATGTGGATTTCAATGCTGTTTCAATGAATGTGAGTTTCAAGGGCAGGGAAGTTTTAATCCTAAGTCTGTTTTCATTGTGAGACTGTACTGCTTTCCTTAGCAGATATCTACTAGTGTTTGTGCTACAAAATGTAAAATAAAAATTTTAAATGAAATCTAAATAATCATTGTAGAAGTAAAGCAGTATGCACATTGCAGTGTTTATGGTAAATGAGGCAAAACAGCCAAGTAATGGGACATCAGAATGGCTGCATGGGGGAGGGTTGTGTATGGGGGCCCCATTTGACCAAGATTTTGTGAGAGGGCAAGGGTGGCAAACTCAGAGACAGCCTCGGGTGAAACAAACTTTAGCTACGCCACTGATCAGTAGGCCATGGAGAATGACTTTTGGAGGTCCTGGCAAAAGTACAGTTTTGTACCTACCATAAATGTAGATGTCCGATAGGAATGCATCTGCAGTCTTTACAAATGGGTTGTCCTGTCGTCAGGCAGCCCTTCGGTCGGCCGGATTCCAAAGTCTGGGTCTGGCTTCGGCTGGTGTCGCACTTCACCCGACGTCATTGCGGCAGTTCTTTGGGTATAAAGGCATCAGCCGACGCCATTTTCCTCAGTGTTTCTTGCCCCAGATGCCAGGTGCCCTCTTGGATGGCTAAATTTGGATAAATGCCAAAATTTCCAAATAGTAGAGAGCAAACACATAAAATAAGCATGTATGTACATATATACAAACAAATACACCATAATAGATCCCCCCAAGCTAGCTGAAGGTTGGCAAATACCCTAGGAGTACCTCAGAGGGGAAGGTGGGTGGGTAATCCTGACTGCAGATGCATTCCTATCGGACATCTACATTTATGGTAGGTACAAAACTGTACTATGTCCTTCAAGGATGCATCTGCAGTCTTTACAAATGGGTAGAATACCATAGCTAAACTAGGGGAGGAGGAAAAGAGTAGAGATTATGGTGTAGTTAGGATCCCTTGCAAAACAGCAGTGGCAAAACCTGCTTGGGATCTAGAGTATAGAGGTAAATTGTAATGCTTGGCAAATGTATGCACGGAGGTCCAAGTGGCAGCCTCTATAATGTCCTTGGTAGCCACTCCTCGTAAGAAAGCTGTGGTAGTGGCTGTAGCCCTTGTGGAGTGAGGCCTGATGTTCTCTGGAGTTTTCTTTCCATGGTAGGAGTAACAAAATCTAATGCAATTTCCTATCCATTTGGAGATTGTCTGTTTTGAAATTGCTTTTCCTTCCTTTCCTGTTGCATATGCTACCAGAAGCTGGTCAGTTTTTCTATTGGTTTTTGTCCTGTCCAGGCAGTAGCATAATTATATATGTACATCCAAGGTATGTAAGAGTCTTTCTCCCCTGTTCTGTGGGTTGGGGAAGAATGTAGGTAGGTGGATAGCCTGATTTAAAGAGACTCTGGATACCACCTTAGGCATAAATGTAGGATTTGTTCTCATGGACAGTCTATCTTGATGGAAGATCAGGAAGGGTTGCACTGCCATTAATGCCTGTAGTTCAGAGACCCTTCTTGCTGAAGTTATTGCCAGCAGGAAAGCAGTCTTCCAGGATAAGTATTGTAATTCTGCTGTTGCTGCTGGTTCGAAAGGGGGAAGTGTCAATTTTTCTAGCACAAAGTTCAAGTCCCATGCTGGCAATGGAGGTTTCCTGGGAGGTTTTACATTTTTAATTCCTCTCAGAAACTGCCTGAGCAGAGGATGAGAGAAGACAGGAGGATCCTAGCTGTATTCTGCTGAAATAGCCGATGCATGTATCTTGATGGAAGAATAGGACAAGCCTGTATGGAAGAGCTCTGCCAAGTACTCCAGGATGTTGGCTATGTTCACCAGTGTCACATCTTGCCCCTTTGCAGTACTCCAAATGAGATATCTTTTCCATTTTGCTGCATAATTCTTTCTTGTTGAAGGTCTACGAGCCTCCAGGATTATGTCTTTAACCCTTTGAGATAAATTTGGGTTAATTGCTGTTATGTAATGTTCCAGGCAGTTAGCTGCAGAGTTTTCAGGTTTGGATGCAGGATGTTGTAGTTGTTCTGTGTTAACAGTAATGGGATCAGGGGTAGTGTCCATATTTGTTCCCGGGACATGCTCCTCAGCAATGGATACCAATGTTGTCTTGGCCAGTCTGGAGCTATCAGAATGATCCTCGGACGTTCCTCTTTGATCTTCAGAAGAACCTTGTGCATCAAAGGAAGTGGTGGGAATGCGTATGCTATCAGGTTTTTCCAACTGAAAGATAGGGAGTCCACCTTCCAAGCAAGTGGGTGGTACGTCCTTGTGCAGAATTTCTTTAGCTGGTGATTGAGTGGGGATGCAAACAAGTCTATTTGTGGTAATCCCCATTCTCTTGTGATGGCTTTGAAGATGTCCGGATCTGCTAGAATGTTTTCCTTCCCCGGTACATAAATTGCTTGTAACTGAATGTTGTAGCCCAGAGCCACATCCCATAGGTCCAGTGCCAGCCGGCATAGAGGATATGAATGTGTGCCTCCCTGTTTGTTGATGTACCACATAACTGTGGTGTTGTCTGTCCTTATCATCAGCTGACCTTCTTGGAGAAAAGGTCTGAATGACTGGATTGCCAATTTTACTGCCATCATTTCCTTTAGATTTATGTGCAGGTGCAGCTGGTCTTGAGTCCATAGGCCTTGAATGCACTTGCCCAGCATGTGTGCCCCCCAACCGAGGTCTGAGGCATCTGTCGTGATGGTTTGTCTTGGTTGACTTTTGCAGAAGGGCAATCCTGTGTTTGATTGACAGGCCTGAGCCCACCATAGGAACTCTTGCTTCAGGCATGGGATTATTGGAATTTTGGTTTCTAGGCTGTGCTTGTGTTGGGACCACAAATTCTTTAGGTACCACTGTAGCTTTCTCATATGCAGTCTGGCATGAGGGACCAGTATTATGCAGGATGCCATGAAGCCTAGAGCTTGTAGCACTTTTCTTGCAGTTAGATGGTTCTGCTTTGTTAATGCCAAGAAGTAGAGAGGAAGTTGCTCTTTCTTTTCTGCAGGTAGGAATGCCATTTGTTTTGATGTGTCCAGTTCTGCACCCAGAAAGGTTATTCTTTGGGATGGAATCAGCCTTGACTTTTTTATATTGACTGTATATCCCAGGGCTTGCAGCAGGTAAATGACTCTTTGTAAGTCTTCTGTTAGCTTGATTTTGTTGTCCGCTTGTATCAGGCAGTCGTCCAGGTAGAGATAGATTTGAATCCCCTGAAGTCTGCAATGAGCGATTACTGATGCCAGGCATTTCGTGAACACTCTGGGCGCAGTAGATAAGCCAAAGGGCAATGCTGAGAATTGATAATGCTCTGATCCTGCAAGAAATCTGAGGTATCTTCTGCAAATTGGTTGTATGGGGACGTGCAGGTATGCCTCCTTGAGATCTAGAGTTACCAGCCAAGACTCCTTGCCCAGCATGGGAAGAAGCTGCTGTAGGGTCAGCATTTTGAATTTTGAAACAATGAGGAATGTGTTTAAAGCGGACAGGTCTAGAATAGGCCTCCATTTGTTTTCTTTTCTTGGTACCAGGAAGAGTCTGGAGTAAAATCCCTTTCCTTGCTCCATAGATGGTACCTTTTCCACAGCTCTCATTCTTAATAATAGAGATATTTGCTTTAGAGCTTCTGTCCTTTGAGTAGGTGGTAGGTTTGGCATTCCTCTCTTTCCTGGTAGAGTATGGAAATGGAACCTGTAACCTTGATCTATAGTTTGCAAAATCCATTTTTCTCTTGTGATGCAATGCCAGTTCTTTGAAAATAAGGTCAACTTTCCGCCTAAGGGTGCTTCTAGTTGTTCCCTGGTAGGCGGTGCCACTGCCAAGTCACTGTGATTGAGTTGTTGTAGTGGTGGTGGCTGTATCCGTGCCTCGCTGGTTGTTACCTTGCCACTGGCATGCCCTGTAGGCACCCCTGGATTGGTTTCTGCCTCTAGAGCGCCTATTCCTCCCTCTTTGTGTCTTAGAGGAGTCCGGAAAGGACCAATTCTTGGAGGGCCAGTTCCTGCTAAACCTTGGAGGTTGAACTTGTAAGAAATCTTTCACTGTTTGTACAGATTTTGCCTTCTCTTCCATCTTTTTTAGTACCTGCTGTGCAGGGGAACCAAATAAATTGACCTTGTCCATAGGTGCATCCAAAAGCTTTGATTTGACATGGTCTGGTAATGCCTGTTCTTTCAACCATGCATGCCTCCTGATAACTGTGCCTGTCATGGCTGATCTAAAGGAAGCCTCCAGTGCATCATAGCCACATTTTAAAGAATGGTTACTAACCTGCTGTATGTTATGTACCATTTCTTGAACATACTTTTTATCTAAAGATTCTTCAGAGGACAGCTTTTTAGTCAACTGGTCAAGCATAAACTCTTGATATTGAATCATATGAAATTGGCAGTTCAAAGCTCTAGCTGACAAAGTAGCAGAGGTGTAAACTTTTTTACCCCATCTCTCTAAGGACCTGGATTCCCTTTCAGAGGGAGGGGTTTTAGTAGAAGTAGCTGCTACAGCTTTAGGGCCCTGGGAGATAGTCTCTGGATCTGCAAAAGGAGCCTTGTATAAATGGTGATGAGTGTCTGGGACCCTGTAGAACCTATCGGGCTAGGCAGGAGCCGGAGGTAATGAATCAGGAGCAGTGCAAGCATCATTAAATGCATCATCAACAACAGAAAGGACTGGAGGTATAGCTAAAGGCCTATGTTGTGGCAAATGTAGAAAGGTCCTAAGCCTTTTTCTGGAGTCTGAGAAATCTTGGCCCTGCCACTGAAATTGTTCCCTCATAGCATGCAAGGTTTCCCCAAAGGAAAATTCCTCAGGCGGAGAGGCTGAAGGGATGGACTCTTCAGCATCAGAGTCTTGTTAAGTAGAATAAGGAGCCTCAGGAGGGTCTGTATGCTCTGAGTCATCAGAGGAATCATCTGTGGATACTGGCTCAGGGGGCTCTGCTCTAGGCCTCTTTTCTGGAGGAGGGAGAGAGGCCCTGTCTGGATGAGGCTGGACTCCACGAATTAAAGAGATGAGATCTTCAGCCAAAGAAAGCATATGGGAGCTGGTGCTGGGCCTGTGAGAGGGGGGTTTGGTAGGCACCGTTTTTGATGCTTTGGCTGCTTTAGCCCTGGCAAAGGCCTTAATAGACATAGCTGCAGGAGGCCTAGCAGCTCCATGTGCAGGGGTTGAAATATCCAGGGGAATGGTGTCTGATAATTCCTGTGAAACCGCAACAGAAGGTTGGATTTCAGAAGCCGTTTCTACCAGGTTAGAAGAGGCCTCGGTAGAAGGCATGATTTCGGCTGAAGAAAGAACCGTTTGCTCGGTTTCGGCCGAAACCGCGGACCGTGAGTGTCGGTCCTTTTCTTTGCGTTTTTTGGTAATTTGCGTTGTCGGAGGATCCGACGGCATAATATAGGCAAAATCGGAGCCGAAAATCTGTTCAGCAAACTCTGACCGACGTCTAAGCATCCGTCGGTTAAAAGAAGCACAGGCTAGATAAGCTGCTACGTCGTGGTCTGGGCCTAAGCAATGTATGCAATAGGAGTGGAAATCTTTATGAGGTATTTGTTTCCCACAAGATAAACAGTTATTCACTTTCTCTGACATCGGCTGAGGCAAGAAAGAGTCCCCAACGGGGTACTTAGCTTTTTAGAAGTCTTCGAAGTAATATTCGGTAGTAGTAATCTCTGGATCTGACCGACCGGCACTTGCGAACAGCTTCTGCTTCGGGCACCACGCGGCAAGAAAGACTGAGGAAAATGGCGTCGGCTGATGCCTTTATACCCGAAGAACTGCCGCAATGACGTCAGGTGAAGTGCGACACCAGCCGAAGCCAGACCCAGACTTTGGAATCCGGCCGACCGAAGGGCTGCCTGACGACAGGACAACCCATTTGTAAAGACTGCAGATGCATCCTTGAAGGACATCTATAATATTCTTCATCTAAGATTAGAATACTGCCTACCAGTAAATGCCCTACTTTTAACACAAAACCTATATACTGTAAGTCAGCAAAAACAAAATCCTAAGGTTCATCATCTTCTCCCTTCCCAGTGAACCATCACTGCTACACATTTCAATAAAATGGTTTCCATTTACTACAGGGTCTGGGGCGGGGGGCAATATTTTGGTTGTCTATTCTTCAGTTTGTGTCTGAAAGTTGGTATCCCACAGTTCCATTGGAGTGGGTGGGGTTACATAATTATGTATGCAAATTTCATGTTAATCAGCATACAGATTTGTACCTATTTTTCATGGGCCTTTGTCCAGATTTTTGATGATTACATGTTGAGAGGTATGCCCAAGACGCATCTTCACTGCTGCAAATCAAATTCCAGTCCTCACCTATAATTAATATTTCTTGCTGAAAACTGATTTCTCTCAGAATTTTCTTACGCTCCATTACAGCAGCTTTAGGTGGAATGCAAATGCATGTCAGTGTCATCCTCCTCCCTTGCCAGTACCCCTTAGGACTACAAATCTGCCATTATCTTTATTTTCTTCTTTCACTATTAATGCTCCTCTTCCAATTAATATAAGTACTCCACTTTTCCTTTGTCCCAGGTATTCCACTGAATAACCATCCTAAAAACCTTTCTTTACCAATTTCACATGTTCAGTCCTTTCTAAGTGCGTCTCCTGTAACATAGCTATTTGTACTCTACATTTTTTAATATAGTTCATTACTCTTTCTTGTTTGTATTCATCTGTGAGGCCATTTACGTTTAAAGACATTAATGAAATCATCACTGTATTAAAAAAAATATTCCCATCTTTTATGTATAACACATTTTTTGTTAAATGTCTAGTTCCGACTTTTGTGTTACATGCATACACTATTTGGTAGGTTAAACATTTATACAACTGGTTCTTGTCATATACATTTGAGCCTATGTCACACATCTTATAAAATGTTTCGTTTTACTGAAAGCCCTCAAATGAAAACAAAAAATACACCCCCAATATCCCCCCGAAAACCTATTAACCTAATACTAACACACAAAACTATGTACACCTTCAAATATTGAAATTTTACCCTCCTAATAGGAACAGAGTCCTAAACTGACAGCTACACTCATAGACTTCAGTTAACCTAAAAGAAAGGTCATCCACGCTAAGATGCATGACGCAGCCTGTGCTTCTATTAAGTGCTGATTGGTTTTGTCTTATCTTTACAGCTATCCTATCAGATATCAGAGAACATTCACTACCCTTGGAAAGCCCCTGAATGCTTTCAGAGAACATTATCTACTTTGGGAAACCCCATGAATGTCTTCAGAAAACATTATCTTCTAGCCAATTTCTCTCTCTTTTTTTTATGCCAATCACTATTCATCAGACTGTAGCCAGTTTCTCTTTATCATATTAACTCCATAGAGAGATGAGAACCAGGCAGCCAGTTTCTCTATCAGATTGTTCCCATGGGAATATGAAACCAGCTGCAGACTTGTTACTGAGCATACATGTATTTACTAGTAAAAAGCCTCATAATATTCAATGTTCTTTTTCATTATCTTGCTCTCTCTTAAAACTTGCTACTAAAATCAATCTAAGGTCTTTAATCGAGCCATTTCCCCAAGCGATGAAAAAAAAGCACATTAATTTTTATTTTATCAAGCTCTTTAACCATGCTTGTTAAATACATTGCAGTGCCTACATTTCTTAAAAATGAAGAAAAGTACAGTTTTGTACCTACCATAAATGTAGATGTCCGATAGATATGCAACTGCAGTCATAACATATGGGTTGTCCTGCCTCAGGCAGCCCTCGGTCTGCCGGATTCCAAAGTCTGGCAATGTAAGTCAAAGCCAAATGGCAATGCTGAGAATTGATAATGCTCTGGCCCTGCAAGAAATCTGAGGTATCTTCTGCAGTTAATGCGGACAAATCCAATATTGGTCTCCATTGAGTTTCTTTTCTTGGAACAAGGAACAGTCTTGAATAAAACCCCTGGCCTTGTTCTTGTTGTGGAACTTTTTCTATTGCTTTGATGTGAGCAAGCAGAGAAATTTGCTTGATAGCCTCTGCTCTCGGTTTTGTGGTAGGTTTGGCATGCCTTGTTTTCTTGGCAAGGTATGAAAGTGGAACCTGTAACCTTGGTATATAATGTCCAAAATCCATTTGTCCTTTGTCAGTCTGTGCCAATTGTCTGAAAACAGAGATAATTTTCCGCCCAAAGGAGCTTCTGTTTGCTCCTTGGTCAGCGGAAGTAGAGGAAAGTCATTGAGATTGTCCCTGTGGGGCAGGAGAAACCCCTGTGTCACTTCTTTGGTTTGCTGGTTGCCATTGTCGTCCCCTGTAGGAACCTCTGTATTGTCCTCTTCCTCGGCCACGCCTGCTTTTGTCCTTTTGAAATCTTTCAGGATTAGGAAAGGACCAGTTTTTAGAAGGCCAATTCCTGCTGAATCTGGGTGGCTGAACCTGGAGGAAATCTTTGACTGTCTGAACTGACTTGGCTTTTTCCTCAATGGACTTTAACACATCTTTAGCATTAGCACCAAAAAGCTTGTTCTTTTCCAAGGGTGCATCAAGAAGTTTTGCCTTAACATGATCTGGTAGAGGTTGTTCTTTTAACCATGCATGCCTACGAATGACCGCCCCTGTCAGAGCTGCCCTACATGAAGCTTCCAATGCATCATATCCACACTGTAGAAAGTGATTGCTAACTTGCTGAGAATTATGTACAGCCTCCTGCAAAGACTTCCTATCTAAAGGTTCAGGAGAGGCCAATGTTTTCTGTAAATCACCTAACAGGTAATCCTGATATTGAAACATATGAAAGAGACAACTGAGAGCTCTCATAGATAAAGTAGTGGAGGTGTAAACCTTCTTTCCCCATCTCTCTAATGACCTAGCTTCCCTGTTGGAAGGCAAAGGATTTTTGGAGGTGGTAGCTGAAACCCCTTTCTGTCCCTGTGAAATTGTTTCTAAATCAACAGCATGGGCTCTAAAGAAACGAGAATGTGTTTCTGGGACCCTATAGTATCTATCAGGCTTGGCAGGAGCAGGAGGAAGAGTATCAGGGGTAACACTGGAGTCAGAGTATAGATCATCCAAAACATCAAGCACAGGAGGTATAGCTAAGGGCCTGTGTTGTGGCTTTTTAAGGAAGGTTCGAAGGCGCTTTCTGGAATCAGAATATTCCTGGCCTTGCCACTTGAAATGTTCCCTCATGGAATATCCTCAGGAGGGGAGGCCGAGGGGATGGAGTCCTCTGCATCTGAGTCCTCATAGGTCTGGAAGGGCTCTTCCTGGCTATCGGAGTGAACAGAGTCCTCAGAATCTTCATCTGAAGGGAGAGGGTCAGAGGGTTCAACCCTGGGCCTCTTATCAGGAGGAGGCTGGGATCCTCTCTCAGGATGGGCCTGTGAACCTCTGATCATGGAAATTAAGTCTGCGGCCATAGTCATGATTTGGGTTTCAGGAGTAGGCTGAGGTAAGGCTTTAGCAATAAGGTGCTTGGTCTTGCTGGCTGCCTTAGCACGTGTGTAGGCTTTGATAGACATGGACATGGGAGGCCTAGCAGCTCCACGTGCAGGAGTGACCTTATCCACAGCAATGGTCTCGGGCATTTCCTCGGTTTCAGTATCCGGAGGAAAATCAATAACTGGCGTCGGTGTGCTCTCTGGTATCGGAGTTATCGGTAATGTGGTGTCTTCGGTTCGGAGAGGTGAAATAACCGCCTCAGAGGGAACCGGGGCACTCGCGGTAGGTTTTGGCGTGGTGTCGGAGGAAGACGCGGGCCGAGGATGTCGGTCCCGGTCTTTTCGTTTCTTAGGAGTCTGCGATGTCGGTAGTTCCGACGGCATTGTATAATCTAATTTTTCGCCGAAAAAGTCTTCAGCGAACTCCGCCCGGTGCCTTAGAGTGCGCTTGTTGAAGCGAGCACAGGCGGCACAGGCCGAGACGTCGTGGTCTGGGCCAAGGCAAGGAAAGCAGTAAGAGTGGAAATCCTTATGAGGTATTTGTTTACCACAAGACAAACAATTATTTACTTTTTCAGTAATTTCTGACATCGGCTGAGGCAAGAAAAGGTCCCCAACGGGGTACTTAGCTTTTTGATGTCTTCGGATTCGAAGAATACAGGAGCTGACCGACCGGCACTTGCGAACAGCGTCTGCTTCGGGCACCGCGCGGCAAGAAAGACTGAAGAAGATGGCGTCGGCTGATGCTTATGTACTGCAGCCACTCTGACGTCAGAGAGAAATGCAACATCAGCCGACGTCGGACCCAGACTTTGGAATCCGGCCGACCGAGGGCTGCCTGAGGCAGGACAACCCATATGTTATGACTGCAGTTGCATTCTTGAAGGACATCAGAACAGAGAAAATAAAAAACATCAGTACTGTTTACAATCTCCATTACACTTAAAAATGACCGCAAAAAAACTTTACTGTATAGCATGTGAAGAAAATCACATGCACAACATTGGTACTATTTAAGAAAAAAAAATCTTTACTTACAGTTAACTTTCTCCCTCCTCTTCCCCTTCCCAAACATTAATGACATGAAGTAGGGCATATGCTTTAGAGTCCACCACAATTCCAACAAATGCTAAAAAAAGTCCAATATTTCTGGATTTTCTTGTTCTGTCATATTTCACAAATGTAAATTATTGCACTGTAATCCCATATTAAGTTACTGGCTTTACTACTGTTCATCTCCAAAATCCTGTCTCTGCTTCATTTCCACATACTTTCAATTCTTCTAGTTAACATTCATGCTCCCTTCCTTCTCTCCAACATTTTCCGCTTAAAATTTTGAAAAGGTTTCATATGTACAGTCCCCCCTCTGTGGTCATTATTACCAGAACATGAAGCAGCAGAATCTCTTTCCGTTTTGCAGCTTACATTTTGCTGGAGAAACTTTTATATTTCCTCCTTAGCACGAGCTTCAACAAAAAAAGATAGTGTCCCTCCTGGGAAGAATACTTCGAAGACAGATGGGTACAATAGTTTGAATCTCCTCGTGGACCTGCAGAGTGGTGCTAGCAGCAGAGAGACTAAAAAGAGTGACTGTTACCTGATTAAGTATTTCTTTGCTACCTTTACATTAGCGACTGCATTTTCTCGCCATAAAGCGAGTTTGTGACTGCTGTAATACCTAAATAAGCTTGTTATTGCATTTTTGCTTACCTGCACTTTAAAGTCATTGTTCGTTGTTTGAATTAACTATTAAGGCTTCCCACCCAAGTGCGCTAGCCTGTGCAAAGCATTTACTGTGTTTTTCTGCCTCTGATACTGTCCTAAAAAAAGAAAAAAAAATACATATATACACCTTTGTTTTCCCGCCTTTACTGTGCTAGAATAGTCCTGAATTCAGGTTTTGCTGTATTCTGGACTTCGGTACAAGTTCCTGTGTTGCCCATATCCTTACTTGGATAGGAGGAAGCTTCTCTGTTCACCAGTGAGAGTGGGGAGCTTTGAGTAGCCTATCTGTCCCTGCAGAAGTGGTCTCAGCCCAGTAACTAGTTGTTTATTGGCTGTTTTGGGCTATTTCCTAGCTCTTTCAAGTCCCCTGCTTTAAAACTCACTTTGGCGTGGCTTTGCGCGATTTTGCGCATAGCGCATCGGGCAGCGCCGCTTAAACGGGTTTAAACTATTTCCGGCTCCACAAAGTCTGCTCTAAATCTCAAAATAAGCACTCTATTTTCTTTCTAAAGCCTGGCACATGCTCATATAAGTAATCTTACAGGTAAACACTAATAAACTTAGCACTACACCCTCCTATACTCCTTTTAAGTACTTGCTCCATATTGGTCCTTTCTGATCAGTCCATAAGTAGTTCCCTATACTTTTCAGGCATGTCCAAAGAACAGTTTCGGGTTTACTCCACAGTCCAGCTGGTGAATCTGGGAATCTTGAGGCAATGTTACAACTGCCTTATGTACACAGACCACCCTCTCCTCCTCCCAAAAAGCTCAAACATATGAGAGAGATGCAACTACATAACCAAACTGGAGGCTGAGCTCTCTCAACCCAGTACTGGCACAGCCGGTCAGGAGGAAAAGGTAATCACACACACCACAAATCCAGTCTCACATAGACCCATCGCATCAGCAAACCAAACACAAACACACAAAAACATACTTGGAGGCTCTAAACAAAAATCTGCCTAAGCAGCAGAGACCTCCAAAGCAGACATCCAAGCAACCCCCACCATGCAACAATACCCACGTAACACATAACTCACAAAGTCAGTGTGCCACACAGTCACAGCCTTTAAGGCTAAACAACACACCAAATACACTTGTAATAGGCGACTCTACTGTCAGACACACTGATGTCCCACTCACCAGACTGAATAAGGAGAAGGTCACTGTAAGCTGCCTGTCGGGTGCCAGGATCCGCCACATAACACATGCACTCAGGTCACTCCAAAGCAAGTACAAATATGACTCCGTCATTGTCCACACTGGTGTGAATGACCAGAGACGTACCTCCCTGGACTACATAAAAAGAGACATAGAGGAGCTCTCTGATCATGTAGCCCAGGCCGGCATGACCCTGACCCTGAGTAGCATCTTGCCCTTACCAAGAATGATGCCAGAGTATAAAGACAAAATGATCAATTTTAACAATTGGCTAAAGTATTGGTGTCATTCAAAGGGGATCCAGTGTCTGTCAGGCTGGGATGACATGCTCGACAAGCCATGTTGCTTCGCGAGGGACGGCTTGCACCTGTCACCCCTGGGTTTTCAAATACTGGAAAAGGCTCTTGCCTCCCCCATAGTGCCTTTTTTAGGCAAGGCTCAAAAGACAAACCCACCACCATAGACAACACAAAGAAAAAACTAAGGGTAATGCTGCTCAACGCCAGAAGTCTAAACCTCAAGATGCATGCACTCGAGACTCTCCTAGTATGGAGAATATCAATATCTGTGCAGTAACAGAAACCTGGTTCAAGGCTCCCGAAAGCACTCCAGCACTATCAGGTTATACTTCATACTATGCTTTTCGGCCACAAAAGGAGGGGGAGTATCCATATACATCAAAGATACCCACACCTCCAGGTTAGTGGCAATGCAAGAAGGTTCGGAGACCATCCATGTGCAACTAACAGTGGGCAAAACTGCCTTTCAGTTTGTAGCCTGCTACAGACCACCCTCCCAAACATAGGAACCCCACTCGGCCTTCCTGAGAACACTGGAAAATATGAAGGTCTCTCCAAACAGCATTATATTGGGTGACTTCAACTACCCAAACATTGATTGGGAAAACTACTCAAGCCCAAACACCCTCGCCCAATGGTTCCTAGAATTTATAAACTCAAATGCTATGGAACAACTGGTCACCACTCCCACAAGAGGGGAAAACATACTGGACCTGGTCATCACCAACATGGCGTCTCTATGTTCCACACCAGAGGTATACCCCTCATTGGTAAGATCAGACCATAAATTAATCTCACTGGACATCCATTTTCCATCCCCACCCCCAGCCAAGGAAACCACGGTGAAGAACTTCTCAAAAGCAAACTTCACACTTCTCAAAACCGAGGTGGAATCTTTCAAAGGCCCCGGGACAGTGGAAACTATGGCCCAAAACGCAGAATCCTTTACAAAAGCATTCTATGGACACCTACAGGAATGCATGGAGCATGCTATCCCAAATAAAACCAAGACTCACTCCTCCAAAGGCAGGAGACCTGTCTGGCGGACCCCGGCCATAAATAAGCTATATAACAGAAGGAGAAAGCTACTACATGATAGAGCAAAATCCCAAAAAGGGAAGGCGTCTCTGATCAGTACTAGCAAGAAACTACGATCCCTCATAAAATCATCTAAGGCCAGCTTCGAAATACAAATTGCACAAGACACTAAGGATAATCACAAGGCCTTCTTTAGTTATGTCAGGAACCTAGGAGGCAACTCCCAGATATGCTCTGAGTTAGTGCAAAATGACAAAAAAATACACTGAACCCATAGACATTGCCAACATCCTTGCAGAATGGTTCAGTGCAAACTTCTCCCCCACTTCCCCTCCAAAAGAGCAAATGTCTGTCCCAACAGAATGTAGCCTCCCTGTGATCACAGATGCACAGGTGAGAGCTGCCCTCTCCAAAGCAAAAAACACAGCATCAATGGGACCAGACGGGGTCCCGGCCTGCGTCTTACATGAGCTCCAAGAAGAACTAAACCCTCACTTAAAGACACTGTTCAATCTCAGCCTTACTACAGGATATGTTCCCAAAGAATGGCATACAGCAACAGTGGTTCCGCTCCACAAAGGTGGTGCCACAACGGACCCCGGAAACTATCACCCTATATGCCTGACCAGCCTGGTCTGCAAGGCTATGGAGAGTACCATCATGGAAATCATAAACAAGGACATTTGGAACCTCCAGACACTGGATCCTACCCAATTCGGCTTTGTTAAGGTCAGATCTTGCCTCTTGAACCTGGTCAACTTCTTTGAAACTGTTACCAAAGCCATAGATGAAGGGAAGGTAGTCCACACAGCCTACCTGGACCTCGCAAAAGCCTTCGACACAATACCCCACTTGGGCATCATAAATAAGCTCACCAGCTTAAATATCAACCCCTATGTCACAAGATGGGTTGCAAACTGGCTCAGGGATAGAACCCACATGGTCAGAATTGCAGGTGCCATGTCAGACTCTTAACCAGTTACAAGTGGCGTCCCACAAAACTCAGTCCTGGGACCTCTCTTGTTCGGTATATATTTCTCCGAGGTACAGGCTAACACGGCTGGACTATGGCTGACAAAGTCCGCAGATGACGGCAAACTGGGTGCCATAACTGACTCTCTGGCTGACATGAGCATCCTCCAAAAGGGTCTCACAGAGACGGATAACTGGTGCCAGAGCCTTGGCCTAAAGCTAAATGCCAAAAAGTGCATTGTCATCTCCTTTGGGGAAAACAAAGTGCCCACAAATTACCACACAGGTGGTAATCCATTAAGTACGGAAGAAGTAATTAGGGACTTGGGGACCCAAGTAGACAGTAATCTCTCCTTTGACAATCACGTTGTCAAAGTAGTTAGAAAGACTTTCTATATAGTCCACCTTATCACGAAAGGGTTCACATCTAGATCAAGATAGGTCATTGTGCCCCTCTACTGATCACTTATCAGGCCCATAATGGAATACAATGCCCCATTTGTGATGTACCTTACCAGACACCTGCAGCAACTGGAAAGACCCCAAAAGTACCTCACCAAGAGGATCAAGAGACTCAAATAGTGCCCTATGCACTTCGGCTAAAGAAACTCCAGCTCTACTCAGTTGCGTACCACCTACTCAGAGGCGATCTGTGTCTGACGTATAAAGCCATATCCAACCCAGAATTAATGGACATGCTCCACCAAAAGAAATCCAAATCTCTTAGAGCTACACGCTCCAGGGACTTGAACCTCAGCACAAAAATAAATGGGACACGCTGGAGGGACAGATTCATATCCCAGAGGCTCCCCTCACTCTGGAACAAAATCCCAATCCATGTTAGGCAGAGCCCCTCACTGACCCTATTCAAGAGAAATCTTGATGAGTGGATGGGAGACCGTAGGTTTACCCCTGGGATCTCTTCTGTGTCCTTGCTAGACAGAGGTACAGTAAACTAACCTCAATATGGCTACCTTCTGTGACCTACTATACAGAGGCACAGTCAACTAATCTAAAAGGGTGGCGAAAGCCAAACATACTCTGGCTAGGCTTATAAGTGCCCTAGGGCAGATAGCCTAGTATCAACCTATGATAGCCATTTAAGTTTTAGTCTTCCTAAGTTTCAAGAAATGCATGGTAACATAAAATATTTTATTCTAGCAAGTTTTCTAAGATTATACAAACAATCTTTAAAATGTGTCCCTGGTTTTGGGCCTTTGTCCCCCCCACCCCCATAAATTTTGGCTTTTTCTAGATTTCTTGTGTTGCACAGTTCTTCAGGACAGAGAAGTTTAGTGCTGCTTATGCCAAATATGTGTATTTGTTGTTAGTAGCACAGCAGGTAGAATGCTTGGTTTTGATGCAAAAGGCTGTGCATTCTACTCCCACAGTATGCAGATGGATTGTTGATAATGTATTTTTAAAGGAGTGGATGCTGCAGTCCTGACAATGATACTCTATGAACCTGTTATCAGTTTGCCATTCATTCCCTCTTGAAATATTACTAGCTTATTTTTTAATGTGACAGACAATTTGTTCCTCAAGGGCAACTGGCACTTCATTTGTAGATGAAACAATGAAATATAAAGTTATTTGCTAGCAGCAACCTCTTCATTAGTTACAGATATCTTTAATGTGGAATTATTTTGATGACTTTTACTTTTGCAGAGATTGTGCATATTTACTGATACTGGTGGACTGTAGAAGTTTGACTAGACTTTTATGATGGAAATGTTCTGAATTGGGCAATTCTGTCATTATTGCTTCATGCATTTTGTTTCATTGCTTACTGCGAAAGACGTTCAAAAATTTAAAACTCGCTCTAACAAGTGTGCTGTATTATACAACGAATATAATTTAATACAATTATGAAGGTGTATCAAAGAACGCATGTATGTTTTGCGTGCAAGGGGCCTATGATTTGAAAACAGACCATAGGAAATCTATCTGCCGCTGTCCAAATGCATTTTTTTCTTTGAATGTGGATTTCAATGCTGTTTCAATGAATGTGAGTTTCAAGGGCAGGGAAGTTTTAATCCCAAGTCTGTTTTCATTGTGAGACTGTACTGCTTTCCTTAGCAGATATCCATTAGTGTTTGTGCTACAAAATATAAAATAAAAGTTTTAAATGAAATCTAAATAATCATTGTAGAAGTAAAGCAGTATGCACATTGCAGTGTTTATGGTAAATGAGGCAAAATAGCCAAGTAATGGGACATCAGAATGGCTGCAGGGGGGAGGGTTGTGGTATGGGGGCCCCATTTGACCAAGATTTTGAGAGGGGGGCAAGGGTGGCAAACTCAGAGAAAGCCTCGGGTGACACAAACTTTAGCTACGCCACTGATCAGTAGGCCATGGAGAATGACATTTGGAGGTCCTAGCAAACTATAATATTCTTTATCTAAGATTAGAATACTGCCTACCAGTAAATGCCCTACTTTTACCACAAAACCTACATACTGTAAGTCACCAAAAACAAAATCCTAAGGTTCATCATCTTCTCTCTTCCCAGAGAACATCACTGCTACACATTTTAATAAAACGGTTTCCATTTACTACAGGGTCTGGGGGCAATATTTTGGTCGTCTATTCTTCAGTTTGTGTCTGAAAGTTGGTATCCCACAGTCCCACTGGAGTGGGTGGGGTTACATAATTATGTATGCAAATTTCATGTTAATCAGCATACAGATTTGTGCCTATTTTTCATGGGTCTTTGTCCAGATTTTTTGATGATTACATGTTGAGAGGTATGCCCCAGACACATCTTCACTGCTGCAAATCAAATTCCAGTCTTCACCTACAAGTAATATTTCTTGCTGAAAACTGATTTCTCCTAGAATTTTCTTAAGCTCCATTACAGCAGCTTTAGGAGGAATGCAAATGCATGCCAGTGTCATCCTCCTCCCTTGCCAGTACCCCTCAGCACTACAAATCTGCCATTATCTTTATTTTCTTCTATCACTATTAATGCTTCTCTTCCAATTAATATAAGTACTCCACTTTTCCTTTGTCCCAGGTATTCCACTGAATAACCATCCTAAAAACCTTTCTTTACCAATTTCACATGTTCAGTCCTTTCTAAGTGCATCTCCTGTAACATAGCTATTTGTACTCTAGATTTCTGAATATAGTTCATTACTCTTTCTTGTTTGTATTCATCTGTGAGGCCATTTAAGTTTAAAGACATTAACAAAATCATCACTGTATTAAAAAAATTATTCCCATCATGTATAACACATTTTTTGTTAAATGTCTAGTTCTGACTTTTGTGTTACATGCATACACTATTTGGTAGGTTAAACATTTATACAGCTGGTTCTTGTCATATACATTTGAGCCTATGTCACACAACTTATAAAATGTTTTGTTTTACTGAAAGCCCTCAAATGAAAACAAAAAAACACACCCCCAATATCCCCCCGAAAACCTATTAACCTAATACGAACACACAACTATGTACACCTTCAAATATTGAAGTTTTACCCTCCTAATAGGAACAGAGTCCTAAACTGACAGCTACACTCACAGACTTCAGTTAACCTAAAAGAAAGGTCATCCACAATAAGATGCATGATGCAGCCTGTGAGTCTATTAAGTGCTGATTGGTTTTGTCTTATCTTTACAGCTATCCCATCACATATCAGAGAACATTAACTATCATGGGAAAGCCCCTGAATGCTTTCAGAGAACATTATCTATTTGGGAAACCCCATGAATGCCTTCATAGAACATTATCTTCTAGCCAGTTTCTCTCTCTCTCTTTTTTTATGCCAATCACTATTCACCAAACTGTAGCCATTTTCTCTATATTATCTCCATGGAGAGACGAGAACCAGGCAGCCAGTTTCTCTTTATCAGATTGTTTCCATGGGAACATGGAACCAGATGCAGACTTGTTACTGAGCATACATGTATTTACTAGTAAAAAGCCTCATAATATTCAATGTTCTTTTTCATTATCTTGCTCTCTCTTAAAACTTGCTACTAAAATCAATCTAAGGTCTTTAAACCAGCCATTTCCCCAAGCAATGAGAAAAAAAGCACATTAATTTTTATTTTATCAAGCTCTTTAACCATGCTTGTTAAATACATTGCAGTGCCTACATTTCTTAAAAATGAAGAGAGAGAAGGGAGAAAGTATAAAGCATCAGTACGGTTTACAATCTCCATTACACTTTATATAAAAAAAAAAAAAAAAAACTGCAAAAAAACTTTACTGTATAGCATGTGAAGAAAATCACACGCACAACACTGGTACTATTTAAGAAAAAAATCTTTACTTGCAGTTAACTTTCTCCCTCCTCTTCCCCTTCCCAAACATTAATGACATGAGTAGGGCATATGCTTTAGAGTCCACCACAAGTCCAACAAATGCTAAAAAAGTCCAATATTTCTGAATTTTCTTGTTCTGTCATATTTCACAAATGTAAATTATTGCACTGTAATCCCATATTAAGTTACTGGCTTTACTGCTGTTCATCTCCAAAATCCTGTCTCTGCTTCATTTCCACATACTTTCAATTCTTCTAGTTAACACTCATGCTCCCTTCCTTCTCTCCAACATTTTCCGTTGAAGATTTTGAAAAAGTTTCATAGGCACAGTCCCCCCCCCCTTCTGTGGTCATTATTGCCAGAACAAGAAGCAGCAGAATCTCTTTCCGTTTCGCAGCTTACTTTTTGCTGTAGAAACTTTTATATTTCCTCCTTAACATGAGCTTCATCAAAAAAAATTGTGTCCCTCCAGGGAAGAATACTTTGAAGACAGATGGGTACAACAGTTTGAATCTCACAACTGCATCTCAACATTCCCTGAATAGTGGAATACATTTGCTCCTCTTCTGTCTGGTATACAATGAGTAATCATTCTCCATAAAGACACTGCAGTCCCCCACTTTTAGCACTTTATCCTTCTGCCACTGTTTTGTCAGAATCAACTCCTTCTGCTGTTAGGATTGCATCTTTACTATTAAAGGTCTAGGTTGCTTTCTTATAGCCAGGTTTGGAGCATACATCCGATGTGCCCTTTCAACTAACAATTCCTGCTATGGAATACCAGTCCATTTGCTTATTTGTGCTTTCATAAGATTAATGCAGTCTGTTCCTTCCAGCTTCTCTGGAATAGCTAAAAATCTCAGGTTTTCCCTATGTACTTTTATCATCTAATTCCATCATTTTTGAAACATCTTTTCCCGAGCAGTCTCAAATTCAGCCAGCCTTTTCTTTATTTTGACCTCTGATTTTTGTACCTTTATCATCTCATCTGAATATCTGTGTAAAGCTTCTTCCATTTTTTTCCAGCCTTTGTTTGTGTTGATACACTCCATCAGTGTTTTGTTTATTTAACAAGTTCTGAATGTAGTTGTCTTATATCTTCCTATAGGTTACTGGAAGTCATGTCTGAAGGTTGCACTGCTTTTTGCTGAACAGCTGCAGAACTTTCCCCAGTAAGTGTTTCTTCCTCACATTTTGTAACTGATTTTTTCCAGGTCTTATCTATTTCTTTATTCCTGGCATCTAGGCAGTGCACTTACTAGCCAGTTACTGAAATTTACCCATAAACAAAAGTCTACTGGCCTTCTCTGCTGAATTTCTGTTTTCACACTGGGGGACCTAGAAATAAGCTGTTACTCAATGTGCAGCCATCTTGGAAGTCCCACACTAAAAAGAACCTCGAGTATGTCCAGAATACTCTCTGGTCTGATGCGATGTGCTGGATGACTTTTTCTGGCAGCTTTTGAATGTTTAGGTCTGGTAACTCCAGCTGATTGGGTGGAATGTCAGGCAGCCTCTTCCGATTATTTGATGGGATTTGCAAAAAGGGAATGAAATAACCTCTGGATATAATTATTTGCACCAAAGTGTTGCTTGTGACTGATGCCTTGACTTCTGGGTGCAGAGACAAGTGACCCTGACTACTTTCACAGTAGAGCAGTTGTTCAACCCTTCAGGAGTGCTGGAAGGATTTATCTGAGAAGAAATCTCAAAACCCTTGGTTTTGTGGACCTCCTCTGCTGCGACGGTGGCGTCTTTCATTGGAACTCCCCGAAGTTCCCCCTCATGAGTCTTAGAAAGGATCTTTTGACTTTCGGAACTATATCTTTTTACCTCCACAAGGATTCCTGTAATATGATCTGTGCAGGGTAGAAAAACGTACTCCCATGGCAGACGAGGTCTCCCCATCTTGCTCACTAGAGGAGAGCATTTCTTTCCTGTTGGACCAAACAAAGAAGATCCATCAAAAGAAGCACTGAAGAATGAAAACTTGAAGGGTTCTGGAAAATCACATAACTGCATCCAGGCATGTCTCCTGATGGCTATGACCAAACCCGACACCCAAGAAGAGCCTTCAGCTGCATGAAAGATTAAACTCATGGACGTATTTGAGATGGACTAAATGGAGGTCATTTGTGAAGCTAGTTGTTTGTGCTCCTCTACCAACATGGACCCAGGAAGACATACGGAGAGATATTTAATTAAGCATCTTTGCAATCAAGTGATGTGTGCTAAATAATTCAGCAACCAGGAAGCAAAGGTTGCTGATGTCAGGCATAAACACACTTTCCAAACCTGTCCATCACCCCATACTCTCTGTTAGGAGGGTGTACAGATGAGCTCTATTATACCAGCCATTTATTGGTGGCCACTGCCACAATCATGGCATCCACAGGAGCTCCCTTACTCTAATAAGGCCTGTGTTTCGGAGGGGCAAGAAATTTATCAGGGCGACAAGGGATGCTTCCAAGGTATACTGTTCCTTCCATGCTCAATGAGACTCCAGATATACAAGGTCATCAGTTGGGGGAACTGGTAATCCAAGCCGTAGATGGGCCAGACCCAAAGGCTTCCAGAAACACTGGCTCCTCCTGGGAAAGGGGATCGGAAGACCATCCACCTTTCAGACTAAGGATGTTTAGAATGT
The DNA here is from genome assembly GCF_019279795.1 of Protopterus annectens. Taxonomy (NCBI): domain Eukaryota; kingdom Metazoa; phylum Chordata; order Ceratodontiformes; family Protopteridae; genus Protopterus; species Protopterus annectens. The sequence goes on along the minus strand of NC_056749.1, from coordinate 488,961,754 downwards.
CTCCAAAGGAGATGTCTTCTGGTGAGAACTGAGGACCCCTCCCCTTCATCGAAGTCAATGTCTTTGCTTAAAGATTGCTGGGGGGAATCTATGTGCCTCCTTTTGCAAGACATCTTCCAGGGGATCATGTCAGTGGGATGATCTGGAGAGGCATCGGAAGAGAGGGGAAGTTCCTGTAGGGGAAATGCATGAAGCTCAAATGGACTGGCTTTCCCTGCAGAATAGAATGAGGTGGCTCAGAATTCGGATCCGATGGCAGTCGAAGGGTACGATCCGAAGAAATAAGAGTAGACTGAACTCTCAGATGAAAGAAAACCCTGCCCACTACTTCAAAGGCAGAACGACTGGGAGAAGACAGAGCTGGCCTCACTGGAGCTGAAGCACCACAGCTGCTTAGTCTCAACTTTGCCCAGGCTCCTGCCATGAGGGATGAGTCACCAAAGCTATCTAGCACTGAAGCACCAAGGGGAAGGAAGTGCCTCAACAACATCAGAGTCGAACCCATCCCCCCAGATGTGGCTCTGATGCTTTAGCGCTGGGACTCGTCCTGCTCAAGTGGGATCGGCACTGAAAGAATCAGGGAAGCAGTTGGAGTCGAAGACATAGGTGTTTTCAGATGACACATCGACTCTTGGGATTACTGGATCCGAGGGCTTGGAAATTATCATACGGATCAGAAAAGGAGAAATAAGTAAGTGAAAAACAGGTTGGAAGCTCAGAGATCAGATGGGAGACCAAGCAGACATTACTCCAATCTAAATCAGAGTCCTGAAAAACTTTATCATCCTATCCACATTTGCTTTGGATGGGCTCCAGGAAGACTGAATAGAGGATAATGTGGAAGGGGGTTTCTGACATCCTCTTTGGTGTCTCCTGTGAGAAAGGAGATTGCAGCCATGTGGGAATAGGCTCTCGTGAGAAATGAGGACTCTGGGTTCTGGGAGACTTCAGTGTCCCCACCGTTGGATCTGAGGGTGTTGAATCAGATTTTTTCACAATTTTAGCTGGAAGGTCAGAAGTTGGGGCAGATCTCAAAGAAGGGGCAGGAATGTGTTTTCTGTGCTCCCTGGACTCCAAAGAGGATTTTTGTTTCTTGGTGGGGGGTTTGAACTCCCCTAAAATGGAAGAAGCAGGAGGTGGAAGCAGCCCTTTTAAGACAAACTTACTCTGGCAATTACTCAAAGCCCGCTGAGTTGAAGCCTGAACAAATTTGACAAGAATTTTTGAAGTGGACCACTCCTGAACAGTGCACGCACTTCTTGTGGGCATCAGAATAGGGTATCTTATTGCCAACAGGGAGTATACATTTTAAAACCCGTAGGTTTTTCAGCCATGTCAATACAGAAGAAAGAGAAACAAAGTTGTTTTTGTGGGAAGGTATAGAAATTACAGAAAGGACAACTACAGCAATGGTATATAAGAATTAACATATGACTGGGTAAGAAGAAAGGAGAGGAATATCAACAATGGTAAGCAGTACCCTAGGAAAAAAGGATAAGAAATAGAAAAACTAATGCCTAATGTAGAAAACCTGAAAACTAGAAAGATAGAAAAATTATAAAGAATTTCTAATTTTACTCACAAGCTATGAAAAACATGCTATATGCTTGAGAGAGCGAGATCCATATCTGAAGAGAAATAAATACGAACTCCTAGCTTAAAAAAAAAAAAAAAAAAAAAAACAATAAAAACAATTTTTAATGTGGTAGGTTTTGTCTCAAAGGGAACTTATCTGCCCATCAAAAGAACAGCACAAGCTGATGGTCAATCCTTGAAAGCTTGCAGAGGAGCACACTCTTCAATGACAGGAAAGCGCTGAAGGGCTTGGTGTCCAAACCTGTCTTTTTAGTCAGCTCAGCTCAAGCTGACTGATGGTTTGGGTACATGGAAGGTGTCCTGAAGCTTTAAAAGCTGGCCAGCTATTATGTCCTTGGAAGGATATAACCCATAAAGCTAAAGCTGCTGTAGCAGTGACAAATATGATGAAGACCTGATAGTACTGGGGCTGTGAAAGAGCTGCTCTAATGGAGAACCTGTTCCATTTGCTCTCTCAAATCTTTCCGGTGGTGTTTTTCTAAGAGACGAAGAGAATCTGCACCACTTTGGAGAAGGCGGAGTCACTGGCCATCACTGGAATTGGACAAAATTAAAGTAATGTACTTACCATAAAGAAAAATCAGAGTCTAATGACCACTCCCTCAATCTTTAGGCTAAGCGCTCCCCCTCCCCTCTACCCATAAGCTCTTACTACAGCACTCCCACCTCAAATAGGAGAGTTTTGTACCTACCATAAATGTAGATGTTCGAGTGCTCATACAGCTGCAGTCATTACAGATGGGATATCCTGCCGTCAGGCGGGTCCTCGGTCGGCCGAATTCCAAAGTCTAGGTCCGGCGTCGGTTGTCGTCGCTTCTTCCCTGACATCAGTGCGGCAGCCAACGCCATTTTCTTCAGCTTTTCTTGCCCCAGATGTCAGGTGCCCCCAGAAGGAAGGCAAAACATAAAGTTATGCAAACATGCAATATAGAATAATCAAAAAACAGTAGTTACAAGCAAATACACCATAAGAGAATACCCCAAATAGGTTGTATGATAAGGTGTTTGACATAAGGCCTAAGAGGGGACGGAGGGGGGGTAACCTGGACTGCAGTTGTATGAGCACTCGAACATCTACATTTATGGTAGGTACAAAACTGTACTATGTTCATCGTGCATACAGCTGCAGTCATTACAGATGGGAAGAATCCCAAAGCTAAGTAAGGGTGGTAGGCACTAAGTGGAACTAGGAGGAGCGAGGATGCCCTGCAAGACTGCTGTGGCAAAACCCGCTCTAGATTTAGAGTATAGTGGAAGGTGATAGTGCTTGGAGAAAGTGTGCACTGAACTCCAAGTGGCTGCTTCCAAAATGTCCTTGGTTGGGACCCCCCTGAGGAAAGCTGCAGAGGTAGCTGTGGCCCTGGTGGAGTGGGATCTGATGCATGCAGGCACAGTTTTTCCATGAAATGAGTAACAAAACGTATGCAGTGGGCTATCCATTTTGAAATTGTCTGTTTGGAAATAGCCTTTCCTTGAGCACCTGTAGCATAGGACACAAAGAGTTGCTCGGATTTCCTGAATGGCTTTGTCCTGTCCAAATAATAACAAAGTTGCCTGTGAATGTCCAAGGAATGTAGTAGTCTTTCCCCTTTGTTTTCTGGATTTGGATAAAAGGTAGGTAAGTGGATAGTCTGATTCAAAGCTACACTGGATACTACCTTTGGCATAAAGGTGGGGTTGGTTCGTAAGGAAACTCTGTCCTGATGGAAAATGATGAATGGTTGCACAGCCATGAGGGCCTGTAGCTCCGAAACCCTGCGCGCTGAGGTGATAGCCAGAAGAAAGGCTGTTTTCCATGACAAGTATTGTAGTTCTGTCGAAGAAGCTGGCTCAAAGGGAGGAAGGGTCAGCTTTTCCAATAAGAAATTGAGGTCCCAAGCAGGGACTGGTGGTTTCCTTGGGTTTTTATATTTTTTGCCCTTCTGAGGAACTGCCTTAAGAGAAGATGCGAGAATAAAGGAGGATCTGTGTTGTATTGTGCAGAAATGGCTGAAGCATGGATCTTGATGGAGGAGAAGGAAAGTCCACTGTTTAACATCTCAGCTAGGTACTGTAAAATTTGAGGTATATTTATTACCCAAGGATTCTGGCCCTTTTCATGATTCCAGGCACAAAATCGTTTCCATTTGGTGGAGTAGGCTTTTCTAGTAGAAGGTCTTCTGGCCTCCAAGATGACATCCTGCACCTCCTTGGAGAGGAGAGTCTGTTGGGAAATCAAGGAATTCTCCATGCAGCTAGATTTAGGGTTTTGAGCTGGCTGTGAAGGGTTTTGTAGTTGTGCTGGGACAACAGAAGAGGGACTAGAGGTAGGATCCATGGTGGGGAATGTCAGGCTCTTCAGGAGCTGATACCAGTGTTGTCTTGGCCAGTCTGGAGCAATGAGAATCATTTGCAGCCTCTCTGCTCTGGCTTTTAATAGAACTTTGGGCAGCAGAGGAAGAGGCGGGAAGGCATAAACTGTCAATGTTGTCCAACTTAAAGAGAGTGCATCCACTTTCCAGGCCTGTGGATGATAGGTCCTTGAACAAATTTTTTTCAACTGGTAATTTCTGTGGGTAGCAAAGAAATCTATGTCTGGCTGCCCCCATGCCTGAGTTATCTTTGTGAAAACTTGAGGATGCAACTTCCCTTCGTGTGGATCTGTCATATGTCTGCTTAGGTTGTCTGCCAGTGTGTTTTCCTTCCCTGGCAGGAAATGTGCCTGTAGTTGAATTTGCAATTCCAGTGCTGTGTTCCATAGGGTCATGGCTTGCCTGCACAGGGGGGTATGAATGAGTTTCCCCCTGTTTGTTAATGTACCACATCACTGTGGTGTTGTCTGTCCTTATCAATAGCTGGCCTGGATGCAGTAGGTCTTTGAAGGTCATAATAGCGTTTTGCACGGCTAGCATTTCCTTTTGGTTGATGTGTAGGTGCTTCCCTTTTTGGGACCATTCTCCCTGAATGCACTGATCTGTCATGTGTGCTCCCCAGGCATAGTCTGGGGTGTCTGTTGTGATGATTTGAGTTGCTTGAGGTACACAGAAAGGGAGACCTGTGTTTCTTTGGCATGCTTGAGCCCACCACAAAAATTCCTTTTGAAGGCATGGAATGAGTGGTATAATTGTTTCCAAGCTGTGGCTGTGTTGAGACCATAAGTTTTTTAGGTACCATTGAAGTTTCCTCATATGCAGCTTTGCACATGGGATTAGTAGGATGCAAGATGCCATGAATCCCAGAGCCTGCAGGACTTTCCTTGCAGTTAGCCTGGTGAGAGTTGCCAATCTGCTGAAGTATTGAGACAGTTGCCCTTGTTTGTCTGGCGTGAGGTAGGCCATCTGGGTGGTTGTATTCAAGCTGGCACCCAGGAAAATTATTTGTTGAGAGGGTATTAGTTTTGATTTCTTTTTGTTACTGTGTATCCCAGGAAGTTCAACAGTTTTAATACAAACGCCAGGTGCTGCAATAGTATGTCCTTGCTGTCCGCTTGGATCAGGCAATCGTCCAGATATGGGTAGATTTGTATTCCTTGTAGTCTGCAGAAGGCGATTACTGATGCCAGGCATTTCGTAAACACTCTGGGCGCAGTAGATAAGCCAAAGGGCAATGCAGAGAATTGGTAATGGGTTGAACCTGCAAGAAATCTGAGGTATCTTCTGCAATCTTGTCTGATAGGGACATGCAGGTATGCCTCCTTGAGGTCCAATGTTACCAGCCAAGACTTCTTGCCCAGCATGGGAAGAAGCTGCTGTAATGTGAGCATCTTGAATTTTGGCACCTGTAGATATGTGTTTAGGATGGATAGGTCTAAGATAGGTCTCCAATCTTTGTCTTTCCTTGGTACCAGGAATAGTCTGGAATAAAACCCTTGACCTTGTTCTTTTGCAGGTACCTCTTGAATCGCTTTCATGTCCATGAGCGGAAATTTGTTTTTGTGCCTCTGCCCTTTGATTTTGTGGCAGGTTTGACATGCCTCTCATTTTTGGAAGGGTGTGAAAGTGGAACCTGTAGCCTCTGTCTATAATGTCCAGAATCCATTTATCTTTTGTAACAATATGCCATTTGTTTGAGAATAATGCCAGTTTTCCGCCCAAAGGTGCTGCCATTAAAGCTTTGCTTGGCAGGTGTAGGGGGAAGTCATTGTGTCTGTTTTCTAAATGACTGTGATCTATCTTCTCCACCTCTTGGGGTTGGTGCTTGCCACTGTCTGGCTCTGAAAGATCCTTGAGGTTGCCCTCTACCCCTTGGGCGTCTATTTCTGCCCCTTTGAGGTCTGTAAGTGGCTGGAAAAGACCAATTTTTGAAGGCCAGTTTCTGCTGAAACGTGGAGGTTGTACCTGCAGGAAATCTTTCACTGTTTGCATTGATTTCGCTTTTTCCTCCATTTTCTTTAGCACCTCCTCAGCTTTAACACCAAACAATACATCTTTTTGAAGAGGTGCATCTAACAATTTAGCTTTGACATGATCTGGTAAGGTTTGCTCTTTGAGCCAAGCATGCCTACGTATAACAGACCCCGTAACAGCAGCTCTACATGAGGCCTCTAAAGCATCAAAACCACACTGCAAGGTATGTTTACTCACCTCCTCTGCACCATGCAACAAATCCTGCAACTCTTAAATCTGGTTGTTTTGGTTGTGTCATTTTGCTTTTCAAATGAGATAACAAAAACTGTTGCTACTTTAACATATGGAATTGACAGTTTAATGCCCTCATGGTTAAAGTGGCCGAGGTATACACCTTTTCCCCCACCTTTCTAAAGCTCTGGAATCTCTCTCTGAAGGTAATGGGTTGTTAGCAGTAGAGGCCTTAATTCCCTTGGGACCCTGTGAAATAGTTTCTGGGTCAGCAGTATGGCTTTTATATAGGAACTGGTGAGAATCAGGAACCCGGTAATACCCGTCTGGTTTAACAGGAGCTGGAGGTAAAGAATCTGGATTAAGGCTGGCTTCTGTGTACACATCATCCAATATATCTAAAACAGGAGGGATAGCCAGGGGCCTATGCTGGGGGAGCAGAAGAAATTCCCCCAAGTCTTTTCTTGGAATCTGACTAATCTTGGCCTTCCCAGTGAAAGTGTTCCCTCAATGTATGCAGGGTTTCCCCAAAAGAGTAGTCCACAGGGGGGGAGACCGAGGGAATAGACTCCTCAGCATCAGAGTCTTCAAAAGGTGAATAGGCGTATTCCTGGTCCTCAGAGTGTTCTGAGGTAATAGAAGCTTGATCTGAGGAAGGGTAGTCTTCCTCTAATCTGGGTCTTTTGTCAGAGGGGGGTTGAGAACCCCTGATAAGAGTAATCAAATCCTCAGCCATTTTAAGCATCTGCTTTTTAGGCATGGGGCCTTGAGAGGAGGTCTGAGGACCCTGTTTTTTGGTTTTCATGGCTGCTTTAGATTTAGTGACAGCTTTAATAGAGAAGGAGGAAGGCCTTAAGACACCTTGAGAAATGGCAGGCCTGTCTAAATTCTGAGTTTCCCCGCCAAGAGTGGCATCGGTATCTGCAGTAGGAATGGGGACCGAGGAGCCTGTGACCTTGGGTACTGTAGTCACCGGTAATGCAGTGTCATCAGTACTCAGGGGCTGCGTAGGTGCCTCGCTGAGAACAGGAGAACCAGTAGTCGGCCTAAGTGTGGTCTCAGTAGTCGGTGCGGACCTCGGATGTCAGTCCTTATCTTTGCGTCTTTTGCTCAAAACTGGAGTCGGAGTATCCGACGACATGATATAATTAAATTTTTTGCCAAAATAATGAAGGGCGAACTCCGCCCGGCACTTAATAGTGCACTTGTTGAATCTAGCACAAAAACGGCAGGCCGAGACGTTGTGGTCTGGGCCTAAGCAAGGTATACAGAAAGAGTGGAAATCCTTATGCGGTATTTGCTTCCCACAAGAAATGCAATTATTAACTTTGTCTGACATCGGTCTGAGGCAAGAAAAGTTTCCCCAACGGGGCACTTAGCTTTCAAGAAGACTTTGGCTGAAATACTTTCATAAATCTCAGGAGCTGGCCGACCGGCACTTGCGAACTGCTTCTGCTTCGGGCACCGCGCGGCAAGAAAGACTGAAGAAAATGGCGTCGGCTGCCTCTTTTGTACCCTGCCGCACTGACGTCAGGGAAGAAGCGACGACAACAGACGCTGGACCTAGACTTTGGAATTCGGCCGACCGAGGACCCACCTGATGGCAGGATAACCCATCTGTAATGACTGCAGCTGTATGCACGATGAACATCCAATCTGTCCCATGAGGACAACCCCCTGAACTAATATGAATTATATTACTGATAAAGCTTAAGGAGGACCAGGAAGAATGTACGACAGAAGGGGATCCTCATGGACAGGCTTCAAGGCCAATCAGGTGCATTCACTATGGAAATATCTATTTGGAGGGGAGGGATGGTTGAGCCGGATGGATACAAACAACATGGATCTAAGCTTATGTTAAGTATGTAACTTTAGTATCTGATGCTGTCCTACCCATCTGTCTCATCCTGTGGGACAGATTCCCCAGCTAGTAAAAATGCCAGGGAGGACCTAGGAGAGAATATTCTGCAATATGGTGGAACCAAAAGAAGCTCTGTAAGTATTACATCAAGTAGCTATAGCACAAATATCAATAAAAACCTGTGAGAAAAAGGCAGTTGATGTAGCTACTGCCTTCACAGGTAAAGGGATTCCTTTCAATGAAAATGCAAAGGAAATACAATCTAAAAGCCATTTGGATAGGGTCACTTTGGAAACAGTCTTGCCAACCTTAGTCTTAGAAAGGAAAACACTCAGTTGGTCAGATTTTTCTGCAACATTTGGTCCTGTCCAAATAGAATCTAAGCTCTCTATGAACATCCAATCATATAAATATTCTCCTTTGTTACTGAAATTAGGAAAGAAAACTGGCAAATGAATGGGCTGATTCAAATTGGAGTCAAAAGCAACCTTGAGCCGAAAATGACGGATTGGTTCTTAAAGTGACTATCTTTATGAAAAATCAAGTAAGGAGGTATGGGATACAATGCCTGAAGTTTTGAAACCCTCCTGGCTGATGTGAGACACACACTTAGAAAAGTGTTTTCCATAACCAAAGCTTTTTGTATACTGAAATGAAGGCTCAACGGGAGGTCTAGAAAAGACTTGGAGCAATAAAGAAAGGTCCCCAAAGGAGGCACCAGATCCCTGATCAGTGGGTGTAGCAAAAAGGTACTATTGGTACTATTGAGGATTTATTGGTTTTCTTGTTTCTTTTGTGGTTTGTGTTTTCTTAGTGCGAGGATTCCTGTTTGCTCAGCGGTGTCGACCAACCACTTGTATGGCGAGCGGCAACGATAGCAATTGTGCAGATTTGGCTGGTGTGTTGGCCAGCTTATCTGCTAGACTAGACCAACTTAACTCTAGAATCGACGACATGCAGGAAACCTTCCGGACGTCCAGGACAGGTTCTTCCGGGGTTTCTAACACAATCGGTGTTAGCCAGGTTAGTCTTGATGACTGGATACCAGCGGCCCAGCCGGAGAGATCTAATCCATCTACTGGCACTAATTTGCGACGAGACGACAGTCCGGACAACCCTTTTTCCTTGACGGGTATTAGTACAGAAGGGGAGGAAAGGACAGGACGACCAGTTTCTTTCGCTGTAGCAGTCACAAATCAAAGACCTATTCAACGAACGGACAATGGACCTGATGGGACTAATTTTTCTTTACCGGATTTAGAAGGTTGGCTGTTGGACACTGGTTACCTCTCTTTTAGCCAACAAGGTATGCCAGTTAGCACTAATGTACCTAACACTAGAGGTACATCTTTAGCAGACAAGTTAAAGTCATTTGACTCAAAATTACTTAAACTAAAAAAACTGCAGTTGGAGTCTGCATACTTTAAACAATGTATTGCAGAGAAATTAATCCCTAAGGGGTTACGTAACAACTTTGTGCCATCTGTCTTAATTGTTGACCAAGCATTTTTTAATGATTTGGAATCACTTTTTCAACAGCAGGGAATTCAATTGTTAGAAATTATTGTGAAACATTATGTACTGCACATTGACTTGTTAATGGTTGAAATTAACAATTTAGACAAGGACATTAAACTAGATTTGGACTTTGCTAGATACAAATTCGACTACGGCCGGATTTTATCTAGCATTGACACTTTACTGGTGAAGTTGAAAGCTGGTAAAAATAAAAAACTGGTGAGGGACAGGGAAGCATATTCCAAAAATTATGCATACCCTAAGTTAAAGGGACCTAACAGTACTTGTCTAGGCTACACCAGTGACAGTCAAGGTACAGAAGTGGTGGAGGACAGGGATGGACTGGATGACATTATTGAAGAAAATAATGAAGGGTACACTAGTGCAGGACCAAGACGGAGTAACAGACTAAAAGGTTTTGCTAGAAATAATGTTAGTTCTAGCAACTACCAACAGGGTTCCAGTACTAGCAAAAAATCAGGTAACCAGCATTATGGTAAAAATTTTTTAGGGCAACGCAGCAACAAATCTTATGTGAACAAGAGGAAGAACTTGATTTGGCTGCAAACATTGGTGACCCTCTCTCAACTGAACTGACCTCTTTACCGGCTGGTCAAAATGTTGCACTCTGTCCATCCACCCCAATTGAATACCCCATTATTCTTACAAATAAGAAAGGTGATTTTAAAATCTATAATTTTTCTGAAATTTTGCTTGATGAGCAACTTATAGAATTATTAGCTTTTGGTAACTCTTTTGTTCCAAGATATACTGGAAGTATTTCAAAGGAAATCATAGAGTTAAAATGTTATGTGAGGAAAATGAATTTAAAACTTATTTTTAACCAACAAACTGAAAGTGTTAATTTCACTAGTAACAGTGATAGTTTACCCAATATGAGGTTACCAAGTGTGTTTAACCCCCCACTTCACAATATCTTAGAATTATTTGAGAACATTTGTGAAATGGATTTTAGATTCCTTGCGGCTAATTGTAACGACAGTTTCAGTTCAAGGGATTTGAATATTTCTAAGGAACAACTGTCACTTCTTGAGGGGATATGCTGTTTACCTGTGCGTTTACTAAAACCTGACAAAGGTGGTGGGCTTGTCCTATTTGATAACATAACATACAATGAGAAGATGGCCATGGTGTTGGACACTGATGCGTATGAGGTATCATCCAAAAGTGAGGTTAATGGTAGTATTCGGAGGATTAGGGGTTATTTTAGGGACCTGTTCTTGGCAGGAAAAATAGACATTAATTTGTACAACTACATCGACATAAACTGTCCGAAAATTCCTGTCATGTTCGGTATCCCTAAAATCCATAAAAGTATTAGTAATCCCCCTATGAGAGCACTGATCGATGGTAGGTCCTCGATCACATATCCCTGTTCAAAACTGATTACAAATATTTTAGACAAATACATGAAGGGTATCACCAGCATATGTAAGGACTCTTGGTCCTTCCTGGACAATATCAATGGTATTTTATATAACGATGACAACAATTTTTTAACCATTGATGTTGTAGACCTGTACACCTCTATTCCACACCAGGAAGCGGTGGAATGGACAGGGTCTATGCTCCAGGGTGTAGGGGCTTCTAAATTGGAAGTTGACCTTGTTACGGAACTTTTGGATATCGTTCTAACATCTAACTACTTTACCTTTAATGGTGGTTTTTTCCTTCAAAAATGTGGGGTTGCGATGGGTTCCCCATGTGGGGCTGGTGTAGCGAATTACGTTATGGGATATTGGGAAGCCAATATTCTAAGGAAGATCTCTGGCTTAATGGGGCCTGTTATTCACTACACCCGATTCCTGGACGACATCTTTATCTTGTTCAGAGGATCTGAATTAGAAGCCACATATTTTGTGGATACCATCAATTCCACTTCTGATTTTCTTAAGTTCACATCAAAATTTTCAACCAGTGTAATTGATTACCTTGACGTTAAGTTAGAAAAGGACCTTGTAGGTCAACGATTAACGTCAACAGTTTTCAGAAAATCTACATATTGTAATGCATTCTTACACTTCTCCAGCTTTCACCCATACCAACAGAAAAGGTCCATTGTAAAAGGACAACTTGTGAGGGCTGGAAGAATGTGTAGCACTATGGTTGACTTTGATAAAGAATGTGAACTGTTAAGAGTAATGTTCAGTAATCGGGGGTACCCCGATCAACTGTTATCTGATCTGATAGGGGAGGTCACCAGAAAAAGGAGTAGTGGCTTTTATAAGCCATTATTATCCCAAAGTAACTTTATAATTTGTGACTCGATCATTAATGAAACACCAATTGAAAGTGACCCACTTAGTAGTGAGGCAGGGCCAGTGATACCGATGGGTGAAGAAGTTGATTACTCTGAGTTTTATCACTACTTTTAGTAAAAACTCTAAGGGGATTTTATCCATTATACGTAAAAACTGGCACCTCATTTCTTCAAACTCTGGTTTGGCTGAAAAATTGGGTAGAAAACCAAGATTTATATTTAAGAGATCAAATAATCTTAAAGAACTCCTACAAAGGGAGGTACCCTCAAGTGCATTTTACAAAAAAAAAGGTATGTTTAAATGTGGTTTTTGTAAATACTGTAATGAGGTTAGAGTGGGTGAGACATTTATGATTAGGGATAAAAAGTACCACATACGTTTCACTTTAAACTGTGAGAGTAAATCTATTATTTACATTGCCATGTGTAATTGTTGCCAGGCGTTTTACATTGGTAAAACGGACCGCCGTATAAGGGACCGTATGTATGAACATCTGTACGCCATTAAGAACAACAAGAGCGACAACGCACTGGCAAAACATATAGGTTTAAATCCAGGTCACAGTTTCCAATTCATGGCCATTGACCACGTACCATTAAGGGCTAGGGGAGGCCCTTTTTCACTGATTTTAGAAAACAGGGAGCTAGAATGGCAGTTACGCCTTGACGCATTTAGGGATCCAGGCTTGAATAGCAACTGTAATATAGCCCCTGTTTTAAAGTTAAAAAGTTACTTTAGGTAATTTTATATTTTTACTTAATTTTTTCCAGTCTCTAATGTCCTGTGTAAAACAGGGTTAAAAATAGAGTAGACCCCTTAATTCTTTAGGTAACGCACAGAAGCACACTGAATTATCAGAAGTTAAATATTTAACATTAGAGTTAACAGGTTATAGTAATAAAGTTTTTACTTTATACTTTTTTTAGAAGTGACCTGTTAAAAGGTTGTTCAACATAGCCCCCCTTTTTTTTCTCTTGTTGCTACTATCATGGTGCAATTAAGAGTAATTAAACCTTTTTGTAAAGGTATTTTTATTTATATCCATTTATTTATATTGCATACGTTCCTGGTAGTATAGCTGGTCTTGTAGTTAATAAAATGCTGTGGTTAACTATATATATATCCTTTATGTAAACCTTTGATTATCAGCACTTTCTAAGGTTTATTTTACACATGTTTATTCAAGGTTATATATTAATTATTATTTTAACCAATATGGAGAATTACAGTTGTGGACTGTACGTGATTATGTGTTTTCTTTTTAAAAAATGTTTGCTGCTCCGAGGAAATTAGATGATGTCACTTCCTCTTTTGAGCTTTTATTAATGGAGTGTGAGGTTCAAATGTATTTTTACCTTTGAAGAAGCCACGGATTGCCGTGGCAAAAACGTCTTGGTTTTAAATAAAGCGCGTTTGGTTCTTTAACTGGTGTTTGGTTTTGCCTGCTGACAAGGAACTCGCTTTGAGGATTTATTGGTTTTCTTGTTTCTTTTGTGGTTTGAGCTTTCAAGAAGACTTTGGCTGAAATACTTTCATAAATCTCAGGAGCTGGCCGACCGGCACTTGCGAACTGCTTCTGCTTCGGGCACCGCGCGGCAAGAAAGACTGAAGAAAATGGCGTTGGCTGCCTCTTTTGTACCCCTGCCGCACTGACGTCAGGGAAGAAGCGACGACAACCGACGCTGGACCTAGACTTTGGAATTCGGCCGACCGAGGACCCACCTGATGGCAGGATAACCCATCTGTAATGACTGCAGCTGTATGCACGATGAACATCCAATCTGTCCCATGAGGACAACCCCCTGAACTAATATGAATTATATTACTGATAAAGCTTAAGGAGGACCAGCTGTACGACAGAAGGGGATCCTCATGGACAGGCTTCAAGGCCAATCAGGTGCATTCACTATGGAAATATCTATTTGGAGGGGAGGGATGGTTGAGCCGGATGGATACAAACAACATGGATCTAAGCTTATGTTAAGTATGTAACTTTAGTATCTGATGCTGTCCTACCAATCTGTCTCATCCTGTGGGACAGATTCCCCAGCTAGTAAAAATGCCAGGGAGGACCTAGGAGAGAATATTCTGCAATATGGTGGAACCAAAAGAAGCTCTGTAAGTATTACATCAAGTAGCTATAGCACAAATATCAATAAAAACCTGTGAGAAAAAGGCAGTTGATGTAGCTACTGCCTTCACAGGTAAAGGGATTCCTTTCAATGAAAATGCAAAGGAAATACAATCTAAAAGCCATTTGGATAGGGTCACTTTGGAAACAGTCTTGCCAACCTTAGTCTTAGAAAGGAAAACACTCAGTTGGTCAGATTTTTCTGCAACATTTGGTCCTGTCCAAATAGAATCTAAGCTCTCTATGAACATCCAATCATATAAATATTCTCCTTTGTTACTGAAATTAGGAAAGAAAACTGGCAAATGAATGGGCTGATTCAAATTGGAGTCAAAAGCAACCTTGAGCCGAAAATGACGGATTGGTTCTTAAAGTGACTATCTTTATGAAAAATCAAGTAAGGAGGTATGGGATACAATGCCTGAAGTTTTGAAACCCTCCTGGCTGATGTGAGACACACACTTAGAAAAGTGTTTTCCATAACCAAAGCTTTTTGTATACTGAAATGAAGGCTCAACGGGAGGTCTAGAAAAGACTTGGAGCAATAAAGAAAGGTCCCCAAAGGAGGCACCAGATCCCTGATCAGTGGGTGTAGCAAAAAGGTACCCATCATGAAGGCCTTAGAAATTTTGAGAGCTGCCACAAGAGTATTACCCTGCCAACATGAAAGTTAGAAACAGCATCCAGCTGTACTTTAATCATTGAATAGCTAAGACCAAAATGAAGAAGATCAGCCAGACAGTCCAGAATGTACAGTTGTGTACACTTACCATAAATGTAGATGTTGAGTGTATTCACTGTTGCAGTCCTTACTTATGGGTTAACCAACCTCCAGTAACCCTCGATCGGCCCGAGTACCAAAGGTAAAGGGATAGGACATCGGCTGCCGTTGGCTGTATTGGACGTCAGTGTCCCTAAAACAAAAGGAGGCAGACGTCACTTCCTCAGTCTTTCTTGCCACAAGTGACAGGAGCCCCCAAAAACACAAGGCTTTAGAGAAATATAAATAATCCTTGGTAAAACAAACCAAATAAAGTCTGCACCTTAGGAAAGGAGAGCAGAGAAAAATCAAAATAGGGGGAAGGAGGGAGAGATACCAGGACTGCAACAGTGAATACACTCGAACATCTACATTTATGGTAAGTATACACAAATGTACTATGTTCATTGTGTTTGACTGTTGCAGTCCTTACTTATGGATTGATTACCAAAGCCCAGAGAAGAGGGAGGAGGTAACAAAGCAATCATGGATAGGACAGGATGCCCTGCAGAACAGCAGTGGCAAACCCAGCCCTAGATCTAGAAAACAAAGGTAAATTGTAGTGCTTTGTGAAAGTATGTACAGAAGACCTTGTAGCAGCCTCTAAAATATCTTTAGTAGGAACTCCCCTTAAAAAGGCTGCAGAAGTAGAGGCTGCTCTTGTGGAATGGGTTCTCACACCCTGAGGAGGAACCCTGCCATGAAAGTAATAACAGAAAGAAATACAATGTGCAATCCATTTAGAAATGGTATGGTTTGCTTAGAAATAGCTTTGCCCTGAGCTCCAGGAGCAAAACTGACAAATAGCTGAGATGATTTCCTAAGGTCCTAAGTCTTATCAAGGTAAAACCTGAGCTGTATGTGTACATCAAGAGAATTCAGGATCCTTTCCCCTCTATTTTGAGGATTAGGAAAGAAGGTAGGAAGGTGACTGGACTGGTTAAGAGTCAAGCTAAAAACCACCTTTGGCATAAAAGAAGGATTAGTCCTTAGGGAGACTCTATCAGCATGGAAGATGAGAAAAGGCTCCACAGTCATCAGAGCCTACAGTTCTGAAACTCTCCTTGCTGAAGATACAGCCAAGAGGAATGTAGTTTTCCAAGAGAGAAACTAAGTTTGCGATGGCAGCTGGCTCAAAAGGAGGAAGAGTGAGCTTTTCCAACACAAAATTAAGGTCCCAGGCTGGAGTAGGAGCCCTTCTGGGAGGTTTTAAGTTGCTAGCACCTCTGAGCAACATTTTCAACAGGGGATGAGAGAACATGGGCTGCTCGAAGGAACTAAGTAGAACTAGCTGAAGCATGAATCTTCACAGAAGAAAAGGAAAGTCCACTTTGAAGTAACTCAGCCAAATATTCCAAGATCAGAGGAAGAGTAGGCTGAGAAGAAGATTCTCCTTTAGCTTGCATCCAACGAGAGAATCTTTCCCATTTGCCAGCGTAGGACATCCAAGTGCTAGGCCTCCTGGCCTCATGAAGTACGTCAACCACCTGTTGGGAAAGGGAAGTAGACGGATTCATACAATAAGCCACGCTGCCAAATGGAGAGTCTGAAGATGAGGGTGCAGAATCTTTCCCCATCCTGAACCAAAAGATCTGGTTTCAGAGGAAGATGCCACAGAGGAAGCTGGGATACACTGCGAAGCAGAGGATAACAATGCTGCCTGGGCCAGTCTGGGGCTATAAGAATGGTCCTTGGTCTTTTGTCCCTGATCTTAAACAACACCCGAGGAAGAAGACGGAAGGCAAACTGAAAGCAGTGCCCAAGGGAAAGACAGAGCATCCACTTATCAGGCTTTGCTATGATGTTGTCTGGTGCAAAAGAGTGGCAGAAGGTGGTTGTCTGGGGAGGAGAAAAGGTCCACCTGCGGAGTTCCCCAACGCTGAATGATGCTGTGAAAGACTGCTCTGGTCAGCTGCCACTTGTGAGGATCCAAGGTATGTCTGCTCAACTGGTCTGCCAAAACATTGAGCCTCCTTGGAAGAAACTGAGCTAGAAGATGTATACCCAATTATGCTGCTGTGGTCCATAGAATCATGCTCTGCCTGCACATGGAGTAAGAATGAGTCCCTCCCTGTTTTTTGATGTACCGCATGACTGTGGTGGTGTCGGTTCTTACCAGCAGAGTTCCAGGAGAAAGAAGATGCTTGAAAGTCAGTAAGGCCTGGTGAACTGCTATTAATTCCTTCAAGTTTATGTGCAAGTGCCTCTGCTGGGCGTTCCAACGTCCCTGTATGCACCTGCCATCCAGGTGAGCTCCCCAGGCGTAATCCGATGAGTCTGTAGTCAGGACTTGACTTGCAAAAGGTGGACAGAAAGGCATGCCCTTGTTTTGCAAACTGGCTGTCGCCCACATAGAAACTCTCTCTGCAGAGAAGGAAGCAGAGGAACTATGACATCCTGGACCTGAGTATGTTGACACCAAACATTCTCGAGGTACCACTGCAATGTCCTCATATGCAGCTTTGCATATGGAATCATGAAGAGGCCATGAATCCCAGAGCTTGCAGGTATTTCCTTGAATGGAGGTGGGAGAGACCTGCCAAGTCCTTGAAGCAAGCTGAAAGTTGTCTGCTTCTCCTGGGTGAGATGTATCATCTGGGCGGCTGTGTTCAGACTCGCTCCCAGGAATGTTATCTCTTTGGTTAGTACCATTTTCGACTTCTGCTTGTTAAGAGTGTAACCCAGGGAAGTGAGAAGAGTCTTTACAAATTCCAAATCCTTTAACAGCTGCTCCCAAGACTCTGCTTGAATCAGACAGTCGACCAAGTAAGGATAAATCTGTATGTTCTTCTGCCTACAAAAGGCAATGACTGGAGCCAGGCACTTTGTAAAAACTCTGGGAGCAGCAGATAAGCCAAAGGGCAGCGCAGAGAATTGATAATGTTGCTTGTCCACTCTGAAGCGAAGAAACCATCTGCAGATTTCCCAGATAGGGATGTGCAGATAAACTTCCTTGAGATCTACAGTTACCAGCCAGGAGTCCTTGTCCAACATTGGTAGCAACTGATGAAGAGTGAGCATTTTGAAGTTTGGAATCACTAGCAAGGAGTTCAGAATGGAGAGATCTAGGATAGGACACTAGGTGCCCTCTTGTTTTGGCACTAGGAAAAGTCTGGAGTAGAAGCCTTGGCCTACCTGCTGAGCAAGAACTGATTCTATTGCTCCCAGCTGCAAGAGAGCTAAAACTTGCTTTTCTACTTCTGCCCTTTGATTTGAAGGAATGGCCAGGAATCCTTTGAACGTGGGGAAGGTGTGGAAAGAAGATTTGTGTCCTAGGGATACAATTATGAGTACCTATTTGTCATCTGTGATGGTGGCCCAAACCTTTGAAAAAAGGGCCAACCTTCCCCCTAAAGGTGACTCCGGGCAAGCAGGAACAGGCAGAAGTTGGACAAAGTCATTGAGAATGCTTGGCCTGAGATGTGGGCTTGGAACTTCCCGACTTAGGACGTGGAAGCATGCCATTGTTTAGTCCTCTGAGGGGCAGCCCACTGACCCCTAGCAGATTTGTAACCTCTAGTCTTAGAACGGGTCCGCCTGCTAGTATCAGGAAAAGTCCAACTCTTAGAAGGATAGACCTTGCAAAAACGAGGAGGCTGAACTTGCAGAAAGTCCTTAACTGTTTGCATGGACTTGGCTTTATCCTCCATCTTTGTACGCATCTCCTCCGCTTTTCTGCCAAAAAAAGTGTCTGTCTTTGTGCAAGGGAGCATCTAAAAGCTTTGCCTTGACCGACTCCAGAAGAGGCTGTTTCCTGAGCCAAGCATGCCTTCTGATAACAGATACAGTAGCTGCAGCCCTGCAGGAAGCTTCAAGAGCATCAAAACCACAGTGTAAAGAATGTTTACTGACAAGACTGGCAGAATTCAGTAAATTCTGCATAACTTTATTCTCTCCCAAAAAGGGTACAGTCGAAATATTTGACTTAATAGCCTCCAAAGTATGCTGCTACTTAAGCATATGAGAGAGACAATTGATAGACCTAACAGCAAGAGTGGCAGAATTATAAACCTTCTTCCCCCACCTGTTTAGATTCATAGATTCTTTATCAGAAGGAATAGGATTACTGGAAACAGTAGCCTTAACCCCTTTAGGCCCCTGAGAAATAACTTCTGGGTCAGCCAGAGGATTACGGTAGAGAAACAAATGTGAATCAGGAACTCTATAGTACCGGTCAGGTTTCCTGGGTGCAGGAGGAACAGAGTTGGGATTCAAGGAATTTTCCAGAAAAACATCATCCACCACCTCCAACACAGGAGGAATAGTCAGAGGCTTAGTTGAGGCAAATCCAAGAATTGTCTGATTTTCTTTTTGGATTGAGAATATTCCTGAGCTTCCCATTTAAAATGTTCCCCAAGAGTATTCAAAGTATCACCAAAAGAATAATCTTCTGGAGGAGAAGCAGAAGGAATGGATTCCTCTGCATCAAAATCCTCAAACCCAGAATAAGCCTGAGAAGCTACCTCTTCATCAGCTGAAATGCTAGCAGAGTCAGAGCCTGAAAAAGACAAAGCTACTGGTGAGAGATCCCTACTTCTTTTGGAAGGAAGCGGCTGTGAGCCCCTAATAAGAGTTAAAGATCATTAGCCATTTTAACCATCTGAGATTGAGGATAACGGGGAGCAACTGGAGCCTGTTTCTTCAAAGACTTGCGACTAGAAGATTTACCTGACAAACGGAAGGACTCAGGAAGCTAGGCCACAGAGGAGGTTGTCGGTATGTGCCTGCCGTCGGTAGGAAGAAACAAAGACTCTGAAACTGCAGCTTTCTCTGTTGCAGGCTAAAGGTCCAAACACAAAATGGAAGCCAGAGGCATGGAGGACTCAGAAATGGTCTCACCAGAGGCCTGGGCTTAAAATTCCACGTACTGCAGGGGCTACAAAGGCGCATCACTGACGACCAACCTACTGTCATCGGAAGATTTGAGTCTCTGAAGCCTGTCTCGGTCTTTGTCCTTGCACTTCTTAGGAATATCTGAGGCCTGAAGACCAGCGGACGCCATACTGACAAAACTTGGGCCAAACTCCGAAGTGCTTAGCTAAGAGCTTAATCAGACGAACAGTACGCGGATTAAAGGAAGCACAAAGCTCACAATTAGGAATATCGCGGTCAAGGCCTAAGCAAATAATGCAGTAAGAATGAAAATCTCTATGGGGAATCTGCTTTCCACAGGTAAGACAATTAACTTTTTCTGACATTCGTTAAGCAAGAAAAAGAGGATCCCCAACGGGGTACTTAGCTGCAGCTGACTTCAACTTTCGTAGTCAGAAATCAAAAAGCTAAACAGCCGACCGGCACTCGAGCAAAAAAGCTTCTGTTTCAGGCTCCATGGCAAAGAAGACTGAGGAAGAGACGTCGGCTGCCGCTCCTTTTGTATTAGGGACATTGACGTCCAATACAACTGACGGCAGCAGACGTCATATCCCTTTACTTTGGTATTCGGGCAGATCGAGGGCTACAGGAGGATAACAGATAAGCAAGGACTGCAACAGTGAAACACGATGAACATTAGTATCTAAAGGAGCTGAAAAGGATTAAAGTCCTTAGCAGAAGCCTAATCAGAAAAAAACTTTCATCTACTAGCATAAATTTTCCTGTTGGATGGTTTCTGTGAACACAAAAGTATGTAAATAAAAAATAAATAAATAAAAATAACTCACTGAGAGGGCTTGGGATTCCTGGCCATCAGAATTGTTGAAACCATATGGTCAACTTGAGGGAGCAAAGGTTCAAGCAGTAGTAATCTCGCACAATGAGAAATTACAGCTGGAACTGGATCTAGCACCCAAGTTATGTGCAAAATATATGGCTAAAGAAAGGGAAACTGCACTTACCAGGGCGAAAAAGGAGCAAGTATGATGAAAGTCACTCTGCAAAGAGCTGCCTTCTGGGAAAACTTTATTATCAAGGGTGTTGTGGGACACGCATAGAGGAAACCTGGGGTCCAAGCAAGTGGAAGAGTGTTCCCTTGTTGACTGTACTGTCGGAGAGATCGAGGGCAAAAACTGCTACACTTTGTGTTTGACAGGGAAGCAAAAAAATTACAACAGGGGTACCCCAGTAGCGAAAAATCTGCTTAGCTACCTTGGGACTCATCGATGACTCATGACTCAGAAGAATGTTCATGTTTAAACTGTCTGCCAGGACGTTGGCTCGCCCCTGGATCACAGGAGGTTACTAGGCTATTGGCCCCGAGGCCCTTATAAGCCTAACCAAGAGTTTAGCCCATGTTTAGACAAATCAGCACCCAATGGGCCTGTCCAGCAGAGACATGGGTGGAATCCCAGGGGTATTTTTTCTGTTTCCCATCGAATTATCCAGGTTGCACTTAAAAAGGTGGTAAAGAGGTACTCTGCTTGATGTGGAGAGGGAGTCGATTCCATAGATGGGGGAGTCTCTGAGACAAGAAAACCGGGACTGCAACAGTGAATACACTTGAACATCTACATTTATAGTAAGTGTACACAGCTGTACTATGTTCTTCATGTTCCTCTGTTGTAGTCATCACAATTGGGTGGATTCCCAAAGCTGAAGAAGGGTGGAGGCAGTCAAGAAGAGTTAGCGCTGGGTAGTATGCCTTGCAGGATTGCTGCAGCAAAACCTGCCTAGGATTTGGAAAAGATAGCCAGGTGGTAATGCTTGGTGAAGGTGTGTACAGAACCCCAGGTAGCAGCTTCCAGGATGTCCCTGGTACGGACTCCTCTGAGAAATGCCATAGAGGGACTCTCCTGAGAAACGCTGTAGAGGTAGATGTTGCCCTATTGGAATGTGTTTTGACCCCCTGAGGAATTTGTTTCCCATGCTGCTTGTAGCAGAAATGGATGCAGTGTGCTATCCATTTGGAAATAGTTTGTTTTGAAATGGTCTTGCCCTCTGCCCCTGTTGCAAAGCTGACTAGTAACTGGTCAGATTTTCTGAAGGGCTTAGTCCTATCAATAAAGAATATGAGCTGTCTGTGCACGTCCAAGGAGTACAGGATCTTTTCCCCTTTATTTTGAGGATTAGGGAAGAAAGTTGGCAAATGGATGGATTGGTTGACAGCCTCACTGGACACCACTTTAGGCATAAAGGAAGGGCTAAGTCCTGAGGGAAACCCTGTCAGCATGGAAAATAATGAAGGGTTCCACAGTCATCAGTGCTTGTAGCTCAGACACTCTTCTAGCTGAAGTGATGACCAGAAGCAAGTCTGTTTTCCAAGAGAGGAATTTTAACTCTGCTGACGCAGCACGTTCAAAGGGGGGGAAGCGTGAGCTTTTCCAGTACAAAGTTAAGGTTCCAAGCAGGGGTGGGTGCTCTCCTTGGTGGCCTTAAGTTGTTTGCCCCTCTCAGGGACTGTTTGATAAGAGGGTGCAAGAAGAGAGGTGGCTCAGTGTTGTAATGAGCACAAATGCATGAGGCATGTATCTTAATGGAAGAGAAGGACAGGCCTTTGAGGAGTAAATCTGCTAAGTAATCCAGGATTAGAGGCAGGGAGGGCAGTGTTATGTCCACTCCTTTAGACTGAATCCATAAACAGAACCTTTTTCACTTATCAGCATAGGATTTTCTTGTACTAGGTCTTCTGGCTTCAAGAATGATGTCCAGCACCTGCTTGCTTAGGGTTGCTGGGGGAGAATTCAAGGAATAAGCCAGACTGCAAGATTCAGGGTTTGCAGTTGTGGATGCAAAATCTGTCCCTCCTGCTGAGAGAGTAGGGTTGGGTTCTGGTGTAGGTGTCAGGATGGCACTGGTGTCAGGCTGCGCAGGAGTGGGAACCAGTGCTGGCATGCCCAGTCCGAGTCAATCAGAATTGTCCTTGGTCTGTCCTGTCTTATTTTGAGTAATACTCGAGAGAAGGGACAGAGGGGGAAAGGCACAGACTGAGAGATTTACCCAATGAAAAGAAAAAGACCCTGCTGTGAGGATTCCTGGTGCAGAATTTGCCGAGCTAGTGGTTGTAGGGGGAGGCAAAGAGATCCACCTCTGGGGTCCCCCATTTCTGAATCAGAAGGTTGAAGGTGCTGGGGTCCAATTGACACTCGTGTGGGTCTAGGAAATTTCTGCTCAAGTCATCTGCCAGTGAGTTTTGTTTGCCTGGCAGGAATTGAGTTGCAGATGGACTTGAATGTCCAAGGCCGTGTTCCACAGGGCCATGGCTAACCTGCAGAGTGGGTAGGAATGGGATCCCCCCGCTTGTTGATGTACCACAAAGTATAGTTGTGTACACTTATCAAAAATGTAGATGTTCAACTGTATTCCCTGTTGCAGTCATTACATTTGGGTTATCTGCCTGCAGGTAGCCCACAGCCAGCCTGAATACCAGAGTCTTGGATACCTCCCGTCAGATGCTGTCTCCTCTTCCTTGAAGTCAGGTCGTCAGGGGTATAAAACATGCAGCAGACGCCATTACATCAGTTTTTCTTGCCCCAGATGTCAGGTGCCCCCATAATGGGAAGCAAATTATATGTTATGTTACATCTCCAACAAAAAGTAAATATACCAGAAAGCTGAAATACACCAAACAAGAAGGAAAGGTAGAGCCAAAAGAAGTCGGGGGCTGGAGGGAGGGTAACCAGGACTGCAACAGTGAATACACTCGAACATCTACATTTATGGTAAGTGTACGCAACTGTACTATGTTCTTCGTGTTTCACTGCTGCAGTCATCACATTTGGGTTGATTCCCAAAGCTAAGGAAGGGATGAGGAAGTTTGAGAGCATTAGGACCAGCTATTAAGCCTTGCAAAACTGCAGTGGCAAAACCAGCTCTGGATTTAGAGAAAATAGGCATGTGGTAATGCTTGGTGAAGGTATGAACAGAGCTCCAGGTAGCAGCTTCTAGGATGTCCCTGGTAGGGACTCCTCTGAGAAAGGCTGTAGAGGTAGATGCAGCCCTGGTGGAATGTGATCTAATCCCCATGTGGGGTAGGTTTTCCATGGTGCTTATAGCAGAAATTAATGCAATGGGCTATCCATTTAGAAACAGTTTGCTTTGAAATGGCCTTCCCCTCTGCCCTGCAGCAAAGGCAACTAGCAGCTGTTCAGATTTTCTGAGAGGCTTAGTCCTGTCCAAATAAAATCTAAGTTATCTGTGCACGTCCAAAGAGTGCAGTAGTCTCTCTCCTTTGTTTTGTGGATTCGGGAAAAAGGCAGGCAAATGAATGGACTAATTTAGAGCCACACTAGACACCACCTTGGGCATAAAGGAAGGATTGGTCCTGAGGGAAAGCCTGTCTGCATGGAAGATAATGAAGGACTCCACTGCCATGAGGGCCTGTAATTCAGACACTCTTCTTGCTGAAGTGATAGCTAGAAGGAAGGCTGCTTTCCAGGAAAGGAATTTCAACTCTGCAGAAGCAGCTGGTTCAAATGGAAGGAGAGTGAGCTTTTCCAATACAAAGTTAAGGTCCCAGGCTGGAGTAGAGGCTCGCCTGGGGGGGGGTCTTCGATTTTTAGCCCCTCTGAGGAATTACTTTAACAGGGGGTGAGAGAAGCGGGGTTGATCAGTATTATGTGCTGAAACGGCAGAGGCATGAATTTTAACTGACGAGAAGGATAGGCCCCTGTGGAGCATTTCTGTTAAGTACTGAAGAATATGAGGTAAGTTGGGCACCGTAGTACTCATCCCCTGAGTCTGGCACCAGGAACAGTATCTTTTCCACTTTTCAGCATAGGATTTTCTAGTACTAGGTCTCCTTGCTTCCAGAATGACATCTAGCACCTTCTTACTGAGAGATGCTTTTGGAGAGCTCAAGGAATTAGCCAGACTGCAAGGTTCAGGGTTTGAAGCTGAGGGTGTAGAATCTGGCCTGCCTGCTGGGAGAGCAAGGAAAGGGTCCGAGGTAGGTGCCATGGCTCCAGCAGTATCATACTGCGCAAGAGGGGGAACCAGTGCTGGCGAGGCCAGTCTGGCGCAATTGGTATTGTCCTTGGTCTGTCCTGTTTGATCATCAGCAGAACCTTCGAGAGGAGAGGCAGAGGGGGAAAGGCATAAACTGAGAGGCTTTCCCAGGTAAAGGGCAGGGCATCCACTTTCCAAGTTTGACTGTGGGGAGTCCTTGTGCAGAATTCGCCCAATTGGTAGTTCTGAGGGGAGGCAAACAGGTCCATCTCTGGAGTCCCCCATTTGTTCAAGAGGTTGAATATTTTTGGTTCCAGTTTCCATTCGTGTGGCTCCATGAGATTTCTGCTTAGGACATCTGCCAGTGAATTTAGCTTGCCTGGCAGGAATTGAGCTTGTAGGTGCACTTGGTAGCTCAAGGCTGTGTTCCACAGAGCCATGGCTAGTCTGCACGGAGGGTACGAGTGGGTTCCTCCCTGCTTGTTTATGGAACACAACTGTGTTGTCGTCTGTCTTTACCAATAATTGTCCTGGAAGGATGTGGTCTTTAAAGGATGTCAGGGAATTCTGTACAGCTAACATTTCTTTTGGGTTTATATGTAGGTGCATCTGATTTGGGTTCCATTTGCCCTGAACGCACCTGCCCTGCCAAGTGAGCCCCCCATGCACAGTCTGATGCTTCTGTAGTCAGGGTTTGGGAGGCAGGCAGTAGACTGAAAGGGAGCCCCTTGTTGAGGTGGCAGGCCTTTGCCCACCAGAGGACCTCTGTCTTTATACAAGGAATGATAGGAATCATTGACTCCAGGTCCTGAGAATGTTGACACCATAAGCTTTTTAGATACCATTGTAGTTTTCTCATATGCAGTCTTGCATATGGAATTAGAATGCAAGAAGCCATGAACCCCAGGGCTTGCAGGATTTTTCTTGCAGATAGCTGGGTCTTTGTGGCCAGTAGTTTGAAGTAGGCTGTCAAATGAACTTGTTTCTCTGGCGTGAGGTAGGCTATCTGGGAAGTTGTATTCAAGTTTGCTCCCAGAAATACAATTTGTTGGCAGGGTACAAGATGTGATTTCTTTTCGTTTATGGTGTACCCCAGCGAGTTTAGAAGTTTCTTTACAAATGCCAGATGTTTTGAAAGCATGTCTTGGCTTTCTGCCTGAATCAGACAATCGCCCAGGTATCGGTATATTTGAATATTTCTCTACCTGCAAAATGCAATGGCTGGAGCTAGACACTTTGTGAATACCCTGGGTGCAGTTAATAAGCCAAAGGGAAGTGCAGAGAACTGATCTGCTCTGAAGCGTAGGTATTTTCTGCAAGATTCCCTTATTGGAATGTGCAGGTAAGCTTCCTTTAAGTCCAAGGTTGCCAACCAGGCATCTTTGCCTAGCATAGGAAGCAGCTGTTGAAGTGTTCGCATTTTGAATTTTGGGATTACCAAAAAGGTGTTTAGAATAGAGAGGTCCAGGAAAGGACGCCAGGAACGGTCTTTTCTGGGTACCAGGAAAAGTCTTGAGTAAAAACCTTGTCCCCTTTCTTCTGCTGTGACAGGCTGAGTAGCCATGATACTTACAAGAGAGAGAACCTGCTGTTGAACCACTGCCCACTGATTTGGGGATATGTCTGGCCAACATTTTGGGGTTGGTAAAGGTGTGGAAGTGGAACCTGTATCCTTGGAAAACTACATTTAAAACCCATTTGTCCTGGGTAATGATTTCCCAGTTTTTTGCGTACAAGGCGATCTTTCCCCCTAAGGGAGCAGGCAGTTGAGCAGGGCTTGGAAGGGTTAAGGTTAAGTCATTGTGACATTTTTCCACAGGGGGAGTCTTACTAATTCCAGCTTTGTAAGTGGGAGCCCCCCACTCCTTAGGCCTGTGTGTACCTTGAGACTGTGGCCTAGGTGGTCTGCTGTTCCTAGGTTTGGTCTGAGAAGGCCTGGAAGAGACTGGAACGGACCAATTCTTACAAGGCCAATGCCTACTAAATCTGGGAGGCTGTACTTGCAGGAAATCTTTAACAGTTTGCATAGATTTAGCTTTTTCCTCCATCTTTTTAAGGACTTCTTCTGCTTTGTTGCTAAACAGGTGGTTTTGGTTTAAGGGAGCATCCAGTAATTTAGATTTAACATCTGGCAAGTTTTGCTCCTTAAGCCAAGCATGCCTTCTATGTACAGACCCAGTGACAGCAGCCCTCCAAGATGCTTCTAAAGAATCAAAACCACATTGCAAAGTATGTTTAACAACTTGTTCAGCAGAATGCATTAAATCTTGTAATTTTTTATGTTCAGTACAGTCAGGAATTAACATCATTTTCTGTTTAAGTAGTCCCATAATATGCTGTTGATACTTTAACATATGAAACTGGCAGTTCAAGGCCCTAATGGCCAAAATAGCAGAAGTGTATACCTTCTTACCCAATCTGTCCAAGGCCCTGGAATCTCTATCAGAGGGGGTAGGGTTTTTAGCAGTAGTAGCCTTAATGCCTTTTGGTCCTTGGGAAATGGTCTCTGGATCCGCAGTAGGATTCTTGAAGATAAACTTGTGAGAGTCAGGTACTCTGCAATACCTGTCAGGTTTTCTGGGAGCTAAAGGCAAAGAGTCTGGGGCCAGACTAGATTCCAAGAAGACATCATCTACAATGTCCAGAAAAGGAGGGATAGCTAAAGACCTGTGTTGAGGGAGGAGTAAGAAATCTTTTTTGAGTCAGAGTAATCTTGGCTTTCCCAGCGGAAATGCTCCCTAAGAGAGTGCAAGGTTTCACCAAAACAAAAATCTTCTGGAGGGGAAGCAGAGAGAATGGAATCCTCTGCATCAGAATCCTCAAAGGTAGATAATGGCAAATCCTGGTAATTAGAAGAATCAGAAATTTCAGAATCCTAATCAGAAGGAAAATCAGTTCTAGGTCTCTTAGAGGGGGAAGGCCGACTTCCCCTAATTAAAGTAATGAGGTCTTCAGCCATTCTTATTTGTTTTTTAAGCATATGGGCCTGACCATGCAGTTTGGACATCGGTTTTCTAGGCGTAGGTCGAGTTTTAGGCCTTGAAGAAGATGGCGTCTGTTTGAAATGCAAGTCTGTAGGCTTGAATACACCCTCAGAAGCCGATGCCTGCACAGCGGCTCCGGACCCATCCAAGGTAAAGACATCTGTAGGTTCCATACTCAAAGCATCTGGTGGCATCCCGGACTCTGAAAGGGTCTCAGCAGAGGCCTGCGAATCTGAAGTAGTGGGTATCATGGGCTGTGAAAGCACCTCACTGAGTACCGGCGAACTGGTGACTAGCTTAGCGGAAGCATCATCGGCAGTTTAGGACCTATATGGTCTCTGTCTATCTATATGTTTTTTTAGGAATATCGGTAGTCAGATGGCTTACCGAAGCCATTTCTGGACAGTTTAACTGAGTACTAAAATAATTTGTTACAAAAATAGCCCAATGACAAATAGTTTGGGGGTTGAATAAGGCACAAAACTGACAGCAAGGGATGTCGTGGTCTGGGCCTAAGCAAGGAATGTAGTACGAATGAAAATCTTTATGAGGCATTTGCTTTCTACAGGTAACACAATTGTTAACTTTTACTGACATCAGTTTAAGAGCAAGAAAAAATTAACCACAACGGGGTACTTAGCTTTTTTGAAGACTTCGGTTCTGAAACTCAAAAACGAAAATTTCAGGAGTCAGCCGACTGGCACTTGCGAACTACTTTTGCTTCGGGCACCGAGCGGCAAGAAAAGTACAGTTGCGTACTTACCATAAATGTAGATGTTCGAGTGTATTCACTGTTGCAGTCATTACAATTGGGTTATCCTGCTGACAGGCTACCTGCAGTCGGCCTGAATTCCAAAGTCTAGGTCCAGCGTCGGTTGCTGTCACCTCCTCACTGACGTCAGTGCTCCAGGGGTATAAAAGATGCAGCCAATGCCATTTTCTTCAGTCTTTCTTGCGCGGTGCCCGAAGCAAAAGCAGTTCGCAAGTGCTGGTCGGCCGAGACTGAGATTTTCGTGTTTGAATTTCAGATCCAAAGTCTTCATTAAAAGCAAAGTACCCCGTTGGGGAAACTGTAGTAGCCTTGATACCTTTAGGCCCCTGGGAAATGATCTCTGGGTCAGCAGTAGGATTCTTGAAAATAAATTTGTGAGTGTCAGATACTCTGTAGTACCTGTCGGTTTCCTAGGGGTAGGAGGTAAAGTGTCAGGAGCAAGAATGGATTCCATAAAAACATCATCCACAACATCTAGGACAGGGGGTATTGCTAAAGGCCTGTGCTGAGGCAACTCTAGAAATTCTCTGAGTCTCTTTCTGGACTGAGGATAGTCTTGCATTCCCAGTGGAAGTGCTCTCTTAAGGTACGCAAGGTTTTGCCAAAAGAGAAATCCTCTGGAGGGGAGGCAGAGGGAATGGATTCCTCTGCAACTGAATCCTCATAAGCAGATAAGGGCATGTCTTCAGAATCAGAAATCTCAGAGTCATCTGACTCCTGGTCTGTAGAAGCTGAAGGGGACTGGACCTCTTTCTCTTAGCAGGGGGAAGGCTGACTTCCCCTAATCAGCGTAATAAGGTCTTCAGCCATTCCAAGCATTTGTTTTTCTAGTCTGGCAGCAGGTGCATGCGCTTTGGTCATCTGTTTTCTAGGCGTAGTGCATTCTCTGGGCCTAAGAAACTCGGTACTTTTAGTTAAAAAAGAAGTCTTCGGTTTGAGTCAAAAATCAGTCGAGGGAAGAACTGCCTCAAAAGCCGGTGCCTACACAGCGGCTCCGGACCCATCCAAGGTAAAGACATCCGCATATTCCATAATCAAAGAAGAGTCTCGCAGCATATTGGGCTCCGAATGGGTCTCAGTAGAGCCTGCAAATCCATTAAAGCAGTCATCAGGGGCTGCAAAAGCGCCTCACTGAGTACCGGCAGACTGGCTTAACGGAAGCATCGTCAGCAGTTTTGGACCTACGCGTTCTGTCTCTGTCTTTATCCTTACTTTTTTTGGAATATCTGTAGTCGGACGGCTTACTGAAGCCATTTCAGAATATGGAGATCGAGAGCGAAAGAATTTAGTGACAAAGAGATCCCGGCGACTAATGGTTTGGGTGTTAAAGCACAAAACAGACAGCGAAGGACGTCGTGGTCTGGGCCTAAACAGGTGATGCAGTAAGAATGAAAATCTCTGAGAAGTATTTGCTTTCCACAGGCAACACAATTGTTAACTTTTTATGACATCGGTTAGAACAAGGAAAAAGGATCCCCAACGGGGTGCTTAACTTTAGAAGACTTCAGGCTTATTTAATTCGTAAACAAAAATTCAGGTAGCAGATGACAGGCACTTGCAAACTGCTTCTGCTTCAGGCTCCTAGGCAAGAAAGACTGATGTAATGGGGCTGGCTGCCTGTTTTTATACCCCTGACGACCTAACGTCAGTCCTGGAGCGACAGCATCTTACGCAGAAATACTAAGTCTCTGGTATTCAGGCCAACTGAGGGCTACCTGCAGGAAGATAACCCAAGTGTTATGACTGCAACAGTGAAACACGAAGAAAGTACAGTTTTGTACCTACCATAAATGTAGATGTTCGAGTGCAGACACTGCTGCAGTCATTACACTTGGGTTATCCTGCCATCAGGCGGTTCCCCAGCCGGCCTGAGTAAGTCTTGGTCCGGCGTCGGTTGCTGTTGCCTCCTCCCGGACGTCAGTGCGACAGGGGTATATAAGATGCAGCCAACGTCATTTTCTTCAGTTTTTCTTGCCCCAGATGTCAGGTGCCCCCAAATAGGTAGGCAATTCAAATTGCTAATAAAACATACATAAGAAAAGCAAACAACATACTTTCAGCTACCAGCAAATACTCCCCATAGGTAGTGAAAAGGTAGAGGAACTAGGTACGTACTAGCCAGTAAGAGGGGAAGGAGGGAGGGTAACCTGGACTGCAGCAGTGTCTACACTCAAGCATCTACATTTATGGTAGGTACAAAACTGTACTATGTTCGTGTGGCACTGCTGGAGTCATTACACTTGGGTAGAATCCCAAAGCTGAGGTAGGGTGGTTGGTTCTATAAGGCATTAGGTGTGGCTATAAGGCCCTGCAGAACTGCAGAGGCGAATCCAGCTCTGGATTTAGAGTATAGAGGCAGGTGGTAATGTTGGTGAATGTATGCACAGAACTCCATGCTGCTGCTTCCAAAATATCCTTGGTAGGTACTCCTCTGAGGTAGGCAGTTGAAGTGGCTGTTGCCCTGGTGGAGTGAGATCTAATGCTGTTAGGCACAGGTTTTCCATGGTGCGTATAGCAGAAACGTATGCAATGTCCTATCCATTTGGAAATAGTCTGTTTTGAAATAGCTTTTCCCTGTGCTGCTGCAGCATATACTACCAATAATTGCTCAGATTTTCTGAAAGCTTTGGTTTTGTCCAAGTGGAAGCATAACTGCCTGTGAATGTCCAGTGAATGCAGTAGTCTTTCCCCTTTATTCTGTGGTTTTGAATCAAAAGTAGGCAAGTGAATGGTTTGGTTTAGAGATACACTTGAAACCACCTTAGGCATAAACGTAGGGTTATAGTTCTTAAGGATACCCTGTCCTGGTGGAAAATAAGGAAAGGTTCCACTGTCATTAGTGCCTGTAGTTCTGAAACTCTTCTTGCAGAAGTTATTGCCAGGAGCAGAGCAATTTTCCAAGAAATGTATTTTAATTCTGCCGTGCTGGTTCAAAAGGAGGTAACATCAATTTTTCCAAAACAAAGTTGAGATCCCAAGTAGGAGTAGGTGCTCTACGGGGCAGTCTTATGTTTTTAGCCCCTCTGAGGTACTGTTTTAGCAAAGGATTAGAGAAAATTGGTGGATCCGTGTTGTAATGTGTAGAGATGGCAGAGGCGTGGATCTTGATGGATGAAAAGGAGAGGCCTTTGTCCAGCATCTCAGTCAAATATTG
The DNA here is from genome assembly GCF_019279795.1 of Protopterus annectens. Lineage (NCBI taxonomy): Eukaryota > Metazoa > Chordata > Ceratodontiformes > Protopteridae > Protopterus > Protopterus annectens. The sequence continues at coordinate 488,930,318 of NC_056749.1, read as the reverse complement.
TAGTATCTGAGGAATGTTTGGCACAAGAGGATCAAGGCTGTGAGCCTGGTTCCAGGCACAGAATCTCTTCCATTTATCTGAGTAGGCTTTCCTGCTACTAGGCCTTCTGGCCTCCAGAATGACATCCATAACTGCTTTGGAGAGAGGCATTGCTTGCGTGGCTAGGGAATCTTCCATGCAGCTAGGTTTAGTGTCTTTAGCTGGCTGTGGAGTAACTGATTGTTGTGCTGAGACAGCAGATGTGATATTTGAGGTAAAATCCAGGGTGGTCCTTGTGCTAAGTTTTTTAAGATTGGGTACCAGTGCTGGCGTGGCCAGTCTGGTGCAATCAGGATAATTTTTGGCTCTTCTTGCCTGGCCTTCATGAGTACCTTTGGGAGAAGAGGCAGTGGTGGAAAAGCATATACTTGTAGGTTTGTCCAGCTGAATGAGATGGCATCCACTTTCCATGCTTGCGGATGGTAACTCCTTGTGCAGAATTTCTTTAGCTGGCAATTCATTGGGGAGGCAAACAGATCTATGTCCAGGGCTCCACCATTTCTTTGTTATCATTCTGAATATTTGAGGATTCAATTCCCATTCGTGGGGATCCATGATATTTCTGCTTAACTCGTCTGCCAGTGTTTTTCTCTCCTGGCAGGAATTGTGCTTGTAGATGAACTTGATAGTTTAAAGCTGTGTTCCACAAGGTCATGGCTTGTCTGCAGAGGGGGTAGGAGTGAGTGCCTCCTTGCTTGTTTATGTTACCACATAACTGTGGTGTTGTCTGTCTTTAGTAGTAGTTGTCCTGGATGCAACAGGTCCTTGAAAGCTATAAGGGAATTTTCTACAGCTAGCATCTCTTTTTGGTTGATGTGCAGATGCCTTTGTTCTGTGGGCCACTTGCCCTGAATACATCTTCTTGCCATGTGTGCTCCCCAGGCGTAATCTGATGCATCTGTTGTCAGTGTTTGCCTGGCTGTGGGTTGAGTGAAAGGCTGTCCCTTGTTGAAGTGACAAGCTTGAGCCCACCATCGAAACTCCTGTTAAAGGCAAGGTATTAGTGGTATAACTGTTTCCAAACTGACAGTGTTGAGACCATACATTCTTTAGGTACCATTGTAGTTTCCTCATATGCAGTATGGCATATGGAATTAGTAGTATGCAAGATGCCATGAAGCCCAAGGCCTGCAGAATTTTTCTTGCAGGGAGTTGGGTCTTTGTTGCCATCAATTGAAAGTATTGTGTCAGTTGTCCTTGCTTGTCTGGCGTGAGAAAAGCCATCTGGGCTGTTGTGTTCAAGCTGGCACCCAGGAATATTATCTCTTGTGAGGGCACTAGTTTTGATTTCTTTTCGTTTACTGTGTACCCCAGGCAACTTAACTTTTTTTTACAAACGCCAGATGTTGTAGAAGAATGTCCTTGCTCTCTGCTTGAATCAGGCAGTCGTCCAGGTATGGGTAAATTTGAATTTCTTTCTGTCTGCAAAATGCAATTACTGGTGCCGGCACTTTGTGAAGACCCTGGGCGCAGTAGATAATCCAAAGGGCAGTGCAGAGAATTGATAGTGCATTGGACCAGCTAAGAACCCGAGGTATCTTCTGCAGTTTTGTCTGATAGGGACATGCAGGTATGCCTCCTTGATGTCCAAAGTCATAAGCCAAGCTTTCTTGCCCAGCATGTGAAGAAGCTGCTGTAACGTCAACATTTTGAATTTTGGAACATCCAGTTAAGTGTTTAGTGTAGAAAGATCCAGAATGGGCCTCCAGGCTTTGTCTTTTCTGGGAACCACAAAGAGTCTTGAGTAAAATCCTTGCCCTTGTTCCTGAGGTGGTACCTTTTGGATAGCTCCCATGTTCATGAGTGCCATAATTTGTTTTTGTGCTTCTGCCCATTGATTTAGTGGCAGATTTGGCATTCCTTTTAATCTTAGCAGAGTGTGGAAGTGGAACCTGTAACCTTTTGACATGATACTGAGAACCCATTTGTCCTGGGTGATCATATGCCAGTTGTGATAAAAAGGTGCCAGTTTTCCTCCCAAAGGGGCTACCAAGAGTGAGTTGTTTGACAGCTGGAGTGGGAAGTTATTGGGGCTGTTTTTTATATGGTTGGTGCCTGTCTTCCCCTTCCTTCTGGCCTGATGCACCCCATTGTCGAGACCTGTAAGGACCTTGTGGTTGACCTCTACCTCTTGGCCGTCTGTATCTGCCCCTTTGAGTTCTGTCATTAACTGGAAAGGATCAATTCTTTGTTGGCCAGTTTCTACTAAATAGAGGAGGCTGAACCTGTAAGAAATCCTTCACTGTTTGCAAAGATTTTGCCTTATTCTCCATTTTATTTAATACCTCTTCTGCCTTAACTCCAAATAAAACATTCTGCTGTAAAGGTGCATCCAGTAATTTAGCTTTAACATGTTCTGGTAACATATGTTCTTTTAACCATGCATGTCTTCTAATGACAGAGCCTGTAACTGCTGCTCTGCATGAGGCCTCTAAAGAATCAAAACCACACTGCAGAGTATGCTTTCCCACTTGTTCAGCGGCATACAATAAATCCTGCATTTCTTTAAAATTAGGAGGATCTGTATCTGGAAGCATTTTTTTTTCAACTGAGACATCAAAAATTGCTGATATTTTAGCATGTGAAACTGGCAATTTAAGGCTCTCATTGCTAAGGTTGCAGACGTATATACTTTCTTTCCCCATCTGTCTAGTGCTCTGGAATCTCTGTCAGAGGGAACTGGGTTCTTTGCTGATGAGGCCTTAACCCCTTTGGGTCCCTGAGAAATAGTTTCAGGATTAGCAACAGGGCTTTTATACAGAAATTTGTGAGAGTCAGGCACTCTGTAATAGCTGTCCGGTTTAAGTGGAGCTGGAGGTAAGGAATCAGGATTTAAGCTGGATTCAGTGTACACAACATCCACAATATCTAGCACTGGCGGAATAGCAAGGGGTCTGTGTTGAGGTAATAATAGGAAGTCTCTGAGCCTTTTCTTGGATTCTGAATAATCCTGGCCTTCCCAATGGAAATGCTCCCTCATGGTATGTAAGGTTTCCCCAAAGGAGTAGTCCTCAGGCGGAGAGGCTGATGGAATAGATTTCTCAGCATCAGAATCTTCATAAGGGGATAAAGGATATCCCAGGTCTGAGGATGAATCTGAGGAAAAGGACCCCTGGTCGGATGAATCATAATCTGCATCCGGTCTAGGCCTTTTATCAGGAGGGGGATGGGAACCCCTGATCAGAGTGATTAGGTCTTCGGCCATTTTGAGCATTTGTTTCTTAGGCATGGAGGCCTGTCCTGGAGAATGCTGTACTTGTTTCTTAGTTTTTAAAGGAGGCTTTGACTTAGAAGAGGGTTTAATGCTTAGCTGAGTAGGTCTGAAGACACCCTCTGAAGCGGGTAGCTCAGGTACTCTGGATCCCTCTGCAGGATCGGTTTCGGTCTGCTGAAAAACTAGTGCATCTGAAGGCCCAGCCATCTCCACGTGGGGGTCGGTGGTGGCCTGTGGTTCTTCAGAAGCGGTCATCAGGGGCTGAGAAGGCGCCTCACTGAAAACCGGAGAACCGGTGACTGGCCTAGAAAAGGCTTCGTCGTCAGTTTTGGGCCTCGGATGCCTGTCCTTGTCTTTGCGCTTTTTATGAATACCTGTCGTCGGAACTTCCAACGGCATGGTATAATTAAATTTTCTGCCAAAGTAATGTAGGGCAAAATCAAACCGAAGTTTAATAGTGCGCTTATTAAACCTGGCACAAAAACGACAACCAGTAACGTCGTGGTCTGGGCCTAGGCATGGGATACAATAAGAATGGAATCCTTATGAGGTATTTGCTTCCCACAAGAAATACAGTTATTAACTTTTACTGACATCGGTCTGAGGCAAGAAAAAGTTTCCCCAACGGGGTACGTAGCTTTGTAGAAGACTTTGGTTCTGGATTCGGAATGAAAATCTTAGGAGTAGGCCGACCGGCACTTGCGAACTGTTTTTGCTTCAGGCACCGCGCGGCAAGAAAGACTGAAGAAAATGGCGTCGGCTGCATCTTATATACCCCTGCCGCCCTGACATCAGGGAGGGGGCGACAGCAACCGACGCCAGACCAAGACTTTGGAACTCAGGCCGGCTGGGGAACTGCCTGACGGCAAGATAACCCAAATGTAATGAATGCAGCAGTGTCACACGATGAACATCATCCTCTGTTTCCATAAAAATACTTCATTCATCCTGCCTATGGTCTGATTGAAAGAAACGAAGGAAAGAAAATGTATTTTCATTACACTCACAAAGACGGGAGGTGAGTACTTGAAGCAGCCCCATCTCTGTCATAATCAGAATCATTAGACCCACTTTCCTAAGAAATGGCTTTACAGAGGAAGCTCACCTGTAATGGCTTCTGTACATCGGGATTCACAGACTGGCATGCATGCTTTGTAAGGTAAGAAAATCAATCAGTTTTAACTGTAATTATCTTGAAATAAACTATTTATAATCTCTTGTTTTTTTCTTAAGAGTCTCTGTGGAGGAAGACTGAATCGATGGAGGGACAACTGGCCAGTCTAATGTTTTTTTCCTCAGGTCACCCAGTAAAGAATCTTCGTGTCTCCCTGCCCTGGAAAGAATAGTTCTCCCATGTCCAAATCGGACACTGGAACAGCCAGAGGGGGCATGGCTGACCCCCAGCTCATGTTGGCCAAAAGGATTGCATCACAGGAAGCTGAAGAGGTGAGGGAGTCATCTAAGGATCAATCAATGGCCACTGTTAGTTCACCTACTATTGGCTGAAGCATAGACTGAGAGACACATATTTAGTAAGGACTCCTTGGTAATTGCTTTTTTCTTTGTAGGAACCATCAGGACCAAAGTATCCATGCTACAGCTGAGAAGCTAAAATCAAGAAGAGTTACTGGAGTGACCAAGTCGGAAAATAAGTTGTCACCTGTGTACACAAGTAGCAAGCACACTTACACACACCCAATTCTTGTCCCAGCTCCATCACAAAGTACAACCGCAAGCTGTGCACAATTTCTTAGCACTCCTTCTACAAAAATAAAAACAATGACAGTAAAAGAAAAATGGCAGTTAGGTTTGCACAAAGTGAGCATAAGAACTGCAGTGTAAAAAAACACATCCCTGCTTACCCCAAAATAAATATTTTAGTTACAATTTTAAAAGTGTACAAAATCAGAACATATATTTAGTCTAAATCAGCCCCTAATTAGTTAAATAAGAAAGGCAGCTAAACCCATGATCTTTGACAGGAAACCCCTGATACTGATAAAAAAATACTGGGCATCTTAAAGGGGAAATATCTCTTTTATTCAGAAATTTAAATTAAATAAATTTTTCTTAAAAAGGCAACACTTTGTGTGCAAGGGTTTCCAAATGGAGATTTACCTGCCAGCAGCAAAGCTCTTGGACAACTGCTGCTGCTGCGAAGCCGGAGAAATGCTTCTTCAACACTGTAAGTAGTGAAGAAATCTTCGCTCTGACTACAAATTTCCTTCCTTGGGCAAGCCAATCAGCAATCAGAGTAAAGGTGCTGGGGTGAGCCAGAGCTTTGTGAAGCTGGCTGGTTGTTGTTTTCTAAGCAGGGAAACAGCATGTATAGCCTAAAGGCTGCAGGAGTAGGATGACCTATAAAAGATATTTCTGTATTAAATAAGTGGTAGGAAAGAGAGTCAGAAACAGCAATTTATTTTTGGGGAAGATAAGAGGAGGATAGATGATTGAGTTGAGAAGAGTCTGAAAGGAAATATAGGTCAGAATTAGGGAATTAATAAAATTATAGAGAATTGTTTGCAATTTTAGAAAAATATGAAAATAAATTTAGGAAACATGACAGAAGCAAGAACATTAGTGGCCAACAACAAAATGTTAATAAGCAGAATCTACAAGACACTTGAGACAGAAAAAAGTTTAGATACAAAGTAATAAACACAATGAGAAACATCAGATAGAGTGAATACAGAAGAAAGAAAAGCGGTTTGTAAAACCCTGAGGACAGCAACAATCTAGAAAATCTGGAATATTCACATGGAATAAATGCATAAGTACTTTTACATGTCAAAAAGACTACTTAAAGTGTTCCCGAGGAAGTCAGTTGTGCTGGAGATGTGGTCAAGAAGATCCAGGTGACTGGTAATATACTTTTTGGAACTGTGGAAAATTGAGAATATTTCATAGAGACGTACACACATTAATACAGAAGACATTAGGATCTGAGTGGAGACTACAATAAATTAAATTTTATTGGACTTGGGTAGGTCAGTTACAGAAAAATGTCCCTATCAGGACTATAACACTATTATCAAAGAGTGGCAAAAAAAGGCTAAAACAAAGAAATGGAAGACACCTCAACCAAAAAATGAGGACGTAATAGTGTCAATAAATGAGTTAAGAGAAATGGAAATGAAACCAAAAGATGATAGGGTAAGTAAGCTACATATGAGATAACGGATATAGTTGACTTATCTCAGTGTGAGTAGGAACGGAAAAGATTGAGGACTTCCTGTGGAACGCAGATGAGGGGAGAGAAAGAGTGATTAGTGAACTGTGCAATATATATACAAGTTGGAAATGACTGTTGTAATACCAGAGATAACAATGTAACCCTTGGTAATACGTTCAAGCCTGATGACTAAATAGTTAAAAATATATAAACTGATTACAAACCAACTAATGGCAAATAACTTCAAAATCATATGCTGCACATTTCACAAATGCTCTACGTAGTGACAACATAAGCCTCTCTCTTATAACAGCATTTCCCCCAGGGTAACATATGCAAAAAAGGATCCAAGATTGAGCCCGGAGTCCCTGTACATGCCAGGAACTATGGAAGAAAAGTGTTAAGGTCTGATGCTTCCTTGCAGGGCATGACCACAAATGTAGGTGACTAATTTAAGACACTAGAAGACAAGCCACAGTAAGACAAAAGATTCTCAAAGAGGATATTGTGGTCAGTGGTGTCACTACAGCTATCATGCTCAATTGTGTCAAATGCTGCTAAGTGATCATACAAAATCAAGGTAGAAAAGCAGATCCCTTCCCACAAAAAAATCATTTACTATCTTAACTAGGGCAGATTCAGTGCCACAGTGAATTTGGAAACTGAACTGATAAGGGGTCTATTTGTTTGTAAACTTTATATGAGTTTCAGATTGAGAGTAAACTGACTTCTCAATAGCTATGCTAAGAAAAGTCAAATTACAGCTATGCTGTAAAGTACCAAAACTTCCAGAGTCCAATGTGTGTGTCCTCAGTAATGAGATAACGAAGGCCTCCCTTTAAAACAGATGCAAAGTTCACAGACCTCACAAAAGACTCAAATCTAACAAATAATGTTCAGGCAACCATCAATCAATTAGGAAGGGCACAGGCATAGGACAACACTTTAAGAATAGTGCTGCCATCTTATCTTTTAAGTAGGAGAAAGGAAGCCTCAATGCACAGTCTTGCTCTCTGATCCAGCAGCTGCAAAATCTATCTGCTCAGGCTCTGGGAGCACTTAATTAAATCAAGGCATACATTCAGCAGTTAACTCAAATTTTCTACTCCCATAATACTTTATTTCAGAGTTCAAGAAAACTTGCTCGATCAAAGCTTCAAACTTTTTAATGAAATGATTGAGGACTAGGAGAGTCACCGCACAGCTGCTTAGTTAAAGTAGAGTTATGTACACTTACCATAAATGTAGCTGTTAGAGTGTATTCACTGTTGCAGTCATTACATTTGGGTTATCTGCTTGCAGGTAGCCCTCAGTCGACCTGATTAACAAAGTCTTGTGTCCTGCGTCGGTTGCTGCCTCTTTTTCCGTGACGTCAGGTCGTCAGAGGTACAAAACATGCAGCCAACGTCATTATATCAGTTTTTCTTGCCCCAGATGTCAGGTGCTCCCCTAATGGGAAGCAATTAAATCTATAAATATAAAAGGTTATACCTCAAACAAAAAAGCAAATGCACCAAAAAGTTTTTAAGCATTGAAAAGGAGAGAAGAGGTATAGGCAAATGAAGTCAGGGAGCTGGAGGGAGGGTAACCAGGACTGCAACAGTGAATACACTCTAACATCTACATTTATGGTAAGTGAACACAACTGTACTATGTTCTTCGTGTTTCAATGTTGCAGTCATTACATTTGGGTAGATTCCCAAAGCAAAGGATGGGAGGTGGAATTTAGATAGCATTAGGACCAGCTATAAGGCCCTGCAAAACTGCAGTGGCAAAGCCAGCTCTGGATTTAGAGAAAATTGGCAAATGGTAATGCTTGGTGAAATTATGTACAGAACTCCAGGTAGCAGATTCTAGGATGTCCCTGGTAGGTACGCCTCTGAGAGAGGCTGTAGAGGTAGATGCAACCCTGCTTGAGTGGGATCTGATCCCCTGTGGGATAGTTTTTCCATGGTGCTTATAGCAGAAGTGAATGCAATGGCCTATCCTTTTGGAGATAGTTCGCTTTGAAATAGCCTTCCCCTCTGTCCCTGCAGCAAATGCCACCAGCAGTTGCTCAGATTTCCTTTGAGGTTTAGACCTGTCCAAGTAGAATCTAAGTTGCCTGTGCACATCTAAGGAGTGCAGTAGCCATTTCCCTTTGTTCTGTGGATTAGGAAAGAAGGTAGGCAAATGAATGGAATGATTAAAGGCCACACTGGATACCACCTTTGGCATGAAAGAGGGATTGGTCCTGAGGGACACCCTGTCCGCATGAAAGATGATGAAAGGCTCCACTACCATAAGGGCCTGTAATTCAGATACCCTTCTTTGCTGAAGTGATCGCTAAAAGGGAAGCTGTTTTCCAAGAAAGGAATTTTAAATCTGCAGTAGCAGCTGGCTCGAAAGGAGGAAGGGTGAGTTTCTCCAATACAAAGTTAAGGTCCCAGGCTGGAGAGTTGGAGCTCTCCTGGGTGGTCTTAGATTTTTGGCCCCACTGAGGAACTGCTTGAGCAGTGGAAGAGAGAAGAGGGGAGGCTCTGTGTTATAATGAGCTGAAATGGCTGAGGCATGAATTTTTATTGAGGAAAAAGACAGGCCCTTGTGAAGCATCTCAGTTAAGTATTGTAAAATCTGATGTAAATTGGGCACTGCTGTACTCATCCCTTGAGACTGGTTCCAGGCACAGAATCTTTTCCATAGATTTTCTAGTACTAGGCCTCCTTGCCTCTAAAATGACATCCACCACTGGTTTACTGAGGGATGGTAAAGGAGGGCTTAGATAATTAGCCAGGCTGCTAGGTTCAGTGTTTGAAGCTGAGGGTGCAGAATCTGGTCCTCCTGCTGCAATATAGCAAGGTAGGAGTCTGAGGCAGGTGCCATGGGGCCAACAGTGACACACTGCGCAGGAGGGGGTACCAGTGTTGGCGTGGCCAGGCTGGTGCAATCAAAATCATCCTTGGTTTGTCTTGTTTGATCTTTAGTAGTACTTTGGAGAGCAGAGGCAGAGGAGGAAAGGCATAAACTGATAAGTTTTTCCAGCTTAAGGACAGAGCATCCACTTTCCAAGCTCGTCTGTGGGGAGTCCTTGAACAAAACCTTTCCAAATTATAGTTCTGGGGGGAGGCAAACAGGTCTATATCTGGGCTCCCCATTTGCTTGTCAACATGTTGAAAATCCTTGGTTCCAGTTGCCACTCGTGTGAGTTCATGAGGGTTCTGCTTAGTCCATCCGCCAGTGTATTTAGTTTTCCTGGCAGGAACTGAGCTTGTAGATGTACTTGGTAGCTCAAGGCTGTGTTCCACAATGCCATGGCTAGTCTGCAGAGGGGGTAAGAATGTATACCCCCTGCTTGTTTATGTATTACATAACAGCGGTGTTGTCCATCTTTACCATTAATTGTCCTGGAAGAATGTGGTCCTTTAAGGCTGTCAGAGCATTCTGCACAGCTAACATTTCTTTATGACTGATGTGAAGGTGCAATTGAATTGGGTTCCATTTGCCCTGAATGCACTTCCCTGACAGGTGGGCCCCTCATGCATAGTCTGATGCATCTGTAAGGGTTTGGGCGGCAGGGGGTAGTGTGAATGGTAGTCCCTTGTTTTGGTGGCAGGCCTCTGCCCACCAAAGGAACTCTAGGCGTAGACAAGGAAAGATAGGAATCATTGCTTCTAGATCCTGAGAATGCTGACACCATAGGCTTTTTAGATACCATTGTAGTTTCCTCATATGCAGTCTTGCATATGGAATTAGAAGAATACAGGAGGCCATGAACCCCAAGGCTTGTAGTATTTGCCTTGCAGATATAGCAGGGTTTTTGTGACCACTTGTTTGAAGTAGGTAGTCAAGTGAATTTGTTTCTCTGGCGTAAGGAAAGCCATCTGGGAAGTTGTATTCAAGCTTGCTCCCAGGAATATAATTTGTTGACAGGGTACCAGGTGTGATTTCTTTTTGTTTATGGTGTACCCCAGACAAGTTAGCACCCTCTGTACAAAAGCCAGATGATTCAAAAATATGTCCAGGTTTTCTGCCTGAATTAGACAATCATCCAAGTATTGGTATATTTAAATATTTATTTGACTGCAAAATGGAATGACTGGAGCTAGGCACTTTGTGAATACCCTGGGCGCAGTAGATAAGCCAAAGGGAAGTGCAGAGAACTGATAGTGAGTGTAGCCTGCTTTGAAGCGTAGGTATCTTCTGCAAGATTCCCTGATTGGGATGTGCAGGTATGCTTCCTTTAAATTTAGTGTTGCCAACCAGGCATCTTTGCTTAGCATAGGAAGCAACTGGTGAAGAGTCAGCATCTTGAATTTTGGAATCACCAAAAAGGTGTTTAGAGTAGGCAGGTCCAGGATATGATGCCATGAGTTGTCTTTTCTGGGTACCAGGAAGAATCTTGAGTAGAAACCTTGTCCTTTTTTCTCTTCTGGTACCAATAGCCCCTATGCTTAAGAGAGAGAGTACTTGCTTTTGGGCCTCTTCCCACTGCTTTGGAGGTAGATCCGGCCAACTGTTTGGAGTTGGTGACATGTGGAAGTGAAATCTGTATCCTTGGGACACTATATTAAAAACCCATTTGTCCTGGGTAATGAGTCCCCAGTTCTTTGCATGCAGTGCAATCTTTCCCCCCAAAGAGACAGTCAGTTGAGAAGTGCTTGGAAGTTTTAAAAATAAGTCAATGAGACAGTTTACCATAGGGGGGAGTTTTATTACTCCCAAATTTGGAAGTGGAAGCCCCCCTCTGCTTAGTCCTGTGCGTCCCCTGGGACTGAAGCCTGGGTCCTCTGCTGGATCTGGGTTTGGAATGAGAAGGTCTGGAAGAGGCAGGAAAGGACCAGTTCTTAGAAGGCCAATGCCTACTAAATCTTGGAGGTTGTACTTGTAAAAAGTCTTTAACAGTTTGTATAGCTTTAGCTTTTTCCTCCATCTTTTTAAGAACTTCTTCTGCCTTGTTACCAAACAGGTGGCCCTGATTTAAGGGAGCATGCAGTAATTTCACTTTAACATGATCTGGCAGGAAGCAACTGGTGAAGAGTCAGCATCTTGAATTTTGGAATCACCAAAAAGGTGTTTAGAGTAGGCAGGTCCAGGATATGATGCCATGAGTTGTCTTTTCTGGGTACCAGGAAGAATCTTGAGTAGAAACCTTGTCCTTTTCTTTTTAAAACGTCCAAGCACTTCTCAACTGACTGTCCCTTTGGGGGGAAAGATTGCACTGCATGCAAAGAACTGGGGACTCATTACCCAGGACAAATGGGTTTTTAATATAGTGTCCCAAGGATACAGATTTCACTTCCACATGTCACCAACTCCATCTAGGGGTGGGAGGATGACATAATGGTTAAGGTGTTTACCTTAAAGACACAAGGTGCAGGGTTTGATTCTCACATGGGGTAACTGGCAAGGCTTCAAATGGCCCAAAAGGGCAGTTAGCCTAGTACTAACCTAACCTAACCTAAAAGGCAAGGATTGCTCCTTAAGCTAAGCATGCCTTCTAAGTACAAACCCAGTTACCACAGCCCTGCAAGATGCCTCTAGTGAATCAAAACCACATTGCAATGTATGTTTACCAACTTGTTCAGCAGAATGCATAGAAAACCTGTAAATCCTTATTTTCAGCACAATCAGGAGTCAACATCATTTTCTGTTTAAGCAATCCAATAATATGCAGCTGATACTTTAACATATGAAACTGGCAATTCAAGACCCTAATGGCCAAAGTTGCAGAAGTGTATACTTTCTTACTCCATCTATCCAGCGCCCTGGAGTCTCTATCAGAGGGGGTAGGATTTTTGGCAGTAATAGCTTTAATGCCCTTGGGTTCCTGTGAAATGGTTTCAGGATCCACAGTAAGATTTTTGAAAAGGAAATTGTGAGAGTCAGGAACCCTGTAATATCTATCAGGTTTTCTGGAAGCAGGCGGTAGAGAGTCAGGGGTCATGCTAAATTCCAAAAAGGCATCAACAACAATGTCCAGTACAGGAGGTATAGCTAAAGGCCTGTGCTGGGGCAGGAGTAAGAAATCCCCAAGCCTCTTTTGTAAATCAGAGAAATCCTGATTTTCCCAATGAAAAAGCTCCCTGAGAGTATAAAAAGTTTCAACAAAAGAGAAATCCTCTGGGGGGGAAGCAGAGGGAATAGAGTCCTCAACATCAGAATCCTCATAGGTAGATAAGGGTAAATCCAGGTCATCAGAGGAAACAGAAATTTCAGAATCCTGGTCAGAAGTATCATAAGCAAACTCAGTTGAAGGTCTCTTAGAGGGAGAAGGTTGGCTTCCCCGGATTAAAGTAATAAGGTCTTCAGTCATTATCATTTGTTCTTTAGGCATAGAGGCCTGACCATGCAGTCTGGGCGTCAGTTTTCTAGGCATGGTTTGAGTTTTAAGCCTTGAAGAAGAAGATGGTTCCAGTTTAATATGCAAGTCAGTAGGCCTGAATACACCCTCAGAAGCCCGTGCCTGCACAGCAGCTCCGGACCCATCCAAGGTAGAGACATCCGCAGGTTCCACAGTTGAAGCATCTCGCGGCACATCGGACTCTGAATGGGTCTCAGTAGAGGCCTGCGAATCTGAAGTAGCGGGTAACAGGGGCTGCAAAAGCACCTCACTGAGTACAGGCGAACTGGGTGGACCTGTCTCTGTCTTTATCTTTGCATTTCTTCGGAATGTTGGTAGTCGGATGGCTTACCGAAGACATATCAGGAAAACTGAACCAAGCACCAAAAAATTTAGAAGCGCAAATGTACAGACGACGGATAGTTTGTGGTTTAAATAAGGAACAAAACCGACAGCGAAGTACGTCGTGTTCAGGGCCTAGGCAAGGAATACAGTATGAATGAAAATCTTTATGCGGTATTTGCTTTCTACAAGAAATGCAATTATTTACTTTTACTGACATCGGTTTAGAGCAAGAAAAAGTTTCCCCAACAGGGCGCTTAGCTTTTACTTGAAGACTTCAGTTCTGAAACTTGAAAATGAAAATTTCAGGAGTCAGCCGACCTGCACTTGCGAACTGCTTCTGCTTCAGGCACCGCACAGCAAGAAAGACTGGTGTAATTATGTCGGCTGCATGTTTTATATCCCTGATAACCTGACGTCACAGAAGAAGAGACAGCAACCGACGCAGGACCCCAGACTGTTAATCAGGCCGACTGAGGGCTACCTGCAAACAGATAACCCAAATTTAATGACTGCAACAGTGAAACACGAAGAACATCTAGAAATTAGACTCTTCTGAAAACCTGCTAGTTTCCCGCTGGAAATGCTCGCTCACTAATCTCATTAAAATGACAACACTTATATCAACAAAAGAAATGTTCAAGTATTCCCCTAAAACAGTTTTCTTCTCTACCACCCTTCATCCTCAGCATTCCATACACTGTATGTGGGGAGTACAAGATAGTTTATTCTGATGTCTACCTAAATTCTTAAACATTTCAGCATTTTTGCTGTCACTTTTAACTGTACAGTAACAGAATTTTGGAAGATTCCTCTACAACGGAGTAATTTCTATAATTTAAACTCCTTTGCCAGACATACTCTAAACAGATGGAATCTGAGCTTGCAATATTTGTATTGCAATTGTCAAGCTGTGGCTTTCTAAAACTTGGTTTGCATCTGTAGTTATTCAACACACTGTCAAAAACTGACAGTGGAGACTGACTTTCTGTAGTCACCTTTTCCTCTTGTCGAGATGCACTGACACTGTTTAAAACACAGAAGAAAACAGTTTTCATGAACTGGAAAACAAACAAAACACTACATTGTTTATCAGCAAGAGATGCATAGTTGTATTGCTGTAACTAAATTCAACCTCAAGTCTCTGGGAGTACCTTCACACGGTGGATACTTTTTATCAAGTCTCAACAAGACAACACTGACAAACAGATTGTACTTCACATATGATGGAAACGGGTAGGTCAAAAAAATAAGAGTGGGTGCTTAGGTGCCAGGATAAAGTGCCCACTCCTGGTGTATGATGGGGAAAAAGCAATGTAGAATTCTCAGAACATGAAATCTACCACAACATGACTATCTCTTCCTGAGAACAAAGGTGGCCCCCATGGTAGAAAGTAATAGTAGTCCAGAAAAACAAAAAAGTCAGGCCAAGCAAGAGACCGACAGGAAAAAAAGTCAACTTTTGAGGAAATAACGATATTACATATTGCAGTATTATGAAACAAACAAACCCAGAATTTCTACATAGCAGACTGCAGGAGGAGGCAATTCAGTATAAAAAATGCGTGTTCAAAATGTAAACACACAAATGTAAATACATAACATAGTGCCAAAACTCTGGTGCTGATGGTCTTCCACAAATACAATCTGTAAATTTTTGACGAAGGCGTAAAATCATATGACCAAATAAGAGTAAGTGAAAAACGGAAACCTAAGAAAAAGTAAGATTCTGAAGAACAGACCAGTTCAAGCAGTACAAAGACTCCAGACTAAATCTAATTAAGCAACTGTAAAAAAGTAAATGCTTCCAAAACTGAAACTAAGTAATGAATACGTATCTGTAACTGAAGTAGCATTTATCCAACTGATATTAGCAGTAGGAAATGAAGATGGATGCAGCAACCACAGGGCTTGAACTTGCTGGTGGAAGACCGACGACAGTGATGTAGAATTTGATGATGACACAGGTCTGAACCCAGCTGTGAGTACAGCTATGGTACATAAGATACCCTATATGTCATTACTAAATGTTGACATGCTTCCTGTTAAAGATCCTCCAATTCTTCAGTTTCAGTATATAAGGAAGTCAATTCTCCAGTTTCAAAATATAAAAAAGACTCCGAGGGCTGGGAGAAACATCCTCTTCCTAGACTGCTTAAGGAGCTTGGACAACTACTCACTTTGTTTCTGTATCAGTCTCTTACAGATGCCTCAGTAACTAGCAAAATACTGCCACAAGCAGCTAGCAGGAATGATGGAGGAAACAGAGGACAAAAAAGAACGACTCAAGTGAAAGGCTAGCTAAGCCTAGGCTAAAATTGATGGAGAACCCACAACTGACAAGAAGGTGGCACAGCATTTTTAAGGAACCCTATCTTCTCTAGCTATTAATTGCGAAGTGCCACTGTGTATTTGGATCATGCAGAAAAAATGTCCCCAATGTACAACAAACAAAAGAATGGCTGGAGATCTCAGACAGACCTGGTGGGAGTACGTCTACCCACAGAATCCTCAACACTGTATGTCATGAATGAACATATTAATATGGAATTGGAAAACCCTGAAAAAAAAAGGAAAGGAGTATATGAAAAAACAAAGGCTGAAATGGAAAGAACGGACTTTGAAAAATGAAAGCCACAGGGACTTGATTCCTGACTTTCTACTTTGTGCTTCTTTGTGTTGCAAAAGATGAACTTGGATTAATGACTTTCTATTCTTTTCAGAATACTTTCACTTAAAGGTGACAAAAAAGACTAAGCTATGACTACTTACAAGAAAATATTAAATCAATCGTGCCAACAGTTACAGATTCCCTGTTAATGTCAAGGCAGTAATGGTGATGAATCTGCTTTGGTATGACCACCACAAGCAGACTCTGCATGCATAGGAGTCTTAGTCATACAGCTTTCTCTTCTGCTGGTATCACATGAAACTGGACAACTGGAAAGTGAGAGAGGCAAAAAAGAAATTAGAAGTATAATGTGTTTGCATTTAAATCTCTCAATGGCTGTTTGTAACTGTTTCGGTAGTAGTCTTTATGATGAAAAGATGATTGTGTTAAAAACACTGAAGGAGAACTTTTGTTACCTTTGGTTGGTTTAAATTAGGAAGCATGTTTCTTAACCTGGGTTCAAGGTATGCGAATAGGGCAATGTGATATGTCTAACTAACAAGATTTTTTTTTTTTAAAACTCGATACTAAGCAACAGAATGAGGAAATGCCTTTAACTGTAAGTACTTCATAAAACCTCTCTAAAAAGCATAAAACTTTACTTTATTAAAAGAACAAAACAGCTGCAGTCAGAAGTAGAACTCTGCACAAGATGCAATTACCTGAGCACCAGACATTGGTGCAAATGGATTTGTAGGTCTCAACACCGGTTGTGAGTATGTCACAGGCTGTGGTGCCAACACTGGAACAGGGCCCATCTGTGGAGGTACCTGCTAAGATGAGGAAAAAAGTTAAATGTTAAACATTTTTACGTATCAGCATCAAAATTAAACAGTGAGCTATGGCTTAGAATTTTTGTCAAAAGGCATTCTGAAACATTACAGAAAAATTAAACAGTGGCATAGCTGCTTAATATTAAAATGAATCACATCTCAACAGCAATGAGGCTGAAATCATTTTGCTTGATAAATAAAAACATAACCACCTTCAGAAAACAAACAATGTTTAAATTATGTCAAACTAAAAAACTCAACAGTACTACAGCCTTAGCCTTGTGTATCACGGTGCTATGGCTGCAACATACCATTCCATACATAGGCACTTGAGGTGTAGTCACTGGGTATACCATTGGCGATGGCATCTGCAAAACAGAAAAGAAACAGAGAGAAATCATTAATGTCATGTCTTCAGGACAATTAAAGACATGGAAATAACTGCATTGCTTGGAAATTGGGATTAAAAAAGAAGATATGTACTCACCATAACGTTCTATCTGAGTAGTTCTACTTCATTTGTCTTCAACCTGTGGGTACCGGATCCATATTGGATCGGAGCAGGCAACTTCACAAGCATCTGCTCCAAGCTCCTCCCCTACCCATAATACACCATCACTACCTTCTAACCCTCAGATCGAGTTTTCTGCACCCTACACTAAACAACCCAATCCAAACCACATTACAGCACACAATGTCCTACCTATGAAACATGCCCATATGGTAAGGCCAGGGGGGAAGGAGGGAGGGACGGTTGAAGACAAATGAAGTAGTACTCAGATGGAACGTCATGGTGAGTACATAACTTCTTTATCTGAAGTAGTTTACTTCATTTGATCTTCAACCTGTGGGACAGTCCTCAGCTACTTAACACCTGGGTGGCCCTCATGGAAGGATATTCCAGAGCACCGCGGAACCAAAGGATGCTCTCCGGGAAGTCAAATCCAATTTATAGTGAGAAATAAAAGTATGAGATGAGGACCAAGTAACCGCAGAACAAATGTCTAAGGATACTCTAGACCAAAAGGTCGCAGAAGTAGCCATTGACCTTGTCGAATGAGCTCTAATCTGACACGGAGGAGACAAACCTTTATACTTGTAGATGTGAAGGATGCATAGGGATATCCACCTAGCAATGGTCACCTTGGAAAAAGGTTTACCTAAAACAGGTTTAGCAAAGGACACGAACTGGTCAGATTTACGAAAAGATTTGATCCTGTGCAAATAGAAACGCAGCTGTCTATGAACATCCAATAAATGCAACTTGTATTCAGCTTTGTTTGTGAAATTTGGAAAGAAAACAGGTAAATTGATAGTCTGATTGATATTGACCTTGGATGCCACTTTTGGAAGAAAGGAGAGATTGGTGAGAAGAGAAACCCTATCCTTACGGTAAACCATGTATGGAACCTTGACAGACAACACCTGAAGTTCTGAGACCCTCCTAGCCGAGGTGATAGCCACTAGTAAGGCTGTATTCCAAGACAGAAACTTAAGGTCTACGGTTGCTGCAGGTTCAAAGGGAGGGGCAACCAGCACTTTCAGTACCACAGTAAGGGCCATGGGGTGATGGGATCTTTGACCGGAGGACGCAAGACGGTACCTTTGGATAAAGGCTATGCACAATCTGGAAGAGGCCAAAGGAGGAAAGTTCTCACCAATGTGAAAATGAGAAATAGTGGCTAGTTGAACCTTCACTGTATACAATCTAGCCTCCTGTTCAAAAATGTTTGCCAAAAAATCAAGGACAGACGGAATGGGAGCCGTGAAAGGATCTAAATTCCTTTAAGAGGCCCAAAAGGAAAAACGCTTCCATTTGCTACGAAAAATCTTCTTGGTGGGTGACTTATGAGCAGCCACCAGAACAGTCCTGACCAAAGAAGACAACCCGGGATTCCTAGCAATTAAGGAAACTGGAGCAGCCAAGCTGTAAGCTTCAGACTGTCCAGATTCCAATGAGGGACCCTCGAAGGGTGAGAGATGTGATCTGGAAGGGGATCCAAGGAGGAGCTAGAAGATGAGACCAGTGGAAGGGAAACCATACCTGGCGAGGCCAAAATGGAGCAATAAGGATCACTTTGCTCCCCAGTCGACGAGCCTTCTGGAGGAACTTTGGAATAAGGGGTACAGGAGGGTAAGCATAAAGAAGACTGGGAGGTCAAGTATCGACTAGAGCATCTCTGGGGGATTCCCCCCCTGCAGGGGGGTTCAGAGCGAATAACTCGCTGCACTTCGCACTGGACGGAAATGTGAACAGATTGCAGCAAGGCCGACTCCAGTCTAGACGACTTGTAAGGCGTCAGAATAGTCCGGCTTAGTTTGTCCGCCAGAATGTTGGACCATCCCGAAATGTGCATTGATACCAGAAAACGACAGGTGGAGATTGCCCATTCCCAAACTCTCATGGCCTTGCGACAAAGGAGTAAGATCTGGTCCCTCCCTGTTTGTTGATATACCAGACCACCGACATGTCTGACTGAATTACGATAGTTCCCAGAGGTAGAAAGGCATGAAGGGCCTGCAACGCTAAAAGGATCACCCTCATCTCCAGAACATTTATATGCAAACTGGTCTCAACTGGGGACCACATGCTTTGAACTGTCCTTCCCGAGCAATGTCCCCCCACCCTAGCTGTGAGGCATCCGTGGTCACTGTGGCTTGGGCAGGGGCTGTGACAAAAGGTCATCCTTCCAAGATTTCCGAAGAATGTATCCAACAAAGAAGGGACGACCTGCAGGCTTTGCTTATGTGTATAGGGTATGACAAAGGAAAATCGAACAAAGACCATTGCACCGCTAGAGTCCACTTAAGTACTCGCAGGTGTAAGCGAGCACACGGTAGAAGTGTGATTGTTGCTGCCATAGAGCCTAGGGCTCTTAAAACCCACTCTGCTGAGGGGAGATGAGATTGATAAATGAAAGCAACATGTATCCGTAAGCTTCAAATTAGGTCAGGAAGACTTTTGTCTGTAATGTGTCTATCCATGCTCCTATGTATTCTATAACCTGGACAGGGTTCAGAAAAGATTTGGCTGTGTTGACAAATTCCTAGATGGTGTGCAAGTCGTAGGAAACAGTCTCTGGTCTGGCAAAGTAGACGCTTGGTGGGAGCAGTAAGGAGCCAATGGTGGGAGCAGTAAGGAGCCAATTGTCCAGGTAAGGGTAGACCTGAATTCCCTGAAGCCTCAGGTGAGCCGCTACTACTGCCATCACTTCGGTTAACACTCTGGGGGCTGTGGTGAGACCAAAGGGAAGGGCTCAAAACTGATCATGATTGGCCTCTAGCTGGAAGCAGAGAAACCTCCCAAAGCTTCTGTGCATCTTTATGTGATAGTAAGCATCCTGGTGGTCGAATGAGCACATCCAGTCTCTCTTTTGCAGGTACGGCAGGATGGATTGTAAGGTGACCATCCAGAACTTCTCTTTGACAACTGACAGGTTAAGAGTAGACAGGTCCAGAATGGGCCTCAAGTCCCCCGTCTTTTTTGGCACCAAAAAGAAAACTGAGTAGATGCCCGATCTGGACTGATCCAGGGGGATGGGTTCAATGACTCGTTTCTTTAGCAGCTTGGAAACCTCTAGTGCTGCTGCCTCCCTTTATGCGGGTGATATGTCTGGGAGGTATTTGGAAGGGGTAGGGAGAACCACAAATGGTATTAAATAGCCTCTGGAAATTATCTGAAGAACCCAATGGTCTGGTGACATGGACTCCCATATCGTCAGGTGCAAGGACAGGCGACCCCCGACTGCTTCCAGAGCAGAGCAGTCGGGCAACCCCTCAGGGCTGCTGCGTGGGCCTGTCCGAGAACAGTTTTCGAGACCCAAAATTCCTCGTACCCCCACTGCCTCTGGGCCGGTGTGTGTCCTGTCCCCCCTCTGCCTCTAGGGTAAGAAGGGCCTTGAGTGTCCTGGGAATACTGCGACTTCTGGAACCACATCATCTTTTGCCCTTGCTGATTCTGGGAAAGGGATCTTTGAGGGTTAGAGAAGTGGATTCCGAAGGCAGACAGTGTCTTCCCATCTTTCTCACTCTGGAACAAGGCGTCACGGACATTCTTTCCAAAGAGGGAAAAACCATCTTTAGGGGCATTTGCAAAAGATGCCTTGAAGGGTTCCGTGAACGGACACAACCTGAACCAGGCATGAAGCCTCATGGAAACGCCGGACCCAGCCGCCCTAGCCGCTCCTTCGATAGCATGCATGGATGTATTGGAAACCGCTGTCAAGGTAGCAATCCACACAGAGAACATACGCCTGTCCTCCCGCGACATAGACTGTGGGGGCCACTCAGCCAGTTCCTTAACCAGGTCGTGTTGTAGTAGAGTAATGTGTGCCAGATAGTTCAGCGCCCTTACAGAAAAGGTTGCTGACACATACACCCGCCTTCCTAGACGATCTGTCATCCTAGACTCATGGTCAGGAGGATGGACCAAGGAACTCTCCTGGGCTAGTTACCACTTGGTGGCGGCTGCTACCATCATAGCGTCTACGGGGACCCTTTATTCCAAGAAGATCTGTTGCAGGGGGCTTAAGATTTTATCCGGGCACTTTGGGATTGGTTCCACGCTGTCCGGTTACTTCCAAGCCCACGAGGTGACCAAGTCCACTAATGGATGCACGAGAGGGGACACGCAGGAAGTAGACGGGCCCATGCCGAAGACCTCCAGGAACACAGATTCTTCAGAGGAACATTTAGGGGAGGGGCAACCTCCCCGCTGGTGCAATATTTCCATGATGTCTCCAAAGGAGACATCCTCGGGAGGTGATCTGGGGGAACCTTCCCCATCATCCAAATCAGTGTCCTCAGTGAAGGACTCCGGAGAAGAGTCTAAGTGCCTCCTCTTGCATGTTTGCTTGCAAAGAACCTCTCCGGAGTGGGCTCGCAAACCACCTGTTGTTCCTCACGGGAAACTGCCTGGGGCTCCTAGAACACAGGCTGCCCTGCGGTAAAATGACGGGAGTCGCACCAAAAGCAGAGGGAGTCAGGGCAGAGTCCGAAGATATAGTATAGGGGCCTCAACACATTGGAGAGGACCCATTCCACAACGTCCAACGCCGAAGGAGAGCAAGCCTCCTGGGACACTAGCAAGGGAGCCGCTCTCCCCAGATCCGATGTGGGGATCGGAGGCAGGCCCGAAGTGGACAGAGTGCCAAGGAGGTGGCCATGACCAGACAAGGTAGGAGCCGACGGAAAAAAATCCACCACCTCAGATCAGACTCCCAGATTATGGTTCAGAGAACCACTCGCTCCAGGTAGCTGCTGGCATCGAGGAAACTGGTACCATTGGCGCAGACCCCCTAACTAGGGAACCTCTCGGATCCATGTACTCAAACTGGGGGTCGGATCGGAGAAGGAGATACAGGTGTAAAGAAGGGAAGTGACCTCCTCCCTCCAGAGGGAGAGGGGGCCGGCAAGACTCCCATCTGAATTTGTGTGCGAATAAATCTCTGCATCATTTTATCCATGACCGCTTCTGAAAGACTGCGGGTAGACTGCGACAAAGCTTTGGACTCCGACCTGGCATGTCGGAGAACCAAAGCCCTAGAAGATGGCCAAGGCTCCTCTGGCTCCAGTGAACACTTGGGATATCGGAGCAGAGGGGAGTCAGGTTGGTGCCTAGTCTGAAATTTAGAGGGAGGCCGGCCAGAGCCGAATGGTCTGGGGACCTCTTCCTCTGGTCAACCTTGTGCGCTCTTCTCCTTCAGTCTGCCCTTTCTATGCTCTCCTTCCACAGGCCCAGCGGCAGAAGGATGAGTCCCAGCCTGGGCGGGAGCTGAAGGGGAGGCAGTCACAGACATGACTGAAGCAGAACTGGAGGCATCCGCCTCCGTAGAAGGGAGAAGACCCTTCATCATAAGTTTAGCCCTACGGTCTTTAAGGTCTCTCGGGTTAAAACCCACACAAATACTGCAGTCAGTGGAGAGATGGGGAACACCCAAGCAAAGAACACACAGAGTGTGTCCGTCGCAGGTGACAGTTTGTGGCCACACACTGTGCATCATTTAAAAACTTGTTTTGGTTGATCAGTCATAACCACAGCAAAGAAAATACAAAAGACATGCACTACCCACCACACACTCGGAAACACAAGCACACTGAAAGCTGACTGGGGGTGGGGGGCACTCTAACAACTACAGAACTACCTGGAACTAGAAAACTATCTACAACTGGATGCACCAGTGAGGGGGGAAGGAGAAGACCTACTCTATGAACAGACACACAAACTATCAAAAAAAGAATCATAAAACTTCAAAGACTCTACTCACGACCCGGAGCTAAGGGATCACGATGTGCTGCGAAGCTGTGGCAAAGATCTGAGGGCTGGAAGGTAGTGGTGGTGTATTACAGGTAGGGGGAGGAGCTTGGAGCTCAGAGCAGATGCTTGGGAAGTTGCCGGCTCGGATCCGGTACCCACAGGTTAAAGATCAAATGAAGTAAACTACTTCAGATACGGTATTTTGAAATACAAATGAAATCAAAACTGATTTAGAAAGCAAATGCACATAAAAGAACACTTGGCTCTGACAAAAAAAAAAAGCTGCATGGAGAGTGGTCTACCAAGGACGAGAGAACACAAAGAATAGAAATGCAGTGTGTGGCTCAGAGTTGGAGTAGCTGTATTATTTTATAAGGAACTTAACGGTCTTACAAAAATATATAACATTCAATGAAGGGCATTTACAAGATTTACAGAGAGAGAGAAAAAGTAACTGATGAAGTTAAGAACTGATATATTAAGTACTTTTGTGTGTGCAGATTTTAGTCTTAGTTGATTTTTGATGGGGTGTTACACATTGGCTAGAAATCTAGCCTTCCTTGTGACCTTTTTTTGACTGTTAAATTTAAAATCACAAGCTCAGAGTGGCAAACATTCCCTCTTTGCCACCTGGCTTATGCCAGAACCCCTGCAGTTAGGACTCGGTGTGTGTACACTCTCTGGAAGAGCCCAGTACTTGAATCTTGTTAAAACTGGATTAAAGATATACAAGAATGCAAAAAGATATACAAGAATGCAAAAACCAAGGATATTCACACCACCAGGCTAGTTGGCCAACACAATGTGTCTGAAATTCTCCAAGTGCAATGAACACTAGGTAAGACTGCAATCCAAATTGTAGCTTGCTACAGATCCCCCACCATACCCCAAGATTCTCACTACACCTTTCTAAACATACTGGAAAATATTAAGATAGAACCAAACACCCTAATACTGGGTGATTTTAACTACTCTGCCATTAACTGGGAAAACTACTCATGTCCCAACACCTTTGCGCAACGGTTCTTGGAATTCATAAATTCCAATGCCCTGGATCAACTAATCCATAGTCCCACCAGGGGCTCCAATATCCTAGACATGGTCATTACCAACATGGGAAATCAATGCTCCATACCTATGGTCACCCCCTCGTTAGTCAGGTCTGACCATAAGCTAATCACCCTTAACATCCACATCCCACCCCCTCCCCCCAGTAAAGAAACCACCATAAAAAACTTCTCCAAAGCCAACTTCATGCTACTCAAGTCAGAAGTGACAAACTTCATGACACCCATGCAGACGGGAACTGAAAGTTCAACTGCTGAATCCTACACTAAGGCACTGTACGAGCATATCCACTCATGCATGAATCGTGCCATCCCAAAAAGAACCAAAATGCTCTCATCCAAAAAAAGGAAGCCAATCTGGTGGTCCCCTGCCATAAACAAACTTTACAACAAAAGGAAGAAACTTTTGCAGAAGAGGAAAATCCCAGGATGCAAAAAACTCCCTTACTAGCCTCAGTAAGAAACTGAGATGCCTCATAAAATCCTCCAAAGCTAGTTACGAAAATAAAATTGCCAAAGATTCCAAAGACAACCACAAAGCATTCTATAACTATGTCAAGAATCTAAATGGCAATGCTCAGATCTGCTCTGAGCTAAAACAGAGTGGCATTAAATATACTGATCCGAAGGATATTGCCAATATCCTGGCAGATCGATTCAGTGCCAACTTCACCCCCTCTCACCCCCTAAATGGCCCATCTCAATACCGGAAGATTGCCAAATTCCAGTAATAACGGCCACACAGGTGCAAAACGCACTCTCTAAAGCCAAGAATACAGCATCCATGGGACCAGATGACATCCCGGGCTGTGTACTACATGAACTACAATATGAACTGGCACCTCACCTAAGTGTCATGTTTAATCATAGCCTCACCTCAGGTTTTGTGCCCACTGAGTGGCGCAGAGCTACAGTTATCCCAATCCACAAGGGGGGATCCACCTTGGATCCCGGAAACTACCGTCCCATCAGTCTGACAAGCTTTATCTGCAAGGCCATGGAGCGTATTATCATGGAACTTATAAACAAAGACATTGGCAACCTTCAAACACTGGACCCCACCCAGTTTGGGTTTGTGAAGGGCCGATCTTGTCTCCTGAACCTGACTGACTTCTTTGAATCAGTCTCCAGAGCCATGGATAAGGGTAAGGTGGTCCACACAGCCTATCTAGACCTTGCCAAGGCCTTTGACACCATCCCCCACTCTGGAATCATAGATAAACTTACTAAGCTGGGCATTAATCCCTATGTCACCCAATGGGTTGCTAAATGGCTTACTGATAGAACCCACACTGTAAAAGTAGCCAACTCCAAATCCAGCTCCAGACAAGTGACAAGTGGAGTACCTCAGGGTTCAGTCCTGGGGCCGCTCTTGTTTGGCATCTACTTCTCTGAAGTACAGGTCAACAATAAGGGACTCTGGCTAACAAAGTTTGCAGATGACTGCAAACTGGGAGCCATTATTAAATCCCCAAATTATGTGGATACTCTACAAAAGGGCCTTACAGAAACAGATGCTTGGTGCCAGAGCCATGGGCTCAAGCTCATTGCCAAGAAATGTATTGTTATCCCCTTTGGGAAAAAACATGTATCCATGAATTACCATATAGGTGACAGTACACTAAACACAGAAAGTGTGATAAGAGACTTAGGGACACAGGTGGACAGTGGTCTCACCTTCGACAACCACATCGCCACAACAGTCAGGAAATCCTTCTATGTGGCACACCTCATCACAAAGGGCTTTTCATCCAGAAAAAAGGAGGTCATTGTCCCACTGTACTCATCCCTCATTAGACCCATTATAGAATACAATGCCCCATTTGGTATGTACCTCTCAAGACATCTGCAACAACTGGAAAGGCCTCAGAAATACCTCACTAAAAGAATCACAGGCCTAAAACAGATGCCCTACGCTGACCGCCTTAAAAAACTCCAGCTATACTCTGTCGCATATCGTCTACTCAGAGGCGATCTCTGCTTAACATACAAGGCCATGTCAAACCCAGAGCTGTTGGACATGCTACACTTAAAGAAATCCCAATCCCTCAGAGCTACACGCTCCAGGGATCTAAATCTTGTCATCACAATAAACAAAACATGCTGGAGGGATAGGTTCCTGACCCAGAGACTCCCCAGACTCTGGAATAGATAGTCCATACATGTCGAGCAGAGTGCCTCTTTGGACCTCTTCAAGAGGAACCTTGACGATTGGATGGGAGAAAGGAAATTCACCCCAGGGATCACGTCAGTCGCCCTGCTAGACAGGGGTCCAGGAAAGTAAATAATGTGGGAAGAAATAGCCAGGGAATTGTTATGGCTAGGCTTGTATAGGCCCTAGGGCTGATAGCCTAGTACCAACCTATGAACCTATGAACATCTACAAGAAAACAAACTCAAGAGTATTACAAAAATGTGGTCTGCTACTACAAAGATTCCTTCGGAGGTCTAAAACAACAGCATAATATTAACAAACAAAGGGGGACACAGCAGTGAAAAGGAGTAACCACTGCAGTGCACCATCTTTAAATATTAATATGCTAAAACTTGCTGGTCTCCAACATCTTACTTACAAAGGTCCCGTACAGTGCATAAGCAGTTAGGTACAATCCAAAGAAGCACATTATAACTTCAATCAGAAGCAGAAACACTGAGGGCTAAGGAACAGATTTCACTATATTAATGAGCTTGAAAGAAAAACATGTCATGCAAAGAGTAGGGAACTGTGGGATGAGAAGACAACCAGCTAAACAAAGATTATAAAGGCTGTAAATTAAAAATAGAAGGGCTTGAAGGACAAAAAATGGGCTGCAAGCTGGCAGAAGATATACAAGAATGCAAAAAAATGACATAGCTCATCTGGAAGGCCAATGGGCAAAATAAATTTCCCAGGCATACTGGAGGAATCAACATTATTCCCTTGGAGAGGTGACCTCAAGTAGGACAGAAGAGGAGGAAAATGATTCTTAATAGTTTGGGAGTTGTAATCATCCCTATATTATACCATGTGAAGACAATGATGAAGATGGTCAAGACTGCTGTGGTGTACAGTATAAGGAAAGGGACTTCAGAGAAGCTGAGGGCATCTTTCCACTTTTCAGAACACTAGAAAGGCCACATCTGCAGAAATGTGTACAGTTCTAGAAGCCACACAAAAAAACTACACTAACAAAAAAAATCTAATGCAAAAGTTACCGAAGTTATAACAAATGAGGTGGGCCTAGAGTATAAATACAAGCTAAACATACCACACTCTGTTGGCAGAAAGTGGGAAATGCGAAGTTGGAGAGAGAAACAGAAGGGGAAGGGGAAGAAGGCACATTGCTAGAAGAATGTTTCAAATTATACTTCATGGAGAAGATGGTAGGGAACTATGGAATATAATGATTGGGGCAGTGGTACAGTGCAGGGCATCAGATGTATTTAGACTTGCATGGAATCAAACAAGAAGAACAGAATAGCTGCAATACTCGGACAACTGTTCTTCTGTTATTTTAATATGAATAAAACATTATAGAAAATGCTTTACTACACAGTGTTGAGCAGAGTTCCATTTTCAAAAAGATCATGAAAAGTTGAAACAGTGCTTAGACTGACTAACTACACAATAACTCAAGTACACTATTTTATTTGCTAGTCTGCTTTTATTTTACATACCCAGACTGTTACTGTATACTGTAAGTAAGAGATCTTAAATTGAGCTAAATTATGTTACTTTTGTACTTGCATTCCTTTCAACAGGTCACAGAAAATAGCCCCATGTGGTCACATTCATTAACTTTTAAAGAAAAATACAAACTAAAATATATAAATTATACCCTGGTAAAAATATACCTAAAAATAAGAAAAACACATTTACAAATCTTCTAAAAGGGCAGAAAAGTAAATGGTCCAGGTAAGAGATGATCATCATACCTCTCAACCTCTTAGTGCAAGAAATCTGGACAAAGCCATAAATAATGGAGGAACAAAGGCACAAAAAAGGGAAATTTTTAAATATTGCCCTTACAACTGTAAAAACTTAACAGAATAACAGGTTTTGCATTTTCATGAATTTTCTGAAGGGTATGAAGTCTGAAACTCAAATATCTGTCAATATTTTCTGACTTTAATCCTCATCAATTTGCAAAAGATTGGCCAGAAAAACAGAATTTTATGAGAAACAAACCGAAAATATGAGGCAAAAATCTGGACAGTCTGGAAAATCTGGAAAGCTAAGAGCTTTGCCTACTTTCTAAGAGAGAATGCCAGCATTCATCATTTGAATTAAAGAATAATTTTTGAAGTACATGGTAAGAAAATTCCATGCAAAAACATGACATTTACGATATTCCACAGCTTATCAAGGAAGAAACAGAGCTGCTCCCAGTTAATATCTAAGAATTGGATGTTCAACAGATTTCATACCTCTGCATTTATTCCAAATGGTCTCTCACCTCCATTAACATTTTATAGGCTTTGCCTAAAGAGGCCCGTTTATATTTGATATTTTGCAAGTATCTATTGTCCACTCTAAAAGGTACAAGGAGATCTTGCCTTCTCTGATTTCCTAACATCCTGGACTCAATGAATACTGTTTGTGCAATCAACCTATCCCTTTCAGAAGCACCACATTTACAGAGAAGTTCCACCCTTTAAATCTGTCCTTCTTCCCTCTACAGCTAATGTCAAAAACTCAGTGGGACATCTCTCTTGCTCCACAGCAAAAGCATATTCTGCTGTAGCTTATCTCCCCTTCTTAAGTTAACAGGTATCAGGTCAGAAGCGAACTACTTAATTTCTCTCCTGTAAACTATTTTTAATACAAAATTTTCCCAATGAAGAGTTCCCTGAGCTTCTCAGTTGGCAAATGGGTCTAAATCCCTAGTACTCCCTATGCAATCATACATTTGTTTCCAGAGTGGATTACAGGACTTTACTAAGCATAGCTACAAATTTTCAATGGAATGGCTTGGAAGTTAATATCCCAAAACCAAGTTCTCCTAACTTGCCCGTATGCTTAGGTTTAACCACTCAACTAATTTGTGGGATGCTCTCCAGCTCAAACATATGCAACAGCCCTGCGATTAATTATTCTCATAACATTTTTTTACTGGGGACTTAAATAAATCGTCTTTTACAAATGTCACTTATGGTAATATAAACATGTATAAGGCCTGCAACCTTCTGAGCAAAACATAGGCTTAAAATGTTTCCACTTACAACAAACATGAAAACCTTTTCAGCTTCTTCCAGATAAGTACAAATTACTGCTGCCCTACTTGGACACCTCTAGGTTTCTAATTTCTTAGGTCTTGTTTTATTTTGCCATTTCTTGGAGAACAGCATCAGGTCAATATTGTTTTTTTTCAGCAAAGCAAACATTCTGCATTTTTTCACCGGATAAGATATACTCATTCAAATTTCAGGTAATAACTGTCAAATTATTCACTATAATACACAATACTTAGAAACTCCCACTTCTCAAGTACTGTCATGTGTATTTTCAGGTGGTCTTCCTTCATTCCAACCTCCACTGCACGCATATCATGGAGAATACAAACAATTAACTTGCTAACTGCTCACTAAACTGTAGTGTTTAGTTCCTTACACACACAGACACTTCAAATGCATAAACACACGCATAGATTTCATATATATATATATATATATATATATATATATATATATATATACATACACACACACACATTGCATATACATACACACACACACACATATATATATATATATATATATATATATACACATATATACACACACGTGTATACACACACAAACATAATAAAAAAAAATATTGATTGCAGAATACATTCTCGAACATATTTTTAACAAACCTTTGTTATAAACATGTAAAAACCACATAAAACAGATGGTGCTACCACAATGTAGGAAATCATTCTAGAATTAAAGGATTAAAAATTGTAAGTAAAAATATATCATAATAACCTGCGGTTTTACGTTCTGCAAACAGACTGCCCTTCTGTATCACTGTAAAAACTATACAGTCGTGACATTTGTAGCTAACTATTTAGCCAGTCTTTCAAAAGCCCCTTTCTGAGATAACAGATTGGACATTCAATGTGGCAAAGGCTGCTTTATTAAGTATAGCAAAAGACTAATTATTAATAAGGAACTCACTATCAAAACGAATAACACTACTTTTCATTATTTTTACAAATGATCTAAGTTCCGTCGCCAAACCTGCCTCAATCATACATTATGCTGATGATGCCTCCCTCATCTGCTCTGCCCCCACTATCAATGAACGTCAAGAAAAAACTCCTGTTGCCCTCCACAATATTGAAAACTACTTATCAGTCTATCAACTCATATTAAACCCCAACAAAACCAAGCTTATGGTCTTTACCAATACCTCAAAAACCAACCAACCAAATGACTCTCTCTATTTTTTCCTCCAATAGCACTAAAACAGATCCTGTTGAACAAACAAAATTTCCGCTGCCACTACTGACAATGGACTGAAATTTGACAAACATATAGCACTAACAATTAAAAAAGCCCATGTAAAACTTGATGCTCCCTACCGGGACAAATCCTACCTCACCAATCACTCCAAACTTGCAAAAGCTAGAACCCACCTCTTATCTTCCCTTCTTTACTATTCTCAAATATTTACCAACCATTGTAAATCAGATTTGAATAACCTCGAATCTTGCTATAACAAAATAGCCAAATTCGCCTCAAACCAGCCTCAAAGATCACACCACTAGACTTGGCCTTCACCATCTGAACTGGATAGAGCTCCCAAACTTACTACTGCTCAATCGACTATTAATTGCCCATGCATTCATGCACAAACCTGACAACTGTCCAGCTCCATCTGACCTTGTTCAACCCTAAACTAATCTTAAGTCACTCAGGTCAGCTGGTAAATTGTTGCTTAAAGATATCAAAACCCGTAACTAACATGGACTCCTTATATTGCTACACAACTGCTAAATACTGGAATTTTCTTCCCCAATATATTCTATCCATCACTGCTACACACAACTTCAAACAGGCTCTAAAAAAAGAAGTTATGTCTTACCATAACGTTCCATCGGTGTTGTAGATCTTTATTCATTCATTACTGATAGGACTTCAGTTCTGTCCTCGGAACTGACACGGCCGTTTCCAAGCTCGCACCAGCCAAAAACTCTCAGCTAAGACCTACCATAATGCCCCTTTCATAGTCTCTTCAGATCGAGTTTGCCCGTCCCTATATTACAGAGATAGTAGGAGAGACAGTAGGAGGCTCTGTCTGAGCAAATACCTTAACCAGGAGTTCAGGCAGGGGGGAGGAGGGCAGGAAGTAATGAATGAATAAAGATCTACAACACAGATGGAATGTTATGGTAGGACAACTTCTTTATTTGATGTTGTAAACCTTTATTCATTCCTTACTGATAGGACAGAGTCTCCAGCTACTTGAGTCCTGGGTGGCCCTAAGGAACGATATTCATGAGCACCACAGAACCAAAAGATGCTCGTCCCCTGGAGGCCAAATCCAATTTGTAATGGGTGTTAAAGGTATGAGGTCTTGCCCAAGTGGCTGCTGCACAAATATCATCCACAGAGGCTCTGGAATGAAAAGTCACCGAAGTTGCCATGGATCTAGTAGAATGAGCCTTTATTCTAGAAATTAAGGATAATTTATTCTGATGGTAGACAAAGGTAATGATGTTTCTAAGCCAGGAAGAGAGTGTCACTTTGGAAACAGGTTTACCCAATCTGGGTCCCGCAAAGGCCGCAAACAATTGATCCGTTTTCCTGAAAGATTTAGTCCTGTCCAAATAAAAATGAAGCTGCCTATGAACATAAAGGGTGTGCAAAAGATCCTCCCCTCTGTTTGAATGCTGAGGGAAGAAAACCAGCAGGTCAATAGATTGGTTAATGGAAAATCCAGAAATGACCTTGGGCAAGAAGGAAGGGTCAGCACGAAGGGACACACTATCCCTGTGGAAGTTCAAGTAAGGTCTCTTGAAACTCAAGGCCTGCAACTCAGACACTCTTCTCGCTGAGATAAGTGCTACTAGAAGTAGTCTTCCATGATAAAAAATTTTACATCACATGAATCAGACGGCTCGAAAGGAGGGCTTGTTAATGATTTAAGTACCAAAGTCAAGTCCCAGGGTTATATGGGGGGCTTTACAGGAGGTTCAACATGTAATACTCCTTTCAAAAAGGTTTTGCACAGATGGTGTGACATAACGGAAGAATTATCAAATCCATTATGAAAATGTGCAATAGCTGCTAAATGCACAGTGATTGTCGATGCTGAGGCTCCTGCATGTAGAAGAGTAGTCAGGTATTATGGGATCTTTTGAATAGGCATAGAGAAAGGGTTTATGTTCTGATCTTTGGCCCAAGTAGAGAATCTAGTCCATTTACTAAAATACATTTTTCTGGTGGAAGGTTTGTGTGAAGCCAGAAGAATCTCAGGAACGGAAGATGAGATTCATCAGGCAGCCTGGCAATCACTGGAAGTGGAGGAACCAAGCTGTGAGCTTGAGGCTGTGAAGATTGGGGTGAATCAATCCCTGAGGATGAGACAGCAGACTGTGAGACTGATCCAGGATCTATGGGCTGTGAATCAGATGAGGCCACAGGAAAGGAAACAAGATTTGACAGGGGCAATGAGGATCACCTTGCTTCCCAAACTTTGAGCTTTCTGGAGGAATTTCAGGATGAGGGGAAATGGGGAAAAGCACACACAGTAGACCCAGGGACCAATCGTGTGTTAAAGCGTCCCTCAGTGATTCCCCCTAAGGGGGGATCAGGGCAAAGTAGCTTCTGCATTTGTTGTTTAAAGGGGAAGCAAACAGATCATAGCAAGGCCTTCCCCAGTGTGGGAAGATCCGATCTGCTATTACAGGATTGAGGGACCACTCAGTGAGGCATCAGGATGTTCCTGCTCAGACTGTCCGCAATAAGTTTGGAACTCTGGGGAAATGTGCGTTGCTATAAGAAAGTGGTTGGAAGCTGTCGCCCAGTACCAAATCCTTATGGCTTCCCAACACAGGGGCTAAGACCTGGTTCGGTCTTGTTTGTTGATATACTAGATGACTGGCATGTTGTCCGATTGAATTGCAATGGTCCCAGAAGGGAGGGATGTGTGGAATGCTTGCAGCGCTAAGAGAACTGCCCTCACTTCCACGACATTTATGTACAAACTGGCCTCCATGGGGGACCAGGTGCTTTGGACAGTCTTTCCCCTGGAAATGACCCCCCCCCCCCCAACAGGGAGGTGGCCTTGGGCTGGGGGAGACAGAACAGTTGATACCAAAGAATCGATTCAGGCTTCATCCACTATAACATTTCTTTCTTGCAAAGATTTGTAAAGCATATCATGTGGTCGAGTGGGTGGGTTAAGATCGACCATTGTGAAGAAAGGAGCCACTGTAATATTCTCATGTGCAACCTCACCAGTGATACTAGGGTAATGGCAGCTTCCATGCAGCCTAAGAGTTGCAGTACAAGGTGTGCTGGTACAAAGGTCCATGGAAGGAGGGCTTGGATATGGGGTCTTATTTTCAAAAGCCTGTGAGGTGGGAGGGAAGCTTGACAGGATGTTGTGTCGAAGACCACTCCAATGAATTCCAGTGTTTTTTGTTGGGAACATTTGAGATATGTCCTTGTTGATCATAATCCACAAGCAGAGAGCTAGGCCTTGAGTGTAAGAGAGGCTGCGGGTTAGAAGATACCTTATCGAGGCAGTAAGGAGCCAATTGTCTAGATATGGAAACACCTGGAATCCTTGTAGTCAAAGGTGAGCTACTACAACTGCCATACATTTGGTGAACACTTTGGGGGCTGTCGAAAGACAGAATGGCAGTGCCCAGAACTGGTAGTGATTGGCTCCCAGCCGGAAGCGGAGAAATCTCCGGGAGAGCTGATCCTTCTTTATGTGGTAATATGCATCCTGGAGATCTATAGAGCACATCCAGTTGTCCTTCCCAAGAAAAGGGAGAATGGACTTGTACCATGACCATCCGGAATTTTTGAGGTTTGATAAATTTTGGTCCCCAGTCCCTTGTCTTTTTTGGCATTAAAAAGAACCCAGAGTAAAACCCGGATCCTCTCTAGTCTGGTGGAACTGATTGGATTACTTTTCTTAGCAGCTTTTCTATTTCTAAGGCTGTTACCTCCCCCTCTGATTGGGTGGCACATCGGGGATTCGTTTGATGGGTCAGGGAGTTAAATCGAATGGTATCTGGTAGCCCCTGGATATTATTCTCTGCATCCAAAGATTGGTAGTAGTAAGTTGTCAGGCTGGTAGGTGCAGAGAAAAATGACCACCGACTGCTTCCAGAGGAAAGCAATCGGGCCGCTGCTCAAGAGCGCTGGTAGGGTCGGCCAGAGAAGGAATCATTAGCCCTCTGGTTACGCAGACCCCTTCTGCCCTGAAAGGGGAGTCTTCCAGATGAGTTGCCCCCTCTGCCCTGAGGGGATTGCTCACCAGGAGTGTCACGAAAAGATCCTTGGGATTTCTTGAACCACAATTTCCCTCTCCTCTGGTTCCTGGAGTAGGACCTCTGGTGGGACGAAAAATGTATGCCCACAGCAGACAAGGTCTTTCTGTCTTTCTCACTTCGTGCTAGTGCATCTTGTACTTTGGGACCAAAAAGTGCAGATTCGCCGACAATAAAGGAGTCTACGAAATAACACAAAAGCATCCAAGCATGACATCTAATAACAATACCTGATGTGGCAGCTCGAGCTGCCCCCTTGGAGGTGTGAGCTATCAAATGCATCGAGGAGTTTGAGATAGATTCAAGGGTAGCTAGCTGCAAGACGACAGTGTCACACACCTCATCAGGCAGTCCCCCTACCAAAGAGGAAGATATTTCAGAAATTAGGTCTCTTTGGAGGAGTGTGAAGTGTGCCAGATAGTTAGCGACCAAAAGGAAAAGGTTGCTGAAGCACAGGTCTGCTTCTCTAGTCTGTCCATGGCCAGAGACTCCCTGTTCAGAGGATGGACAGTGGAACTATCTTCTGCCAGTTCCCTCTTGGTGGCCGCTGCCACGACCATGGAATCGACAGTCAACTGCTTGGACCAGTTGGGCTGGTCTTCGGGGGTGGATAAAATTTTGTCCAGCCTCTGGAGGACAGGTTCTAGTTTGTCCGGGGGCCTTCCAGGCACACTGCAGAATCAGCTTTATAATTTCATCCGCAGGTGGGGTCACCCAGAAAGTACATGACTGGGCACGGAAGGCCTGCAAGAACACAGATTCCTCAGAAGAAGGGTTAAAGGACTTCCAGTCTCCCCTCTGCTTGAGGATTTCAAGATAGTCCCCAAATGAGACATCGTCTGGGACAGACTGTGGGGACCCTTCTCCCTCATCGCAATCGGTGTCGTCAGTGATAGATTCCTCAGGGAATCAAGGTGTTTCCTCTTGCACCGTTTCTTCCGGGATGGCTCCCAAATAGGATCTTCTGAGGAGGACTCAGGAGAAAGGGTTCCCTTCAAAGTGAGGTCTTGCGGCTCCCATGCCCGGGATCCCAAGGTAGGGGGTTGGCACAGCGGCATGCTAAAGGGTGGTTCTGGTATCGAAGCCATTGGTGTTGACCGTAAGACTGTGGAGGCAAGGACTGTCTCCATCACCTGGAAAGCAGGCCTGCCCAAGGAGGGATGGGAGCCCGGAATACAGAAAGACAACCTCGGAATCGGGGTCACACCCCGCCCTGAGGAGCCCGCCTCCAGGTGAGGAGCTCCAAGAGAACTGGAAGTTATCGGAGCTGTGGACAATCACGGCACCAGCGAAAAATAGGTGCTTGGCTAGGTACCAAGGTGCCGACAGTCCAAACACTGCTCTGAAAGTGTACTGGCTCCAATGGAGCTGATGCAGCAAGGGAGGTCAGTGCTGACAGGGGAAACTCCGCATTCAGAGCAGAGACAGTATGCACCGGGGGTGGTCATTGGTACCGAGATCTCCGGGGCCTGGGTAGAGGCCGGAGAAGGATAAACAGTTGAGTATGCTGTGAAGGGTTCTGATCTGAAGGGAATGGAAGGTCTAGCTGGGGTGGGCAATCCCCTAGCAATGAGAAGCTGGTCCACAACCCGCACATCATCTTGTTCAGAAAGGCTCCTGGTGGATCTGTAGGAGGCTGCTGAAGGAGAGTCAGGTCTTTCAATAAAAGGGCTTAACTGGTGCCCCGAAAAAGGGTCAAAGGTTGGAGAGTATCTGGTTCTTGGGAGATGTTCAACCTTAGGAACTGAGGTCATAGTCTGTGGAACCGAATAAACTACTGGCACCATGGCCGGGGATGGTGCCTAAGTGGGTATGGTAATCAAAGCTGGTGTCGGAACCAAGGACGGTGCCGAAGCTGGAACAGAAAAAGGAGTCAACATCAAAGATGGCACTGAGGGGGAAAACACAGGGCCTTGGTGCCGAAGAGGTCTGTGCAGAGGACGCCGGAGAAGCTTGGTGCCGACTAGGTTCCGTAACTGTCGGGGGTGTAGGAACCGAGTGACTCTGTTTGTTTTTCCTTGTGTTTCTTGATTTTAGGAGGTGGTGAGTCCACCGACCCAGAAAGAGCCTCCGAAAAAAGCGTTTTGACTAAACCTTTCAAAATGAACTTGTTTTTGCACTCTGCTAGAGTGCGATTACTAAAACTAGAGCAGATGTCACAAGAAGCATTTATATGGTCCTCGCCCAAACAGTAAACGTAGCGAGCATGACCATCCAAGTGGGGCATCTTTCGCCCACACTTTTTGCACTGTTTAAACCCTAACTTAACTTTGTCTGACATAATACTCTCAACAAAAAAAGTACAGTTGTGTACACTGACCATAAATGTAGATGTTAGAGTGTATTCACTGTTGCAGTCATCACTTTTGGGTCATCAGCCTCCAGTAGCCCTCAGTCGGCCTGATTATCAAAGTCTTGGGTCCTGCGTCAGTTGCTGTCTCATCTTCCATGACGTCAGGTAGTCAGGGGTATAAAGTATGCAGCCGAAGCCATTACATCAGCTTTTCTTGCCCCAGATGTCAGGTGTCCCCCTAATAGGAAGCTATTAATTATATACAAAAGGTTATACCTCCAACAAAAAAGCAAACACACCAAAAAGCTTCTAAGCATAGTAAAAAGGAATAGAGGTATAGCCAAAAGTCAGGGGCTGGTGGGAGGGTAACCAAGACTGCAACAGTGAATACACTTGAACATCTACATTTATGGTAAGTGTACACAACTGTACTATGTTCATAGTGTTTCACTATTGCAGTCATCACTTTTGGGTAGATTCCAAAAGCTAAGGATGGGAGGAGGAATTTAGATAGCATTAAGACCAGCTATAAGGCCCTGCAAGACTGCAGTGGCAAAACCAACTCTGGATTTAGAGAAAAGTGGCAAATGGTAATATTTGGGGAAAGTATGTACAGAATTCCAGGTAGCAGCTTCTAGGATGTCCCTGGTAGGGACACCTCTGAGAAAGACTGCAGAGGTAGATGCAGCCCTGGTTGAATGTGGTCTTACCCCTGTGGGATAGGTTTTCCATGGTGCTTATAGCAGACATGAATGCAATGGCCTATCCATTTAGAAAATGGTTTGCTTTGAATAGGCCTTCCCCTTTGCCCCTGCAGCAAATGCCACCAGCAGCTGTTCAGATTTCCTGAAAGGTTTAGTCTTGTCCAAGTAAAACCTAAGTTGTCTGTGCACATCTAAGGAGTGCAGTATTCATTCCCCTTTGTTCTGTGGATTAGAAAAGAAAGTTGGCAAATGAATGAACTGATTAAGAGCCACACTGGATACTACCTTGGGCATGAAGGAGGGACTGGTCCTGAAAGACATCGTCTGCATTTAAGATGATGAAAGGCTCCACTGCCATAAGGGCCTGTAATTCAGACACCCTTCTTGCTGAAGTGATGGCTAAAAGGAAGGCTGTTTTCCAAGAAAGGAATTTCAACTCTGCATTTGCGGCTGGCTCAAAAGGAGGTAGAGTAAGTTTTTCCAATGCAAAGTTAAGGTCCCAGGCTGGAGTAGGAGCTCTCCTGGGTAGTCTTAAGTTTTTGGCCCCTCTAAGGAACTGCTTGAGCAGTGGATGAGAAAAGAGGGGTGGTTCTGTGTTGTAATGAGCTGAAATGGCTGAGACATGAATTTTGATGGAGGAAAAGGAAAGGCCCTTGTGAAGCATCTCAGTTAAGTATTGAAGAATCTGAGGTAAACTGGGCGCTGCTGTGCCCATCCCGAGTTTGGTTCCAGGAACAGAATCTTTTCCATTTTTCAGCATAAGACCTTCTAGTACTAGGCCTCCTTGCCTCCAGAATGACATCCAAGACTTGTTTACTGAGGGATGGTAACGGAGAGATCAGGTAATTAGCCAGGCTGCCAGGTTCAGGGTTTGAAGCTGAGGGTGCAGAATCTAGACCTTCTGTTGAGACAGCAGGGTAGGGGTCTGAGGCAGGTGCCATGGTGCCAGTAGTGACACACTGCGCAAGAGGGGGTACCAGTGCTGGCATGGCCAGTCTGGTGCAATCAGTATCATCCTTGGTTTGTCCTGTTTAATCTTTAGTAGTACCTTGGAGAGGAGAGGCAGAGGAGGAAAGGCATAAACTGATAGATTTTTCCAGGTGAAGGACAGGACATCCACTTTCCAAGCTTGTTTGTGGGGAGTCCTTGTGCAGAATTTGTCCTATTTGTAGTTCTGGGGGGAGGCAAACAAGTCCATCTCTGGGCTCCCCCATTTGTTTATCAACATATTGAATATGTCTTTGATTCCAGTTTCCACTCGTGTGGGTACATGAGATTTCTGCTTAGATCGTCTGCCAGTGTATTTAGCTTTCCTGGCAGGAACTGAGCCTGTAGGCGCACTTAGTAGCTCAAGGCTGTGTTCCACAGAGCCATGGCTAGTCTGCAGAGAGGGTATGAGTGGGTTCCCCCCTGCTTGTTTATGTACCACATAACAGTGGTGTTGTCCGTCTTAACCATTAATTGTCCTAGAAGAATGTGGTCATTGAAGGCTGTCAGAGCATTCTGTACAGCTAACATTTCTTTTTGACTGATATGCAGGTGCATTTGACTTGGGTTTCATTTGACCTGAATGCACTTCCCTGCCAAGTGAGCCTCCCATGCATAGTCTGATCCATCTGTTGTTAGGGCTTGGGCGGCAAGATTTAGAGTGAATGGCAGTCCCTTGTTTGGTGGCAGGCCTCTGCCCACCAAAGGAACTCTAACTGTAGGCAAGGTATGCTAGAAATCATTGCTTCTAGATCCTGAGAATGTTTACACCATAGACTTTTAGATACCATTGTAGTTTCCTCATATGCAGTCTTGCATATGGAATTAGGAGAATGCAGGAGGCCATGAACCCCAAGGCTTGCAATATTTGTCTTGCAGACAGCAGGGTCTTTGTGGGCATTAGTTTGAAGTAAGCTGTCAAATTAACTTGTTTCTCTGGCGTGAGGAAAGCCATCTGGGAAGTTGTGTTCAAGCTTGCTCCCAAGAATACCATTTGTTGGCAGGGTACCAGATGTGATTGTTTTTCATTTATGGTGTACCCCAGAGAAGTCAGCACTTTTTGTACAAACACCAGATGCTTCAACATTATGTCCTGGCTTTCTGCCTGAATTAGACAATCATCCAAGAATGTGTATATCTGAATATTTCTTTACCTGCAAAATGCAATGACTGGAGCTAGGCACTTTGTGAATACCCTGGGCGCAGTAGATAAGAAAAAGGGCAGTGCAGAGAACTGATAGTGCATGAAACCTGCTATGAAGCGTAGGTATCTTCTGCAAGATTACCTGATTGGGATATGCAGGTAGGCTTCCTTTAAATCCAGTGTTGTCAACCTGGCATCCTTGCCTAGCATAGGAAGCAACTGGTGAAGAGTTAGCATCTTGAATTTTGGGATCATCAAAAATGTGTTTAGGATAGAGAGATCCAGGCTAGGATGCCAGAAGTTGTCTTTTCTGGGCACTAGGAAAAGTTGAGTAGAAACCTTGACCCTTTTCCTCTTCTTGGACAGTTTGAATAGCCCTTGTACTTGAGAGAGAGAAAGTACAGTTTTGTACCTACCATAAATGTAGATGTCCGATAGGTATGCATCTGCAGTCATAACATATGGGTTGTCCTGCCTCAGGCAGCCCTTCGGTCGGCCGGATTCCAAAGTCTGGGTCTGGCCTTGGCTGATGTCGCACTTCACCCGACGTCATAGCTCCTGGGGTATAAAGGCATCAGCCGACGCCATTTTCCTCAGTGTTTCTTGCCCCAGATGCCAGGTGCCCCCTAGGAAGGCTAAATTTGGATAAATGTAGAAAATACCAAACAGCAGAAAGCAAAATATATATATATATATATATATATATATATATATATATATATATATATATATATATATATATACATATATACATACAAATACACCATAATAGATTCCCCCAGCTAGCTAAAAGAGGGGTAAGTACCCTAGGAATACCACAGAGGGGAAGGAGGGTGGGTAATCCTGACTGCAGATGCATACCTATCGGACATCTACATTTATGGTAGGTACAAAACTGAACTATGTCCTTCAAGGATGCATCTGCAGTCATAACATATGGGTAGAATACCATAGCCAAACTGGGGGAGGAGGCACTAAGATAATGATGGTGTAGTTAAGATCCCCTGTAAAACTGCAGTTGCAAAACCTGCTCGGGATCTGGAGTATAAAGGAAGATTGTAATGCTTGGCAAATGTATGCACGGAGCTCCAAGTAGCAGCTTCTAAAATGCCTTTGGTAGCCACTCCTCGTAGGAAAGCTGTAGTGGTGGCTGTGGCTCTTGTGGAGTGAGGCCTGATATTTTCAGGAGTTATCTTTCCATGAAAAGAGTAGCAGAATCGAATGCAATTTCCTATCCATTTTGAAATTGTCTGTTTGGAAATCGCTTTTCCTTGCACTCCTGTTGCATATGCTACCAGAAGCTGGTCAGTTTTTCTGCTGGTTTTAGTTCTGTCCAGATAGTAGCGCAGTTGTCTGTGTACATCCAAGGTGTGCAATAGTTTTTCCCCCCTGTTCTGTGGGTTAGGGAAGAAAGTACAGTTTTGTACCTACCATAAATGTAGATGTCCGAGAGGTATGCATCTGCAGTCCTTACAAATGGGTTGTCCTGGCCTCAGGCAGCCCTTTGGTCGGCCGGATTCCAAAGTCTGGGTCTGGCCTCAGCTGATGTCGCACTTCACCCGACGTCATAGCTGCAGTTCAGCGGGTATAAAGGCATCAGCCGACGCCATTTTCCTCAGTGTTTCTTGCCCCTGATGCCAGGTGCCCTCTAGGAAGGCTAAATTTGGATAAATGCAAATGTTTCCAAACAATAGAGAGCAAATAGAAATAAACATATATATACATATATACAAACAAATACACCATAATAGATTCCCCCAGCTAGCTACAAGATGGGCAAATACCCTAGGAGTACCACAGAGGGAAGGAGGGTGGTAATCCTGACTGCAGATGCATACCTCTCGGACATCTACATTTATGGTAGGTACAAAACTGTACTATGTCCTTCAAGGATGCATCTGCAGTCCTTACAAATGGGTAGAATACCATAGCCAAACTGGGGGAGGAGGCACTAAGGAGGCCCTAAGAGTTTATGGTGTAGTTAAGATCCCTTGCAAAACAGCAGTGGCAAAACCTGCTCGGGATCTGGAGTATAAAGGCAGATTATAATGCTTGGCGAATGTATGCACGGAGCTCCAAGTAGCAGCCTCTAAAATGTCTTTGGTAGCCACTCCTCGTAAGAAAGCTGTAGTAGTGGCTGTAGCCCTTGTGGAATGAGGTCTGATGTTTTCTGGAGTTGCCTTTCCATGAAAAGAGTAACAAAATCTAATGCAATTTCCTATCCATTTTGAGATTGTTTGTTTTGAAATTGCTTTTCCTTCCATTCCTGTGGCATAGGCTACCAGAAGCTGGTCAGTTTTTCTATAGTTCTTGGTTCTGTCCAGGTAGTAGCGCAATTGTCTGTGTACATCCAAGGTATGCAGCAATCTTTCCCCCCTGTTCTGTGGGTTGGGGAAGAATGTTGGTAGGTGTATTGCTTGGTTTAAAGATACTCTGGAGACCACTTTTGGCATAAAGGTAGGATTAGTTCTCATGGACACTCTGTCCTGATGGAAGATAAGGAAGGGCTGTACTGCCATTAATGCCTGTAATTCAGAAACCCTTCTAGCTGAAGTGATTGCAAGCAGGAATGCAGTCTTCCAAGATAAGTACTGTAATTCTGCTGTTGCTGCTGGTTCAAAAGGGGGGAGTGTTAACTTTTCTAAAACAAAGTTCAAGTCCCATGTAGGCAATGGTGGTTTCCTTGGTGGTTTTACATTTTTAATTCCTCTGAGAAACTGTCTGAGTAGAGGTTGAGAAAAGATTGGAGGATCCATGTTGTATTCTGCTGAAATTGCTGATGCATGAATCTTAATGGAGGAGTAAGACAGACCATTGTGGAAAAGCTCTGCTAAATATTCCAGGATGTTAGCTATGTTTGCCAATGATGCATCTACTCCTTTTGTTGCACTCCAAATGAGATATCTTTTCCATTTTGCTGAATAAGTTTTTCTTGTTGAGGGTCTGCGAGCCTCCAAGATAATGTCTTTAACCCTTTGAGATAAATCTGGGTTATTTTGTCTTATGCAATGTTCCAGGCAGCCAGCTGCAGTGTTTTCAGGTTTGGATGCAGGGTTTTGAAGTTGTTCTGTGTTAACAGTAAGGGAACTAGGGGCAGAGGCCATATTTGTTCCCGAGACATGCTCCTCAGTAATGGGTACCAATGCTGCCTCGGCCAGTCTGGAGCTATCAGGATGATCCTTGGACGGTCTTCTTTGATCTTCAATAGCACCTTGTGCATCAAAGGAAGAGGTGGGAATGCATATGCTGTCAGCTTTTTCCAACTGAAAGATAGGGAGTCCACCTTCCAAGCAAGTGGGTGGTATGCCCTCGTGCAGAATTTTTTCAATTGGTGGTTGTGTGGGGATGCGAATAAGTCTATTTCTGGTAGTCCCCATTTCTTTGTAATGGATTTGAAGATGTCTGGATGTAGCATCCATTCGTGGGCATCCGT
This sequence comes from Protopterus annectens, assembly GCF_019279795.1. Lineage (NCBI taxonomy): Eukaryota > Metazoa > Chordata > Ceratodontiformes > Protopteridae > Protopterus > Protopterus annectens. Next base: position 488,887,429 of record NC_056749.1, on the reverse strand, counting down.
GGTAGTTCTGCTTAGGATGTCTGCTAGTATATTTTCTTTTCCTGGTACAAATATTGCTTGTAACTGAATGTTGAAGCTCAGGGCCACATTCCAGAGGTCCATTGCCATCCGGCATAGAGGGTATGAATGTGTGCCTCCCTGTTTGTTGATGTACCACATAACTGTGGTGTTGTCCGTCCTTATCAGCAATTGTCCCTGTCGAAGAAATGGTCTGAATGTCTGAATTGCCAGTTTTACTGCCAGCATCTCCTTTTGATTTATGTGTAGGTTCAGCTGGTCTTGAGTCCATAAGCCTTGTATGCACTTGTCCAGCATGTGTGCCCCCCGACCGAGGTCTGAGGCGTCCGTTGTGATAGTCTGGCTTGGTTGAGTGCTGTGGAAGGGCAGCCCTTTGTTCGATTGACAGGCCTGAGCCCACCATTGGAATTCTTGCTTCAGGCATGGAATTATTGGAATTTGGGTTTCTAGGCTGTGCTTGTGCTGAGACCATAAATTCCTTAGGTACCATTGTAACTTTCTCATATGTAGTCTGGCATGTGGAATCAATATTATGCAGGATGCCATGTAACCCAGGGCTTGCAGGACTTTCCTTGCTGTTAGCTGGTTCTGCTTTGTTAATGCCATGAAATAGAGAGGAAGGTGCTTCTGTTTTTCTGCTGTGAGGGATGCCATCTAATTTGATGTGTCCAGCTCTGCACCCAAGAAAGTTATCCTCTGGGATGGTATCAGCCTTGACTTTTTTATATTGACTGTGTATCCCAGGGCTTGCAGTATATGAATGACCTTTTTCAAATCTTTTTCCAATTTGTTTTTGTTGTCCGCTTGTAACAGGCAGTCGTCCAGGTAAGGGTAAATTTGAATTCTCTGAAGCCTGCAATGAGCAATTACTGATGCCAGGCATTTTGTGAATACTCTGGGCGCAGTAGATAAGCCAAAGGGCAATGCTGAGAATTGATAATGCTCTGATCCTGCAAGAAATCTGAGGTATCTTCTGCAATTTGGTCATATGGGGACGTGCAGGTATGCCTCCTTGAGATCTAGAGTTACCAGCCAAGACTCCTTGCCCAGCATGGGAAGAAGCTGCTGTAGGGTCAGCATTTTGAATTTTGGAACAATGAGGTATGTGTTTAGAGCGGACAGGTCGAGAATAGGTCTCCATTGGTTTTCTTTTCTTGGCACCAGGAAAAGTCTGGAGTAAAATCCTTGCCCTTGTTCCATAGACGGTACCCTTTCTATAGCTCTCATCCTTAGTAAGTGGTGTATTTGTTGTAGAGCTTTTGTCTTTTGATTTGGAGGTAGGTTTGGCATTCCTCTCTTCCTTGGTAAAGTATGGAAGTGAAACCTGTAACCTTGGTCTATTGTCTGTAAAATCCATTTGTCTCCTGTGATGTGATGCCAGTTTACTGAAAATAAGGCTAGCTTTCCGCCTAAGGGTGCTTCTAGTTGTTCCCTGGTAGGCGGCCTCAGAGCCATGTCACTGTGATTGTCCTGTGGAAGTGGTGGTGGCTGGATCTTTGACAGTACTTCGTTGGTTGTTAGGCTGCCACTGACGTCCCCTGTAGGCACCTCTGGATTGACCCCTGCCTCTAGGGCGCCTATTCCTGCCTCTCTGAGCTCTGGAGGTGTCTGGAAAGGACCAATTCTTGGAAGGCCAGTTCCTACTAAACCTTGGAGGCTGGACCTGTAAGAAATCCTTGACTGTCTGGACAGATTTTGCTTTCTCTTCCACCTTCTTCAGCACCTGCTGTGCAGGGGAGCCAAACAAATTGAGCTTATCCATGGGAGCATCTAGGAGCTTTGATTTAACATGGTCTGGTAAGGACTGCTCTTTTAACCATGCATGCCTTCTGATCACTGTACCAGTCATAGCTGATCTAAAGGAAGCCTCCAGTGCATCATAGCCGCATTTTAAAGAATGATTACTGACCTGCTGAATGTTATGTACCATTTCCTGAACAGATTTTTTGTCTAATGGTTCAGACGAGGACAGTTTTTAGTTAACTGATCTAACATAAATTCCTGATACTGAATCATGTGGAATTGACAGTTTAAGGCCCTAGCCGAAAGAGTAGCAGAAGTGTAAACTTTTTTACCCCATCTCTCTAAGGCCCTAGATTCCCTTTCAGAGGGAGGGTTTTGGCAGAGGTAGCTGCTACAGCCTTGGGTCCCTGGGAGATAGTTTCAGGATCTGCAAAAGGAGCCTTATACAAATGATAATGTGTGTTCGGAACCCTGTAGTACCTGTCGGGCTTAGCAGGGGCTGGAGGAAGAGAATCAGGAGCAGTACAAGCATCATTAAATGCATCATCCACAACAGTGAGTACTGGAGGAATGGCTAAAGGCCTATGCTGTGGCAAATGCAAAAGGTCCTAAGCCTTTTCCTAGAGTCTGAAAAATCCTGGCCCTGCCATTGAAATTGTTCCCTCATAGCATGCAAGGTTTCCCCAAAAGAAAATTCCTCAGGCGGAGAGGCAGAAGGAATGGAGTCTTCTGCATCAGAGCCCTCATAAGGAGAATAAGGGCCCTCTGGAGGGTTTGTATTATCTGAATCATCAGAGGAGTAATCTGAAGAAACTGGCTCAGGGGGCTCTGCTCTAGGCCTCTTCTCTGGAGGTGGGTGAGAGGCCCTGTCAGGGTGAGGTTGGGATCCCCGGATCAAAGAAATGAGATCCTCTGCTAGACTAAGCATTTGAGAACTAGAGCTAGGCCTGTGAGAGGGGGTCTTAGCAGGCACAGTTTTGGTAGATTTTGCTGCTTTAGCCCTGGCAAAAGCCTTAATCGACATGGATGCAGGGGGCCTAGCAGCTCCACGTGCAGGAGTAGATATATCTAAAGGTATAGTATCAGATAAATCCTGAGAACCTGCAAGAGCAGGTGGGATTTCAGTAGCAAATTCAGCCATGCTGGATGAGGCCTCGGTAGGAGGCAAGCTTTCGGCCGAAGGAAGAACCAAGGACTCTGTTTCAGCCGAAACCGAGACACTCGCGGTTGACTTAACTGCGGTTTCGGCCGAAACCGCGGACCGCGAGTGTCGGTCCTTTTCCTTGCGCTTTTAGTTAATTGCGAAGTCGGGGTTTCCGACGGCATATTGTAAGCAAAAGCGGAGTCGAAAAACTCCTCAGCAAATTCCGACCGACGTCTAAGCGTCGTCGGTTGAAAGAAGGACAGGCTAGACAAGCTGCTACATCGTGGTCTGGGCCTAAACAAGGTAGGCAGTAAGAGTGGAAATCTTTATGAGGTATTTGTTTCCCACAAGTTAAACAGTTATTCACTTTTTCTGACATCGGCTGAGGCAAGAAAGAGTCCCCAACGGGGTACTTAGCTTTTTAGAAGTCTTCGGTAGTAATCTCTGGTTCTGACCGACCGGCACTTGCGAACAGCTTCTGCTTCGGGCGCCACGCGGCAAGAAAGACTGGGGAAAATGGTGTCGGCTGATGCCTTTATACCCGCTGAACTGCAGCTATGACGTCGGGTGAAGTGCGACATCAGCCGAGGCCAGACCCAGACTTTGGAATCCGGCCGACCGAAGGGCTGCCTGAGGCCAGGACAACCCATTTGTAAGGACTGCAGATGCATCCTTGAAGGACATCGTAGGTAAATGAATAGCTTGGTTCAAGGATACCCTGGATACCACCTTTGGCATTAAAGTAGGATTGGTTCTCAGAGACGCTCTATCCTGGTGAAAGATAAGGAAAGGCTGCACTGCCATTAATGCCTGTAACTCGGATACCCTTCTTGCTGAAGTGATTGCTAGAAGGAAATCAGTTTTCCAAGATAAGAACTGTAAGTCTGCTGATGCTGCTGGTTCAAAAGGGGGAAGCGTTAATTTTTCCAGCACAAAATTGAGATCCCATGCAGGCAGAGGTGGTTTCCTTGGAGGTTTTACATTTTTGATCCCTCTTAAAAATTGTCTGAGGAGAGGGTGAGAGAAGATAGGAGGATCCATGTTGTACTCTGCTGAAATTGCTGAAGCATGAATCTTAATGGAAGAATAGGACAGGCCATTGTGGAACAGTTCTGCTAAGTATTCTAGGATGTGAGCTAGGTTTGCCAGTGTGACATTTGTTCCCTTTGATGCACTCCAAATGAGGAATCTCTTCCACTTGGCTGAGTATGTTTTTCTTGTGGAGGGTCTGCGAGCCTCCAGGATAATGTCCTTGACCCTCTGAGATAAAACAGATTGGTTTTGTTTTATGCAATTTTCCAGGCAGTTAGCTGCAGCGTTTTCAAGTTTGGATGCAGGGTCTTGTAGTTGTTCTGCTAGAAGTAAAGGCCATAGAGGTAGAGGCCATGAGTTCGTCCGAGACATGCTTCTCAGTAGCGGGTACCAATGCTGCCTTGGCCAGTCTGGAGCTATCAGAATCACCTTTGGCTGTTCCTCCCTGATCTTCAGTAGAACTTTGTACATCAATGGGAGAGGTGGAAAGGCATAAACTGTCAGGGCCTTCCAGCTGAAAGAAAGGGAGTCCACCCTCCAGGCTTGTGGGTGGTATTCTCTTGAGCAGAATTTCTTCAGTTGGTGGTTGAGTGGGGAGGCGAACAGGTCTATCTCTGGCATTCCCCATTTCTTTGTTATGTTTTTGAAGATGTCTAGATGCAGCATCCATTCGTGAGCATCCGTGGTAGTTCTGCTTAAGCTGTCTGCTAGTGAATTCTCTTTTCCTGGTACGAATCTGGCCTGCAGTTGAATGTTGAGATTCAGGCCTAGGTTCCACAGGTCCATTGCCATCCGCATAGAGGGTAGGAATGCGTGCCTCCCTGTTTGTTGATGTACCACATGACTGTGGTATTGTCTGTCCTTATCAGCAGGTGTCCTTGCTGGAGGAATGATTTGAATGCCTCGATTGCATGCTTCACTGCCAGCATCTCCTTTAGATTTATGTGTAGATTCAGCTGGTCTTGAGACCATAGGCCTTGGATACACTTGTCTTCCATGTGTGCCCCCAGCCTAGGTCTGAGGCGTCCGTGGTGATGGTCTGCCTTGGTTGTGGTTTGTGGAAAGGCAACCCTCTGTTGGTCTGGCAGGCCTGAGCCCACCACAGGAATTCTTTTTTCAGGCATGGAATGATTGGTATCATGGTTTCTAGACTGTGTATGTGTTGAGACCATACATTCCTTAGGTACCATTGTAATTTTCTCATATGCAGCCTGGCATGTGGGATCAAGATTATGCAAGATGCCATGTAACCCAGGGCCTGCAGGACATTCCTTGCAGTAAGCTGAGTTTGTCTTGTCAATGCCATGAAGTAGACTGGGAGTTGCTTTTGTTTTTCTTCTGTGAGAAAAGCCATCTGAGTTATTGTGTCCAGTTCTGCACCCAAAAATGTTATCCTTTGGGATGGCACTAGTCTTGACTTCTGTATGTTGACTGTGTATCCCAAGGCTTGTAACAGTTGTATGACATAGGCCAAATCCTTTATTATTTTTGTCTTGTTGTCCGCTTCTATTAGGCAGTCGTCCAGGTATGGGTAGATCTGAATTCCCTGAAGCCTGCAATGTGCAATTACTGATGCCAGGCATTTCGTGAATACTCTGGGCGCAGTAGATAAGCCAAAGGGCAATGCTGAGAATTGATAATGCTCTGATCCTGCAAGAAATCTGAGGTGTCTTCTGCAATCTGGTCGTATAGGGACGTGCAGGTATGCCTCCTTGAGATCTAGAGTCACCAGCCAAGACTCCTTGCCCAACATGGGAAGAAGTTGCTGTAGGGTCAGCATCTTGAATTTTGGTACAATGAGATATGTGTTCAGTGCGGACAAGTCGAGAAAAGGCCTCCATTGAGTTTCTTTTCTTGGTACAAGGAATAGTCTGGAGTAAAATCCTTGGCCTTGTTCCATAGATGGTACCCTTTCTATTGCTCTCATCCTTAGTAAACTGATGATTTGTTTTAGAGTCTCTGGCTTCTGGCTTGGTGGAAGGTTTGGCATTCCTCTCTTTTTTGGTAAAGTGTGGAAGTGAAACCTGTAGCCTTTGTCTATTGTTTGCAATGTCCATTTGTCTCCTGTAATGCAATGCCAGTTTTTTGAAAATAAAGCTAACTTTCCGCCCAAGGGTGCTTCCAGTTGTTCCCTGGTAGGCAGAATCAGAGCCAAGTCATTGTGTCTGTCCTGTGGAAGTGGTTGTAGTCGCAGCTGTGGCGGTACTCCTCTGGTTGGCAGGTTGCCACTGACGACCCCTGTAGGCACCCCTTGATTGACCTCTGCCTCTTGGGCGTCTATTTCTGCCTCTCTGTGCTCTGGAGATGTCTGGAAAGGACCAATTCTTTGAAGGCCAGTTTCTGCTGAACCTCGGAGGTTGTACCCGCAGAAAATCCTTGACTGTTTGCACAGATTTTGCTTTTTCTTCCACTTTCTTTAGAACCTCCTGTGCAGGGGAGCCAAATAAACTTTGCTTCTCCATAGGGGCATCCAGGAGTTTAGACTTGACATGGTCTGGCAAGGATTGCTCTTTTAGCCAGGCATGCCTTCGAATCACTGCTCCAGTCATAGCTGATCTAAATGAAGCCTCCAGTGCAACATAGCCACATTTTAAGAAATGATTACTGACCTGCTGAGAGTTGTGTACCAAATCCTGAAGGGACTTACGGTCTAAAGGTTCAGGAGAGGAAAGCTTTTTATTCAGCTGAACTAACAAAAATTCCTGGTACTGTATCATGTGAAATTGACAGTTTAAAGCCCTGGCAGAAAGAGTAGCAGATGTATAAACCTTTTTACCCCATCTCTCTAATGCTCTTGACTCTCTTTCAGAGGGTAGGGGGTTTTTGGCAGTGGCAGCTGCAACACCCTTTGGGCCCTGAGAAATAGTTTCTGGGTCTGCAGCATGGGCCTTATACAAGTGGAAGTGAGAATCCGGGACCCTGTAATATCAGGTTTGGCAGGGGCCTGGGGAAGAGAATCAGGGGCAGAACTGGCATCATTGTATGCATCATCAACAACTGATAGTACAGGTGGTATGGCTAAAGGCCTATGCTGTGGCAAGTGTAAAAAAGTCCTTAGCCTTTTCCTAGAATCAGAAAAATCCTGACCCTGCCATTGAAAGTGTTCCCTCATTGAGTGTAAAGTCTCCCCAAAGGAAAATTCTTCTGGGGGGGAGGGAGTCTTCTGCATCAGAATCCTCATAAGGTGAGTATGGTCCTTCCTGATGGTCTGATAAATCTGATCCATCCGAGGAATAGTCAGAGGGGAGAGGTTCAGGGGGTTCAGTCCTAGGCCTTTTTTCAGGAGGAGGTTGTGAGGCCCTGTCTGGGTGAGGTTGGGATCCCCTAATCAGAGATATAAGGTCCTCAGCAAGGCTGAGAATCTGAGAACTTGAGGAAGGTCTGTGAGAGGAAGCTTTTGTTGGTAAGGCCTTGGAAAGTTTAGCTGCTTTAGCCCTGGAGAAGGCCTTAATAGACATAAAAGCAGGGGGTCTAGCTGCCCCATGTGCAGGAATAGAGATGTCCAACGGAATGGTGTCGGACAATTCTTGTGCGCCTGCTTCTTCGGTAGGAATTTCTGTAGCCGACTAAGCCGGGGCCTCTGTGGCCTCGGTTGTCGGAGGCATGCCGCAGAAGGAAGAACCGAGGACTTGGTTTCAGCGAAACAGAGACACTCATGGTAGGCCTAACCGTGGTTTCAGCGAAACCGCTGGTCATGAAGTGTCGGTCCTTTTCCTGCGTTTTGGCTAAATGTGTAGTCGAGTCTCCGACGGCATTTTATATGCAAAAGCGAACCAAAAACTCTTCTGCAAACTCCGACCGACGTCTAAGTGTCCGTCGGTTGAAGGAAGCACAGGCTAAACAAGCTGATAAGTCGTGGTCTGGGCCTAAGCAAGGAAGGCAGTAAGAGTGGAAATCCTTATGAGGTATTTGTTTCCCACAAGTTAAACAATTATTTACTTTGTCTGACATCGGCTGAGGCAAGAAAGAGTCCCCAACGGGGTACTTAGCTTTTTTAGAAGTCTTCGGTAGCTGAAATCTCTGGATCTGACCGACCGGCACTTGCGAACAGCTTCTGCTTCGGGCACCGCGCGGCAAGAAAGACGGAGGAAAATGGCGTCGGCTGATGCCTTTATACCCCAGGAGCTATGACGTCGGGTGAAGTGCGACATCAGCCGAGGCCAGACCCAGACTTTGGAATCCGGCCGACCGAAGGGCTGCCTGGGGCAGGACAACCCATATGTTATGACTGCAGATGCATCCTTGAAGGACATCTTGTTTTTGAGCCTCTGCCCACTGATATAGGGGTAGATCTAGCCAACCGTTTGGGGTTGGCAAAGTGTGGAAGTGGAATCTGTATCCTTGGGAAACTATATTTAAAACCCATTTGTCCTGGGTAAAGAGTTCCCAGTTTTTTGCCTGCAGAGCAATCTTTCCCCCCTAAAGGAGCAGTCAGTTGAGAAGGGTTTGGAAGTTTTAAAGTCATCGAGACAGTTTACCACAGCTTAGTCTTGTGCGTACCTTGGGACTGAAGCCTGCGTGTTCTGCTGGTTTTGGGTTTGGACTGAGAAGGCCTGGTACAGGCAGGAAAGGACCAATTCTTAGAGGGTCAATGCCTACTAAATCTTGGAGGCTGTACTTACATGAAATCATTAACAGTTTGCATAGATTTAGCTTTTCCTCCATCTTTCTAAGTACTACTACTGCTTTTTGCCCAACAGGTGGTCTTGGTTTAAGAGAGCATCCAGTAATTTAGCTTTAACATAATCTGGCAAAGATTGCTCCTTAAGCCAAGCATGTCTTCTAAGTACAGACCCAGTAACAGCTGCCTTGCAAAATGCCTCTAGTGAATCAAAACCACACTGCAAAGTATGTTTTCCAACTTGTTTAGCAGAATGCATTAAATTCTATAAATCCTTATTTTCAGCACAGTCAGGAATCAACATAATTTTCTGTTTAAGAAATCCAATAATATGCTGCTGACACTAACATATGAAACTGGCAGTTTAAGGCACTAATGGCCAATGTTGCAGAAGTGTATACCTTTTTACCCCATCTATCCAGCGTCCTGGAATCTCTATCAGAGGGGGTAGGATTTTTGGTAGTAGTAGCCTTAATGCCCTTGGGTCCCTGTGAAATGGTCTCAGGATCCGCAGTAGGATTTTTAAAGAGAAACTTGTGAGAGTCAGGAACCCTGTAATATCTATCTGGTTTTCTGTGAACAGGTGGTAAGGAGTCAGGGGCCAAGTTAGACAAGGCATCATCAACAATGTCCAGTACAGGGGCCTGTGTTGGGGCAGGAGTAAGAAATCCATAAGCCTCTTTTTAGAATCAGAGTAATCCTGGCTTTCCCAGCGAAAAAGCTCCCTAAGGTTATGCAAGGTTTCACCAAAAGAGAAATCCTCTGGAGGGGAAGCAGAGGGAATTAAGTCCTCTGCATCAGAATCCCCGTAGGTAGATAAGGTAAATCCTGGTCATCAGAGGAAACAGAAATTTCAAAATCCTGATCAGAATCATTATAACCAAATTCAGTCCTAGGTCTCTTAGAGGGGGAAAGTTGGCTTCCCCTGATTAAAGTAATAAGGTCTTCAGCCATTCTTATCATCATACGGTCTGGGCGTCAGTTTTCTAGGCATGGATCAAGTTTTAGGCCTTGAAGAAGAAGATGGCGTTGGTTTAATACGTATGTCAGTAGGCCTGAATACATCCTCAGAAGCCGGTGTCTGCACAGTGGCTCCAGACCCATCGAAGGTAAAGACAACCGCAGGTTCCACAGTTGAATCATCTCACAGCATACCACACTCCGAATGGGAATTGGTACAGGCCTGCAAATCTGAAGTAGCAGGTATCAGGGGCTGCGAAAGCGCCTCACTGAGTACCGGCGAACTGGTGACTAGCTTAGGAAAAGCGTAGTCAAGCAGCTTTGGACCTAGGCGGCCTGTCTCTGTCTTTATCTTTGCATTTTTTCGGACAGTTTGTTGTTTAAAAAAGGCACAAAACTGACAGCGAGGTAAGTCGTGGTCAGGGCCTAGGCAAGGAATACAGTACGAATGAAAATCTTTATGAGGTATTTGCTTTCCACAAGAAATACAATTATTGACTTTTACTGACATCAGTTTAGAGCAAGAAAAAGTTTCCCCAATGGGGTACTTAGCTTTAGCTGAAGACTTCAGTTCTGAAACTCGAAAATGAAAATTTCAGGAGTTGGCCGACCGGCACTTGCAAACTGCTTCTGCTTCGGGCCCCTGCATGGCAAGAAAGACTGATGTAATGGAGTCAGCTGCATGCTTTATACACCTAACTACTTGACGTCATGGAAGATGAGACAGCAACCGACGCAGGACCCAAGACTTTGATAATCAGGCTGACTGAAGGCTACTGCAAGCAGATAAACCCAAAAAAGTGATGACTGCAACAGTGAAACACAAAAAACATCTAACTACAAGCCCTCTAACTTAAATGGGTGAAGAGCTCTCTAACAAACAAGCTACTAAAAAAAGTGCAGTTGTGTACATTTACCATAAATGTAGATGTTAGAGTGTATTCACAGTTGCAGTCATCACACTTGGGTTATCTGCCTGCAGGTAGCCCTCAGTCGGCCTGAATACCAGAGTCTTAATATTTCTGTGTCGAATGCTGTCGCTTCTTCTATGACGTCAGATCGTCAGGGGTATAAAACAGGCAGCCGACACCATTACATCAGTTTTTTTTGCCCCAACTGTCAGGAGCCACCAAACAGGAAGCAATTAGATGGTGGGGAACACCACCAGTAAAAGGTAAATACCAATGCCATTAAGAATGGCCATAGAGAGGAAAAGCAGAAAGCTAGAGAAAACCAGAGAGCTGGCTGCAACAGTGAATACACTCGAACATCTACATTTATGTTAAGTGCACACAAAGTACAGTTGTGTACACTTACCATAAATGTAGATGTTCGAGTGTATTCACTGTTGCAGTCATTACATTTGGGTAATCTGCTGGCAGGTTGCCCTCAGTCATCCTGAATTCCAAAGTCTTGGGTCCTGCATCAGTTGCTGTCTTCTCTTCCATGACGTCAGGTCGTCAGGGGTATAAAGCATGCAGCAGACGCCATTTTCTTTAGTTTTTCTTGCCGCCGATGTCAGGTGCCCCCAAAAGGTAGCAATTTTATATATATATATATATATATATATATATATATATATATATATATATACATGCATCAATATAAACTTTACCTTCATCTACAAGCAAATACACCACATAGGTTGTAGAAGATAGAGAAGGAAAGATGAAATGTAGAATGACAGGGGGATGGCGGGAGGGTAACCTGGACTGCGACAGTGAATACACTCGAACATCTACATTTATGGTAAGTGTACACAGATGTACTATGTTCTTCATGTTTCACTGTTGCAGTCATTACATTTGGGTAGAATCCCAAAGGTATGGTTGGGAGGCTGGAGCTAAACAGCATTAGGTGCAGCTATAAGGCCCTGTAGCACTGCAGTGGCAAAGCCTGCCCTGGACTTAGAGTAGAGATGCAAATGGTAATGCTTTGTAAAGGTGTGAACAGACCTCCAAGTAGCAGCCTCTAGAAAGTCTTTGGTTGGTACTCCTCTGAGAAAGGCTGCCGAAGTAGCTGCAGCTCTGGTAGAATGAGACCTAATGCCCTTGGACACAGGTTTACCATGGTGTAAGTGGCAGAAACGGATGCAGTGGCTTATCCACTTTGCAACTGTCTGCTTTGAGATAGCCTTTCCTTCTGATCCTGCAGCATATGACACTAGTAATTGCTCAATTTTTCTTAGAGCTTTTGTCCTACTCAAGTAGAATCTTAGCTGTCTGTGTACGTCCAAGGAATGCAGAATTCTCTCCCCTTTGTTTTGTGGATTTGGATAAAAAGTTGGCAGATGAATTGTTTGGTTAAGAGCCACACTGGAAACAACCTTAGGCATAAAAGTAGGATTTGTCCTCAGAGACACCCTGTCTGGCTAAAATATGATAAAAGGTCATGAGGGTCTGTAGCTCTGAAACTCTTCTTGCTGAAGTAATTACTAGTAGCAGAGCTGTCTTCCATGATAAGAACTTTACATCAGCGGTAGCGGCTGGTTCAAATGGAGGCAGAGTGAGCTTTTCCAACACATAACTGAGGTCCCATGCAGGTAATGGTGATCTTCTAGGAGGCCTTAGGTTTTTGGCTCCTCTAAGATACTGCTTTAGTAAAGGATGAGAGAAGACTGGTGGCTCTGTATTGTAATGAGCCGAAATGGCACAGGCATGGATTTTGAATGATGAGAAAGATAGGCCTTTGTCAAGCATCTCAGTTAAGTATTGTAATATCTGAGGAATATGTGGTTCTGCTGTATCAGTTCCTTGTGCTTGATTCCAAGTACCTCACAGAATTGTAAGCCCACCAAGGCTCAAAAAAATTCAGGAACCACGGAAGTACTGCAGTTGATTTCTTTTATTGTAAAAACATGCACCAACGATGACGCTGATGGTTGAGCGCTTTCATCTAGTAACTCTAGATTTCTTCAGAACATCAGTCAAAGTGTGTCATAAACTTTAAATACCTTAATTACCCGCCTTTTTTCAAAAACAATTGACCAATTGCATACATTTAACCCTTAATATAACGTTTACGTTAAAACCTACATCTCTAACTTGAATAACCATCTAATCGATCTGCACACTCACACAAAACTACAATATAGTAAAATCACACTTAAAAATACATCAATTGTCACAACTAATTAATATTAATACTATATATGTATCTACTAGTGTTGTAGATTACAAATATTATTCACAAAATACAAAATTGCATTTCTATGCAGTACAATAAAACTAACAATACAATAAACCTAGATTTATAATTACTAATTTTGAATACATAATAAAACCCTATAGTATTGGCTATCTAACATTATTTGTTTGCCTCAAAATATTAAAGTAGCTGTATTTATACCCTCAGTAAGGGTTTAGTAGGGATTACTTCATTAAGGCCAGGTGGTGTGGCAGCCTCTAATCGCAGCTGCCATTTGATTTCTTTTTCCCCCACAATGGCCTTTACGTTACCTCCTCTGGGATTTATAGTGACCACCTCCAATATGATATGATGAGATTGCCCTACTCACTTCTTTTATGGAAATAGTACTTGACCATAATTATATTTTTTTCGAAGGAGAATATTATAAACAAACTTCAGGTGTGGCGATGGGGGCAGCTTGTGCCCCCATGTATGCCAACATGGTTCTCCTAGATTGGGAAACAACTTATATTTTAAACACCACTTGGAAGCACAAAATCAAAACTTATGTAAGATACCTGGACGATATGTTTCTTCTATGGACAGGCAACATCCAAGAACTAGAAGACTTTATTAAATACATCAATGGTACCACCAATTATTTAAAATTTACTTATCAATTTGATAGAAAAGGAATAAATTACCTAGATGTATATGTTTACAATGATGGAAAGACATTTCAGTCTATGATACATAGAAAAGAGACCTATAGTAATGGTTACTTGCATTACACTAGTGCCCATTCATATAAAGTCAAGTACAATATAGTGAAAGGGCAGTTAATAAGGGCAGCGAGGATGACATCAGAAAGGGACAATATGTTAAAAGAGGTTAGATTTATGGTGGGTATGTTTAGAGAAAAGGGATATCCTGACAAGATGTTGGATGACTTAACTAGATATGTAACCCAGGAATGGGGTAGAAAATACCCTCCATTATTAGGTATAGGTATACAAATGAATAATAGATATAATAATACTGAGGGGAATCTTTATAAGAGAGCCTGTATTGTGAAGTATGGACATCATACACATGAGGTTAAGCAAATTATTTCAAGACATTGGCATATTTTGACAAGTGACTTAGCGAATAAGGAAAAAAATCCCCTCTATACCTAATTTTGTATATAAGACAGGGAATAGCCTTAAAAGGCTTATCGAAATAAGACAGAGCTCTATGCAAGATACAAAGACTTTTAGAAGGGGTACTACAAAGTGCGGATGCTGTAGTTATTGTAAATATATATATGAAGGTAAAAATATAGTGTTGAAAGATAGAAATAGAACCAAGGTTTATTTTAAATATGGCAATTGTTTAACCAAACACGTGGTATATTTAGCTATTTGTGACACATGCCAAAGTTATTATGTAGGAATGACGGATCGTCTTCTCAAAAATAGAATTTACGATCATATCTATTGTATTAGGAGAAATGATACAAATAATGCATTGTCGCGGCATATATTAAATATCGAGACATGTATGGGCTTCAAATTTGGCATATTGGAGGTGGTCACTATAAATCCCAGAGGAGGTAACATAAAGGCCATTGTGGGGGAAAAAGAAATCAAATGGCAGCTGCGATTGGAGGCTGCCACACCACCTGGCCTTAATGAAGTAATCCCTACTAAACCCTTACTGAGGGTATAAATACAGCTACTTTAATATTTTGAGGCAAACAAATAATGTTAGATAGCCAATACTATAGGGTTTTATTATGTATTCAAAATTAGTAATTATAAATCTAGGTTTATTGTATTGTTAGTTTTATTGTACTGCATAGAAATGCAATTTTGTATTTTGTGAATAATATTTGTAATCTACAACACTAGTAGATACATATATAGTATTAATATTAATTAGTTGTGACAATTGATGTATTTTTAAGTGTGATTTTACTATATTGTAGTTTTGTGTGAGTGTGCAGATCGATTAGATGGTTATTCAAGTTAGAGATGTAGGTTTTAACGTAAACGTTATATTAAGGGTTAAATGTATGCAATTGGTCAATTGTTTTTGAAAAAAGGCGGGTAATTAAGGTATATAAAGTTTATGACACACTTTGACTGATGTTCTGAAGAAATCTAGAGTTACTAGATGAAAGCGCTCAACCATCAGCGTCATCGTTGGTGCATGTTTTTACAATAAAAGAAATTAACTGCAGTACTTCCGTGGTTCCTGAATTTTTTGAGCCTTGTTGGGCTTACAATTCTGTGAGGTATTCTGTGGACTTCAGGAATTTTGGTGTGAGATGATTCCAAGTACAAAATCTCTTCCATTTGTCAGCATAAGATTTTCTAGTACTAGGACTTCTGGCTTCCAAAATGACATCCATCACAGCTTTACTGAGAGGTGTCATTCGTATGATTACATGATTAGCCATGCTGCCAGGTTCAGAGTCTGTAGTTGATTGTGCAGGATCTGATCGTTTTGCTGGGACAGTAGTTGTGGTCTTTGAGGCAAGGTCCAAGCTGGGTATTGAGACAAGTTCCTTAGGATTGGGTACCAGTATTGGCGGGGACAGTCCGGGGCAATTAAAATCATCTTTGGCTTCTCTTGTCTTGACTTTTAGGAGGACCTTGGGTAGAACAGGCAGAGGAGGAAAGGCGTAAACTGACAGGTTTTTCCAACTGAAGGAAAGGGCGTCCACTTTCTATGCTTGTCTGTGATAAGTCCCTGTGCAGAATCTTTTCAATTGATAATTTTGAGGAGAGGCAAACAGATCTATGTCTGGGCTCCCCCATTTCTCGGTTATCATGCTGAATACTTGTGGATTTAGTTTCCACTCGTGAGGATCCATAAGGTTTCTGCTTAAATAGTTTGCCAGAGTGTTCTGTTTTCCTGGCAGGAATTGAACTTGAAGATTTATATGGTAGGTCAAAGCTGAGTCCCACAGTACCGTGGCTAATCTGCAAAGGGGGTATGAATGTGTGTCCCCTTGCTTGTTTATAAGTCACGATTGTGGTGTTGTCCATCCTTATCAGTAGTTGTCCTGGATGAAGTAAGTCCTTAAAGTCTGTTAGGGCATTTTGAACAGCTAGCATCTGGTTGATATGTAGATGCATTTGATTTGGTGCCCATATGCCCTGAATGCATCTTCCTGCCATGAGGGCCCCCCAGGCATAATCTGATGCGTCTGTTAAGGTTTGGCTGGCAGGGGGTAGAGTGAAGGGCCATCCCATATTTTGGTGACAGGCCTTTCCCCACCATAGAAACTCCCGTTGCAGGCAGGGGATGAGAGGAATCATGGTTTCCAGACCGTGTGAATGTTGACTCAAACTTTTTAGTTACCACTGAAGTTTCCTCATATGCAGTCTTGCATATGGAATTAGTAGGATGCATGATGCCATGAAGCCCAGAGCCTGCAGAATTTGCCTTGCAGAAGACTGGATTTTTGTTGCCATCAGTTTGAAGTAAGTAGTCAGTTGCATTTGTTTGTCTGGCGTGAGGTAAGCCATCTGGGCAGTTGTATGCAAGCTTGCACCCAGGAATGTTATCTTTTGAGGGTACCAGTTGTGATTTCTTTTCATTTATTGTGTACCTAAGCATGCTAGAAGCCTCTTCACAAACGCCAGGTGTCGTAGTAGAGTGTCCTTGTTCTCTGCTTGAATGAGACAGTCGTCCAAGTAAGGATATATTTGAATACTTCTTTGTCTGCAAAATGCAATTACTGGTGCCTGGCACTTTGTAAAGACCCTGGGTGCAGTAGATAAGCCAAAGGGCAGTGCAGAGAATTGGTAATGCATTAAGCCAGCCTTGAATCTGAGGTATCTTCTGCACGACTGTCTTACTGGGACACGCAGGTATGCCTCTAAGTCTAAAGTCACCAGCCAAGCATTCATGCCCAGCATGGTCAGAAGCTGTTGCAAAGTGAGCATTTTGATGTTTGGAATGTCCAGTTATGTGTTCAAAATCGATAAATCCAGTATTGGCAGCCAGTCCTTGTCCTTTCTGGGTACCAAGAACAGTCGAGTAAAAACCTTGTCCTTTTTCCTGTTATGGTACTGTCTGAATGGCCTCCATATCCATGAGGGACGTAACCTGTTTCTGTGCCTCTGCCCATTGTTTTTTTGGCAGGTCTGGCCAACCATTTGTCATTGGCAGAGTGTGGAAATGGAATCTGTATCCCTGTGATATGATGTTCAGTACCCACTTATCCTGGGTTATTAACTGCCAATTTTGAGCAAAAAGTGCTAATTTTCCCCCTATGGGTGCTGCCAAAAGACAAGTGCTTGGTGTAGGCAGAGGGAAGTCATTGGGATTGCTTTCTGTAGGTTTGCGCTTCATCTCCTCCAGATTTGGAGGTGGATGCGCCCCATTGCTTTGACCTGTATGAGTCTTGAGCCTGGTACCTGGAACCTTTAGATCATCTGGATTTGCCCCTTTGTGCTCCGTCTGACACAGGAAAGGACCAATTTTTCGTAGGCCAGTGTCTACTGAATCTAGGTGGCTGCACTTGTAAGAAATCTTTAACAGTTTGCATACACTTAGCTTTGTCTTTGATTTTCTTTAAAACCTCTTCTGCCTTAATACCAAACAGAGAATCATGCTGTAAAGGTGCATCTAACAATTTACCTTTAACATGATCAGGCAAATATTGTTCCTTTAACCAGGCATGCCTCCTAATCACAGATCCAGTAACTGCGGCCCTGCAGGAGGCCTCTAAAGAATCAAAACCACATTGCAAAGTATGCTTTCCAACTTGTTCAGCTGCATGCAATAATTCCTGCATTTCCTTATTTTCTGCACATTCTAAAATCATCATTTTCTGTTTCAGCAATCCCATAACATGTTGTTGGTATTTAAACACATGAAATTGACAGTTTAAGGCCCTGATTGCCAAGGTTGCAGATGTATAAACCTTTTTCCCCATCTGTCCAGTGCCCTTGAATCTCTGTCGGAGGGGGTAGGGTTTTTTGCTGTTGAGGCCTTAACTCCCTTTGGACCCTGTGAAATAGTTTCAGGATCAGCAGCCGGGTTTCTAAATAAAAATTTCTGAGAGTCAGGGACTCTGTAGTACCTGTCAGGCTTACCGGGAGCTGGAGGTAGAGAGTCAGGGGTCAGGCTTGACTCAGAGAAAACAACATCCACAATGTCTAACACAGGGGGAATGGCTAGAGGCTTGTGCTGAGGGAGGAGGAGGGAATCCCTGAGTCTCTTTTTTGATTTTGAGAAGTCTTGACTCTCCCAGTGAAAATGCTCCCTAAAAGTATGCAAGGTTTCTCCCAAGTGAGTAATCCTCAGGAGTAGATGCAGATGGAATAGACTCCTCAGCATCAGAATCCTCATAGGGAGGTAAAGATAATTCCTGATCAGAAGAGGAATCAGAAGAAATAGAAACCTGATCTGAAGATTCATAGTCAGTGTCTTGCCTAGGCCTCTTATCTGGAGGGGGATGGGTACCCCTGATCAAGGTAATAAGGTCTTCAGCCATTTTGAGCATCTGTTTTTTAGGCATAGAGGCCTGTGCACATGGCTCAGACGTCGTTTTTTTAGTTTTAGAAGGTGTCTTGGTTTTGCAGCTTTCGTCGGTTTGATATAAAAATGTTGAGGTCTGAATACACCGTCAGAAGCCGGTGCCTGCTCCACGGCTCCGGACCCATCCGAGGGAGATACATCCGTTGGTCCAATACCTTGAGTATCTTGCGGCGTGCTGGACTCCACATGGGTGTCAGTAGAGGCCTGCGACTCTAAGGTAGCAGGTATCAGGGGCTGCGAAAGCGCCTGAGTACCGGTGAACCGGCGACTGGCTTAGGAGAAGCTTCGTCGGTTTTGATCTCGACTGCCTTTCTCTGTCTTTTCTTTGCGTTTTTTATGTACTCCGGTAGTCAGATTGCTATCCGACGACATCTATGGGTAGTTAAATCTGTTTCCAAAATACTTAGATGCAAAAATATACCAACGCTTAATAGTGCGTTGGTTAAATCTAGCACAAAACCAACAGCCAGGCACGTTGTGATCAGGGCCTAGGCAAGGAATACAGTATAAATGGAAATCCTTATGAGGTATTTGCTTCCCACAAGTAATACAATTATTAACTTTTTCTGACATCGGTAAAAAGCAAGAAAAAAGTTTCCCCAATGGGGTACTTAGCTTTACTGAAGACTTCGGTTCTGAAACTCAAACGTAAATATTTCAGTAGTCGGCCGACCGGCACTTGTGAAATGCTTCTGCTTCGGGCACCGTGCGGCAAGAAAGACTAAAGAAAATTGCATCGGCTGCATGTTTTATACCCCTGACGACCTGACGTCATGGAAGAGAAGACAGCAACCGACGCAGGACCCAAGACTTTGGAATTCAGGCCGACTGAGGGCAACCTGCCAGCAGATTACCCAAATGTAATGACTGCAACAGTGAAACACGAAGAACATCTGTACTATGTTTTTCGTGTTTCACTGTTGCAGTCATCATACTTGGGTAGATTCCCAAAGCTGAGGAAGGGTGGAGGCAGTCAAGAAGTGTTAGGGCTGGCTAACAGGCCTTGTAAGACTGCTGTAGCAAATCCAGCTCTGGATTTAAAAAAAATAGTTAAGTGGTAATGCTTGGTGAATGTGAGTACAGAACTCCAGGTTGCAGCTACCAGTATGTCCCTGGTAGGGACTCCCCTGAGAAATGCTGTAGAGGTGGAAGTAGCACTAGTGGAATATGGTCCGATTCCCTGTGAGGTAGATTTTCCATGGTGCTTGTAGAAGAAATGGATGCAGTGTGCTATCCATTGGGAAATGGTTTGTTTTGAAATGGCCTTGCCCTCTGCCCCTGTGGCAAAGCTGACTAGCAGCTGGACAGATTTTCTGAAAGGTTTAGCCCTGTCAAGGTACAACCTGAGCTGTCTGTGCACGTCCAAGGAGTGCAAGATCCTTTCCCCTTTACTCTGAGGGTTAGGGAAGAAGGTTGGCAAATGGATGGATTGGTTTAGAGTCACATTGGACACCACCTTAGGCATAAAGGATGGGTTAGTCCTGAGGGAAACCCTGTCCGCATGGAAAATAATGAAGGGTTCCACAGCCATTAGTGCCTGTAACTCAGGACACTCTTCTTGCTGTAGTTATGGCTAAAAGTAAGGCTGTTTTCCAAGAGAGGAATTTTAATTCTGCTGAAGCAGCTAGTTCAAAAGGGGGAAGAGTGAGCTTTTCCAGTACAAAGTTAAGGTCCCAGGCAGGGGTGGGTGCTATCCTAGGGGGGCCTTAAGATGTTAGCCCCTCTCAGGAACTGTTTGATGAGAGGGTGAGAAAATAGAGGTGGACTCAGTATTATAATGAGCTGAGATGGCAGAGACATGAATCTTAATGGAGGAGAAGGATAGGCCTCTGTGGAGTAGCTCTGCTAGGTAATCCAGGATTAGAGGTAAGGAGGGCACTGGTGTGTCCTTTCCTTGAGACTGATTCCAAGAACAATATTCTTTTCCACTTTTCAGCATAGGATTTCCCAGTACTAGGCCTTATGGCTTCAAGAATGACATCCTGCACCTGTTTGCCGAGGGTTGCTAGTGGTGTATTCAGAGGGGATAAATCAGGCTGTAAGATTTAGGGTTTGCAACTGTGGATGCAAAATCTGTCCCTCCTGCTGACACAGCAGGGCAGGAGTCTGATGAAGGTGCCAGGATGGTACTGTTGTCATACTGCATAAGAGTGGGTACCAGTGCTGGCGTGGCCAGTCTGGGGCAATAAGAATTGCCTTTGGCCTGTCCTGTTTTATCTTGAATAGTACTTTTGAAAGGAGGGGCAGAGGGGGAAAGGCATAAATTGAGAGGTTTTCCCATTGGAAAGATAGGGAATCGACCTTCCAGACCCTGCTGTGAAGGTTCCTGGTGCAGAATTTGCTCAACTGGTGGTTCCCGGGGAAGGCAAAGAGCTCCACCTCCGGTGTCCCCTCCCCTTTGGGTTAGAAGGTTGTAGATGTTGGTTTCTAATTTCCACTCATGTAGGTCTAGGAGATTTCTGCTTACGCCGTCTGCCAGTGAATTTTGTTTGGCTGGCAGGAATTGAGTTTATAGATGCACTTGGTTGCTTAAGGCTGTGTTCCACAGGGCCATGGCTAACCTGCAGAGTGGGTAAGAATAGGTTCCCCCCTGCTTATGTACCACAAAACTTTGGTGTTGTCTGTTTTTATAAGCAGTTGTCCTGGAAGGATTAGGTATTTGAAGGCTGTTAGAGCATTATGTACAACAGCATCTTTTTGATTGATGTGCAGGAGAATTTGGCCTGGGCTCCAGTGGCCCTGAATGCATTTGCCTGCCATGTAAGCCCCCCATGCATAGTCTGATGCGTCTGTTGTCAGTGTTTGGGCGGCGAAGGGTTGAGTGAAAAGCAGTCCCTTGTGGTTGCATGCTTCTGCCCACCAAAAGAAATCTGCCCTTAGACAAGGTATGATTGGAATGACTGTTTCCAGGTCCTGAGAATGTTGGTACCAAAGACTATTTAAGTACCACTGAAGTTTCCTCATATGCAGTCTTGCATATGGAATTAGCAGAATACTTGAGGCCGTGAACCCTAGGGCTTGCAGTATTTTCCTGGCAGATAGCTGGGTTCTGGTGGCCATTTGTTTGCAGTAGTTTGTCAGATAGACCTGTTTTTCTGAATGAGAAATGCCATCTGGGAAGTTGTGTCCAAGCTTGCTCCCAGGAATACAATCTTTTGACTGGGCACCAGTTGTGATCTTTTTTCATTGATGTTGTAACTCCGATGAAGTGAGAAGGCTTTTGACAATGCCAGGTGCTGAAGTAGCAATTCCTGACTGTGCGCCTGACTCAGGCAATCATAAGTACTGGGAAAATTTGGATATTTCTCTGCCTGCAGTATGAAGTGGCAGGAGCCAGGCACTTTGTGAATACTCTGGGCGCAGTAGATAAGCCAAAGGGAAGTGCAGAGAAAGTACAGTTTTGTACCTACCATAAATGTAGATGTTCGAGTGTATTCACTGCTGCAGTCATTACACTTGGGTTATCCTGCCGTCAGGCGGTCCCGCAGTCGGCCATAGTTCCAAAGTCTTGGTCTGGTGTCGGTTGCTGTCGCTTCTTCCCTGACGTCAGTGCGCCAGGGGTATATAAGATGCAGCCGATGCCATTTTCGTCAGTTTTTCTTGCCCCAGATGTCAGGTGCCCCCAAATAGGTAGGCAATACATATTGTCAATAAAAGATACATAAAAAATAAAACCAAAAACTTCAGTTACCAGCAAATACTTTACATAGGTAGTATAGGGTAGAAAGGTATGGATAAGTCCCAGCTAAGAAAGAGGGGATGGAGGGAGGGTAACCTGGACTGCAGCAGTGAATACACTGGGACATCTACATTTATGGTAGGTACAAAACTGTACTATGTTCATTGTGTTTCACTGCTGCAGTCATTACAATTGGGTTGAATCCCAAAGCTGAGGTAGGGTGGCTGGTTCTATAGAGAATTTGGGGTGTCTATGAGGCCCTGCAGCACTGCAGTGGCAAAGCCAGCTCTGGATTTAGAATAAAGAGGCAGGTGATAATGTTTGGTAAAGGTGTGCACTGAACTCTAAGTTGCAGCTTACAAGATATCTTTGGTAGGTACTCCTCTAAGTTAGGTTCATAGGTTGGTACTAGGCTATCGGCCCTAGGGCCCATACAAGCCTAGCCAAAAAATGTACCCTGGCTTTCGCCACCCAAGAAAATTATTTTCCTATGCCCCTGTCGAGCAGAGCCACAGAAGTGATCCCCGGGGTGAATTTCCCATTTCCCATCCAATCATCAAGATTGTTCTTGAAGAGTGCTAATGAGGAGCTCTGTTTGACATAGATAGGTAGTCTGTTCCAGAGTATGGGAAGTCTCAGGGACAGGAATCTATCCCTCCAGCATGTTCTGTTTATTGTGGTGACAAGGTTAAGGTCCCTAGAGCGTGTAGCTCGGAGGGATTGGGATTTCTTTAAGTGGAGCATGTCCAACAGCTCTGGGTCTGACATAGCTTTGTATGTTAGGCAGAGATCGCCTCTGAGTAGGCGATATGCGATGGAGTAAAGCTGTAGTTTTTTGAGACGGTCTGCATAGGGCATCTGTTTGAGGCCAGTAATCCTCTTTGTGAGGTATTTCTGTGGTGTTTCCAGTTGTTGTAGATGTCTTGTGAGGTACATACCAAAAGGGGCGTTGTACTCTATAATGGGTCTAGTGAGTTATGACTAGAGGGGAACAATGACCTCTTTTTTTCTGGATGAGAATCCTTTTGTGATGAGATGAGCCATGTAGAAGGATTGCCTGACCACTGTGGCGATGTGATTATCAAAGGAGAGACTATTGTCCACCTGTGTCCCAAGGTCTCATCACATTTTCGGCATTAAGTAGACTACCAGCTATGTAGTAGTTCATGGGTACAGAGTTTTTACCAAAGGGGATGACAATACACTTTTTGGCATTGAACTTCAAGCCATGGCTTTGACACCAGGAATCTGTCTCAGTGAGAAGTTGAGATCCCTCATGGAATGTGGCCTAATGTTGCTAGGTACAGTTTTCCCATGCTGTGTGTAGCAGAACCGGATACAGTGTCCTATCCACTTTGAAATGGTCTGCTTTGAAATAGCCTTTCCCTGTGATCCTGCAGCATATGCTACAAACAATTGCTCAGTTTTCCTGAAAGCTTTTGTTTTGTCCAAGTAGAAACGTAACTGTCTGTGTATGTCCAATGAATGCAGGAGTCTCTCCCCTTTATTCTGGGGATTTGGATAAAAAGTTGGCAAGTGAATAGTTTGGTTAAGAGCCACACTGGATACCACCTTTGGCATAAATGAAGGGTTTGTTCTTAGAGAAACCCTGTCTTGGTGAAAAATGATAAAAGGCTCCACTGACATTACTGCCTATAACTCTGAGACTCTTCGTGCTGAGGTTATTGCCAGAAGCAGAGCAGTTTTCCATGACACACATTTTAATTCTGCTGCATTTGCTGGCTCAAAAGGAGGTAAAGTTAGTTTTTCCAAGACAAAATTGAGGTCCCAAGTTGGTGTTGGTGCTCTCCGGGGCAGTCTTATGTTTTTTGTCCCTCTGAGGTACTGCTTTAGCAATGGATGAGAGAAAATAGAAGGATCTGTGTTGTAATGAGCCGAGATGGCAGAGGCGTGTATCTTAATGGATGAAAAGGATAGGCCTTTGTCCAGCATCTCAGTTAAATATTGTAATATCCGAGGAATATTTGGGACAAGAGGGTCAAAGCTTTGAGCCTGGTTTCACGCACAGAATCTCTTCCACTTTTCTGAATAGGATTTGCTGGTGCTAGGCCTCCTGGCCTCCAAAATGACATCCATAACAGCTTTAGAGAGAGGTGTTGTCTGCTTGACTAAGGAATCTGCCATGCAGCCAGGTTTAAGGTTTTGAGCTGGCTGTGCAGGATCGGATTGTTTTGTTGAGTCATAAGATGGGGAATTTGAGGTAAAATCCATGGTGGACCTTGAGCTAAGTTCTTCAAGATTGGGTACCAGTGCTGGCGTGGCCAGTCTGGGGCAATCAGGATCATTTTTGGCTTTTCTTGTCTGGCATTTAGGAGTACCTTTGAAAGGAGAGGCAGTGGTGGGAAGGCATACACTTGTAGACTTTTCTAGCTGAACGAGGGGGCATCCACTTTCCATGCTTGTGT
Organism: Protopterus annectens; assembly: GCF_019279795.1. Lineage (NCBI taxonomy): Eukaryota > Metazoa > Chordata > Ceratodontiformes > Protopteridae > Protopterus > Protopterus annectens. The sequence continues at coordinate 488,863,139 of NC_056749.1, read as the reverse complement.
GTGGTAAGTCCTTGTGCAGAATTTCTGTAGTTGGCAATTCATTGGGGAGGCAAAAGGATCTATGTCTGGGCTCCCCCATTTTTGTGTTATCATGCTGAATACTTGTGGATTTAATTTTGTGAGGATCCATGATGTTTCTGCTTAAGTCGTCTGCCAAAGTATTTTTCTTTCCTGGCAGGAATTGTACTTGCAGATGAACTTGATAGGTTAATGCTGTGTTCCACAAGGTCATGGCTTGTCTGCAGAGGGGATAAGAATGAGTGCCCCCTTGCTTGTTTATGTACCACATAACTGCGGTGTTGTCTGTCTTTAGTAATAGTTGTCCTGGATGCAGAAGGTCCTTGAAAGCTGTTAGGGCATTTTGTACAGCTAGCATCTCTTTTTGATTGATGTGAAGATGCATTTGGTCTGCACCCCACTTGCCGTGAATACATTTTCCTGCCATGTGTGCTCCCCAGGCGTAATCCGAGGCATCTGTTGTTAGTGTCTGCCTGGCTGTGGGTAGAGTGAAAGGCTGACCCTTGTTGAGGTGACAAGCCTGTGCCTACCATCGAAACTCCTGTTGTAGGCAGGGAATAAGTGGTATTACTGCTTCCAAACTGGGACAGTGTTGAGTCCAAACACTTTTTAGGTACCACTGTAATTTCCTCATATGCAGTCTGGCATATGGTATTAGTAGTATGCAGGATGCCATGAACCCCAAGGCCTGCAGAATTTTTCTTGCAGGGAGTTGGGTTTTTGTTGCCATCAATTGAAAATACTGAGTCAGTTGTCCTTGCTTGTCTGGCATGTGATAAGCCATCTGGGCCGTTGTATTTAAGCTGGCACCCAGGAATATCATCTCTTGTGACAGCAGTAGTTTTGACTTCTTTTTGTTTACTGTATACCCTAGGCAAATTAGCAATCTTTTTACAAATGCCAGATGCTTTAGAAGGATGTCCTTGCTCTCTGCTTGAATAAGGTAGTTGTCCAAGTATGGATATAGTTGAATTCCTTTTTGTCTGCAAAATGCAATTACTGGTGCCAGGCAATTTGTAAAGACCCTGGGAGCAGTAGATAAGCCAAAGGGCAGCACAGAGACTTGGTAATGCATTGTACCAGCTATAAATCTGAGGTATCTTCTGCAATTTTGTCTGATAGGGACATGCAGGTATGCCTCTTTGAGGTCCAAAGTAACAAGCCAAGCCTTCTTGCCCAGCATGGGAAGAAGCTGCTGAAGTGTCAACATTTTGAATTTCAGAACATCCAGGTAAGTATTTAGAGTAGAAAGGTCCAGTATGGGTCTCCAGGCGTTGTCCTTTCTGGGGACCAGGAAAAGTCTTGAGTAAAATCCTTGCCCTTGTTCCTGTTGTGGTACTTTTTGGATAGCTCTCATGTCCATGAGGGCTGCAATTTGTTTTTGTGCCTCTGCCCATTGATTTTGTGGCAGGTCTGGCATTCCTTTTAGCCTTGGTAAAGTGTGAATGTGGAACCTGTAACCTTGAGACACAATATTCAGAACCCATTTGTCTTGGGTGATTATATGCCAACTTTGTGAAAAAAGTGCTAGTTTCCCCCTAAGGGAGCTGCCAAAAGGTAAGTGCTTGGCATTTGAAGGGGGAAGTCATTGGGACTGTTTCCTATAAGGTTGTGACTTGTCTTCCCCTCCTTTTGGGGTTGAAGCACCCCACTGTCATGGTCTGTAAGAGCCCTGGGGTTGAGATCTGCCTCTTGGGCATCTGTATCTGCCTCTGTGGTCTGTCTGACACTGGAAAGGACCATTTTTTTGAAGGCCAATTTCTGCTAAATCGAGGTGGCTGTACCTGTAAGAAATCCTTCGCTGTTTGCATAGATTTTTGCCTTATCCTCCATTTTCTTTCATACCTCTTCTGCCTTAACACCAAATAAAATATCCTGCTGTAAAGGTGCATCCAATAATTTTGCCTTAACGTGATCAGGTAAACCTTGTTCTTTTAACCAAGCATGCCTTCGAATCACAGATCCTGTAACTGCTGCTCTACAGGAAGCCTCTAATGAATCAAAACCACATCGCAGAGTATGTTTTCCCACTTGTTCAGCTGCATGCAATAAATCCTGCATTTCCTTATAGTCAGGATGTTCTGAACTTGTAAGCATTTTCTGTTTTAACAGGGACATTAAATAGTTAGTATTTAAGCATGTGAAACTGGCAATTTAAAGCCCTCACTGCTAAAGTTGCAGAGGTGTAAACTTTCTTCCCCCATCTGTCTAATGCTCTAGAATCCCTGTCAGGGGGAACTGGATTTTTAGCCGTGGAAGCCTTTACCCCTTTGGGACCCTGGGAAATAGTTTCTGGGTCAGCAACAGGGTTTTTATAAAGAAATTTATGAGAGTCAGGGACTCTGTAGTACCTGTCGAGCTTGACTGGAGCAGGGGGCAAAGAATCAGGATTTAAACTGGATTCAGAGAACACATCATCCACCATATCTAACACTGGCGGAATAGCAAGGGGCCTGTGCTGAGGCAACAAAAGAAAATCTCTGAGCCTTTTCTTGGATTCTGAGTAATCCTGGCCCTCCCAGTGGAAATGCACCCTCATGGTATGTAAAGTTTCCCCAAAAGAGTAATCCTCAGGGGGAGAGGCTGAATGAACTGATTCTTCAGCATCAGAGTCCTCATAGGGGGATAGAGAGTATCCCTGGTCTGAAGAGGAATCAGAAGAAATGGAAACCTGGTCAGAGGAATCTTAGTCTGTATCCTGCCTAGGCCTTTTATCAGGAGGGGGATGGGAACCCCTGATCAGAGTAATTAAGTCTTCGGCCATTTTGAGCATCTGTTTTTTTAGGCATGGAGGCCTGTCCAGGTGAATGCTGTACTTGCTACTTTGTCTTAGACTTTGCTGTAGCTTTGATGGTAAGCTGTGAAGGTCTGGAAACACCCTCAGAAGCAGATTCCTGCTCAGCGGCTCCGGACCCATCTAAGGGGTTAGTTTCTGTAGGCCCAATATCTTGAGTATCCAGAGGCCTAGACATCTCCACGTGGGAGTCGGAGGCAGCCTGTGGCTCTGAGGTAGCGGGTGTCAGGGGCTGCAAAAGCGCCTCACTGAGAACGGCCTAGAAGAGGCTTCATCGTCAGTTTTGGGCCTCGGATGCCTGTCCTTATCCTTGTCTTTGCGTTTTCTGTGTATTCCGGTCGTCGGTTGTGCCGATGGCATAGTATAATTGAACCTTCGGCCAAAGTAATGGCGAGCAAAGTCAAACAGACGTTTAATAGTGCGGTCGTTAACTCTAGCACAAAACCAACTAGTGACGTCGTGGTCTGGGCCTAGGCATGGAATACAGTAAGAATGAAAATCCTTGAGGTATTTGCTTCCCACAAGAAATACAATTATTGACTTTTACTGACATCGGTCTGAGGCAAGAAAAAGATTCCCCAATGGGGTACTTAGCTTTATTGAAGACTTTGGTTCTGAAATTTGAATTGAAAATCTCAGGAGTCGGCCGACTGGCACTTGCGAACTGCTTTTGCTTCGGGCACCGCGCAGCAAGAAAGACTGAAGAAAATGGCGTCAGCTGCATCTTGTATACCCCTGGCACACTGACGTCAGGGAAGAAGCGACAGCAACCGACGCCGGACCAAGACTTTGGAACTCTGGCCGACTGCGGGACAGCCTGACGGCAGGATAACCCAAGTGTAATGACTGCAGCAGTGAAACACGATGAACATCTGATGGTGCATAGAGCCTGCCCTGAAGCATAGATATTTTCTGCATGACTCCCTTATGGGGATGTACAGATAAACTTCTTTTAAGTCTAGAGTGACTAACCAGGCATCCTCTGCCATCATAGGGAGAAACTGTTGCAGGGTAAGCATCTTGAATTTTGGAACCACCAGAAAGGTGTTGAGAATTGCTAGATCCAGGATTGGGCGCCAACAGCCATCTTTTCTGGGCACCAGGAAAAGTCTGGAGTAGAAACCTTGCCCCTTGTTCTACTGGAACAGGTTGAATAGCTCCGATAATGAGCTGGGAAAGTATTTGCATTTGAGCCTCTGCCCATTGGTTTGGAGGAAGGTCTGGAAACCCGGTTGGGGTTGGCAGTAAATGGAAGTAGAATCTGTACCTTAGGGATACAATGTTTAGGACCCATCGGTCTCCTGAGTAATGGACATCCAGTTTTTTGCAAGAAGGGCAAGTTTTCCACCTAGGGGCACAAGTAATTATGCAGGGCTGGGAAGGATAACTTAAAAGTCATTGTGAACTTTTTCCATAAGGGAGTGGCTTACAACTTCCTGTTTTTGAGGTGGAGCACTCCATTGTTTAGATCTATGCATACCCTGAGACTGTAGTCTGGTTGGCCCGTTTCCCCTGGGTTTGATCTGAGAAGGCCAGAAATGGTCTGGAAAGGACCCGTTTTTAGAAGGCCAATGCCTACTGAATCTAGGTGGCTGCACTTGTAAGAATTCTTTAACAGTTTGCATAGATTTAGCTTTTTCTTCCATCTTTAAGAGCCTCTTCTGCTCTGGTGCCAAACAAACAGTCCTTATTTAAAGGAGCGTCTAGTAATTTGGATTTGACATGATCTGGCAATGTTTGTTCCATCAGCCAAGCATGCCTTCTCAGTACTGACCCAGTGACTGCAGCCCTGCAAGATGCTTCTAGGGCATTAAAGGTACACTGCAAAGTATGCTTACTAACTTGGTTTGCAGAATGCATTAACCCTTGTAAATCTTTATTTTTTGCACAATCTGGAAGCAACACCATTTTTGTTTAATTAGTTCCATAATATGTTGCTGATACTTCAACATGCGAAACTGGCTATTCAATGCCCTGATGGCAAGAGTTGCAAAGGTATATACTTTCTTACCCCAACTGTCTAAAGCTCTGGAATCCTTGTCTGAAGGGGTAGGGTTTTTGGCTGTAGTAGCCTTAATACCTTTAGGTCCCTGGGAAGTAGTCTCTGGATCTGCAGTAGGATTCTTGAAGAGAAATTTGAGAGAATCAGGTACTCTGTAGTACCTGTCAGGTTTCCTAGGGGCTGGGGGTAAAGTGTCTGGAGTAAGACTGGATTCTATTAAGACATCATCTACAACATCCAGGACAGGGAGTATAGCCTGTGCTGAGGCAACTCTAAAAATTCTGAGTCTCTTTTTGGACTGAGGGTAGTCCTGGCATTCCCAGCAGAAATGCACTCAAAGTATGCAAGGTTTCACCAAAAGAAAAATCCTCTGGCAGGGAGGCAGAGGGAATGGATTCCTCTGCATCTGAATCCTCAGGTTGCTAAGGGCATGTCCTGATAATCAGAAGGGTCAGAGTCATCGGACTCCTGGTCTACAGAATCAGAATGAAACTCAATTCTTTGTCTCTCAGCAGGGGAAGGCTGGCTTCCCCTAATTAGAGTAATAAGGTCTTCAGCCATTTTAAACATTTGTTTTTGTGGCATGAGAGCTTGAGCATGCACTTTGGTCATCGGTTTTCCAGGCGTAGTGCGTACTCTGGGCCTAAAAAACTTGGTAGTTTTAGCTAAAAATGAAGTAGTCGGTTTAATTCGAACATCGGTGGGTCAGAATACACCCTCAGAAGCCGGTGCCTGCACAGTGGCTCTGGACCCATCCAAGGTAGAGACATCTACAGGTTCCATAATCGAAGCATCTCTCGGCATACCGGACTCCGAATGGGTCACAGCAGAAGTCTGCGAATCTGTAAAAGTGGGCATCAGGGGCTCCAAAGGCACCTCACTGAGTACTGGCAGACTGGCGACTAGCTTAACGAAAGCGTAGTCGGCAGTTTTGGACCTATGCGGTCTGTCTATCTTTACATTTTTTCAGAAGTTTGGTAGTTGGATGGCTTGTCAAAGCCATTTCGGAATACGGAGAACGAGAGCAAAATAATTTAGCGACAAAGATAGCTCAACAACAAATGGTTTGGGTCTTAAACAAGGCACAAAACTGACAGCGAGGGACATTGTGGTCTGGGCCGAAATAGGTAACGCATTAAGAATGAAAATCTCTCTGAGGTATTTGCTTTTCACAGGCAAAACAAATGTTAACTTTTTCTGACATCGGTTAGAGCAAGAAAAAAGGATCCCCAACAGGGTACTTGGCTTGAGAAGACTTTAGGATTGGAACTCGAAAAACAAAAATTTCAGGTAACGGCTGACCGGCACTTGCGAGCTGCTTCTGCTTTGGGATCCTCCTTGGCAAGAAAGACTTATGTAATGGTGTCGGCTGCCTGTTTTATACCCCTGATGACCTGACGTCATGGAAGAAGCGACAGCTTCCGACGCAGAAATCCTAAGACTCTGGTATTCGGGCCAACTGAGGGCTACCTGCAGGCAGACAACCCAAGTGTGATGACTGAAACAGTGAAACACGAAGAACATCTAAGACAGACAGAAAGAACAACCACTACAAGGGATACAGTTAGGCCTAACAAAGCGACAGCCAAAAGGTGCACCAAAGGGAATAAAACTATAACTATTTAACTATAATGCAATAAAAGGCACAACAATTTAAATACGATTGAATACTAAGCTATTATAAACTAGAACAGTATTACAGGAAATATGAGAAAATTTGTCAAAACTTAGCCATGGCCAAGATGAGCGCATCCAACCTTGTAAAGTGTCAAACGAGATCTGGGGAATTACACCACTGCATTGTGGGATACCTACTTGCCACGAGCTAAGTTTGAGACTTTCAGCTATGTATTCAGCCAAGTCAAAGCGGAGAATCCATCATTATAAGAATGAAGGTGAGAGAGGACAACAACATCTATAACTTCTAACTTTTTTTTTTCTTTAAGGGAAAGAGGAATGATGGAAGGGGAAGACCCTAAACTAAAAACGGCTAACTCCCCCAACCAAGGAGAACCTGTAACTTAAACGACTGATCCTGTAAAGGTAAAGAAGAGAAAGAAGAGAAAAAAGGAGCCCTTTAACTAAAACGCAGGGCTGAAAAGACAAGAACCCTCTACTATAAAAAGGGTTCACAAGGACAAAGAAAGCCTAAAGAAAAATGATGGCCACAAAAAACAGCAGTGGAAAGGTTTGACAAGGCGCTAACCTAAGGAGGAAAGTACAGTTTTGTACCTACCATAAATGTAGATGTTCGAGTGTATACACTGCTGCAGTCATTACAGTTGGGTTATCCTGCCGTCAGGCGGTTCCCCAGTCGGCCTGAGTTCCAAAGTCTTGGTCCGGCATCGGTTGCTGTCGCCTCCTCCCTGATGTCAGTGCGACACGGGTATATAAGAAACAGCAGACGCCTTTTTCTTCAGTTTTTCTTGCCCCAGATGTCAGGTGCCCCCAAATATGTAGGCAATTCAAATTGCTAATAAAACATACATAAGAAAAGCAAACAACTTTCAGCTACCAGCAAATACTCCCCTTAGGTAGTAAAGGGTAGAAGACATAGGTACGTACCAGCAAGTAAGAGGGGAAGGAGGGAGGGTAACCTGGACTGCAGCAGTGAATACACTCGAACATCTACATTTATGGTAGGTACAAAACTGTACTATGTTCATCGTGTTACACTGCTGCAGTCATTACACTTGGGTAGAATCCGAAAGCTGAGGTAGGGTGGCTGGTTCTATAAGGCATTAGTGGTGGCTATAAGGCCCTGCAGCACTGCAGTGGCGAAGCCAGCTCTGGATTTAGAGTATAGAGGCAGATGGTAATACTTGGTAAAGGTATGTACAGAACTCCAAGTTGCTGCTTCCATAATATCCTTGGTAGGTACTCCTCTGAGGTAGGCAGATGAAGTGGCTGTTGCCCTGGTGGAGTGAGATCTAATGCTGCTAGGTACAGGTTTCCCATGGTGTGTATAGCAGAAATGTATACAATGTCCTATCCATTTTGAAGTAGTTTGTTTTGAAATGGCTTTTCCCTGTGCTCCTGCAGCATATGCTACCAATAATTGCTCAGATTTTCTGAAAGCTTTGGTTTTGTCCAAGTAGAAGCGTAACTGCCTGTGAATGTCCAAGGAATGCAGTAGTCTCTCCCCTTTATTCTGTGGTTTTGGATAAAAAGTTGGCAAATGAATAGTTTGGTTTAGAGCCACACTGGATACCACCTTTGGCATAAACGTAGGGTTAGTTCTTAAAGACATCCTGTCCTGGTGGAAAATGAGGAAAGGTTCCACTGCCATTAGTGCCTGTAATTCTGAAACTTTTCGTACTGATGTTATTGCCAGGAGCAGAGCAGTTTTCCAAGAGATATATTTTAATTCTGCTGTGTTAGCTGGCTCAAAAGAAGGTAAAGTTAATTTTTCCAAAACAAAGTTGAGGTCCCAAGTTGGAGTAGGTGCTCTACGGGGCGGTCTTATGTTTTTAGCACCTCTGAGGTACTGTTTTAGCAAAGGATTAGAGAAAATTGGTGGATCCGTGTTGTAATGAGCAGAGATGGCAGAAGCATGGATCTTGATGGATGAGAAGGAGAGGCCTTTGTCCAGCATCTCAGTTAAATATTGTAGTATCTGAGGAATGTTTGGGACATGAGGGTCAAGGCTGTGAGTTTGGTTCCAGGCACAGAATCTCTTCCATTTATCCGAATAGGCTTTCCTCGTACTAGGCCTGCTGGCCTCCAGAATGACATTCATAACAGCTTTGGAGAGCGGCATTGCTTGCTTGACTAAGGAATCTTCCATGCAGTTAGGTTTAAGGTCTTTAGCTGGCTGTGTAGTATCTGATTGTTGTGCTGAGTCAGCAGATGTGGGATTTGAGGCAAAATCCAGGGTGGTCCTTGTGCTAAGCTCTTTAAGATTGGGAACCAGTGATGGCGTGGCCAGTCTGGTGCAATCAGGATCATCTTTGGCAATTCTTGCCGGGCTTTTATGAGTAACTTTGGCAGGAGAGGTAGTGGTGGGAAAGCGTATTCTTGTAGGTTTTTCCAGCTGAATGAGAGAGCATCCACTTTCCATGCTTGTGGATTGTAACTCCTTGTGCAGAATTTCTGTAGCTGGCAGTTCATTGGGGATGCAAACAGATCTATGTCCGGGATCCAGCATTTCTGTGTTATCATTCTGAATAGTTGTGGATTCAATTCCCATTCGTGAGGATCCATGATGTTTCTGCTCAAGTCATCTGCCAGAGTGTTTTTTTTAGAGCTGTGATCCACAAGGTCATGGCTTGCCTGCAGAGGGGTAGGTGCGAGTGCCCCCTTCTTTATGTACCGCATAACCATAGTGTTGTCTGTCTGTAGTAGTAGTTGTCCTGGATGCGGCAGGTCCTTGAAAGCTATAAGGGCATTTTGTACAGCTAACATCTCTTTTTGATTGATGTGAAGATGATTTTGTTCTGCGGGCCACTTGCCCTGAATACAGTTGCCTGCCATGTGTGCTCCCCAGGCATAATCCAATGCATCTGTTGTCAGTGTTTGCCTGGCTGTGGGTTGAGTAAAAGGCTGTCCCTTGTTGAGGTGACACGCTTGAGCCCACCACTGAAACTCCTGTTGAAGGAAAGGAATTAGTGGTATAACTGCTTCCAAACTTTGACAGTGTTGAGACCATACATTCTTTAGGTACCATTGTAGTTTCTTCATATGCAGTCTGGCATATGGAATTAGTAGTATGCAAGATGCCATCTAACCCAAGGCCTGCAGAAATTTTCTTGCAGGGAGTTGGGTCTTTGTTGCCATCAATTGAAAGTATTGAGTCAGTTGTCCTTGCTTGTCTGGCGTGAGATAAGCCATCTGGGCCGTTGTGTTCAAGCTGGCACCCAAGAATATTATCTCTTGTGAGGGCAGTAGTTTTGATTTCTTTTCGTTTACTGTGTACCCCAGGCAACTTAACTTTTATACAAATGCTAGATGCTTTAGAAGAAAGTCCTTGCTCTCTGCTTGCATCAGGCAGTCGTCCAGGTACGGATAAATTTGAATTCCTCTCTGTCTGCAAAACGCAATTACTGGTGCCAGGCACTTTGTGAAGACCCTGGGAGCAGTAGATAACCCAAAGGGCAGTGCAGAGAATTGACAGTGCATTGAACCAGCTATGAATCTGAGGTATCTTCTGCAGTTTTGTCTGATAGGGACATGCAGGTATGCCTCCTTGAGGTCCAATGTCACGAGCCAAGCTTTCTTGCCTGGCATGGGAAGAAGCTGCTGTAGTGTCAACATTTTGAATTTCGGAACATCCAGGTAAGTGTTTAGAGAAGAAAGATCCAGAATGGGCCTCCAGGCTTTATCCTTTCTGGGAACCAGAAAGAGTCTTGAGCAAAATCCTTGTCCTTGCTCCTGTGGGGGTACCTTTTGACTAGCTCTCATATCCATGAGTGCTGTAATTTGTTTTTGAGCCTCTGCCCATTGATTTGGTGGCAGATATGGCATTAATAGATTCTTACTAAGCTAACTGCCCTTGCGAGCCATTTTAAGCTTAGCCAATTATCCCTTGTGAGACTCAAACCCTGCACCTTGTGTTTGTAAGGCAAACACCTTAACCATTAGGCCACCCTCCCAACATTCCTTTTAACTTTGGCAGAGTGTGAAAGTGGAACCTGTAACCTTGAGATACAATGTTGAGAACCCATTTATCTTTGGTGATCATATGCCAATTGTGATAGAAAAGTGCCAGTTTTCCTCCCAAGGGGGCTGCCAAGAGAGAGTTGTTTGGCAGCTGTAGTGGGAAGTCATTGGGGCTGCTTTTTATATGGTTGGGGCCTGTCTTCCCCTTCTTTCTGGCCTGAAGCAACCCATTGTCGTGGCCTGTAAGGATCTTGTGGTTGACCTCTACCTCTTGGACGTCTGTATCTGCCCCTTTGAGGTCTGTCTGTAACTGGAAAGGACCAATTCTTAGTTGGCCAAATTCTGCTAAATCTAAGAGGCTGAACCTGTCAGAAATCCTTCACCGTTTGCATAGATTTTGCCTTATCCTCCATTTTCTTTAATACCTCTTCTGCCTTAACTCCAAATACCACATCCTGCTGCAAAGGTGCATCCAATAATTTTGCTTTAACATGATCTGGTAATGTATGTTCTTTTAACCAAGCATGTCTTCTAATGACAGAGCCTGTAACTGCTGCTCTACAGGAGGCCTCTAAAGAATCAAAACCACATTGCAAAGTATGTTTTCCCACCTGTTCAGCTGCATGCAATAAATCCTGCATTTCTTTAAAAGTACGAGGATCTGAATCTGGAAGCATTTTGTTTCAACTGAGACAGTAAAAACTGTTGATATTTTAGCATGTGAAACTGGCAATTTAAGGCTCTCATTGCTAAAGCTGCAGACGTATATACTTTCTTTCCCCATCTGTCTAATGCTCTGGAATCTCTGTCAGAGGGAACTGGATTCTTGGCTGATGAGGCCTTAACCCCTTTGGGTCCCTGAGAAATAGTTTCATGGTCAGCAACAGGGCTTTTGTACAGAAATTTGTGAGAGTCAGAGACTCTGTAGTATCTGTCAGGTTTAACTGGGGCTGGAGGTAAGGAATCAGGATTTAAGCTGGATTCAGTATACACATCATCCACAATATCTAACACTGGCGGAATATCAAGGGGTCTGTGTTGATTTAATAAAAGGAAGTCTCTGAGCCTTTTCTTGGATTCTGAGTAATCCTAGCCTTCCCAATGGAAATGCTCCCTCATGGTATGCAAAGTTTCCCCAAAGGAGTAGTCCTCAGGTGGAGAGGCTGATGGAATTGACTCCTTTAGCATCAGAATCCTCATAAGGTGTAAAGAATATCCTAGGTCTGAGGATGAATCAGAAGAGATGGACACCCGGTCGGATGAGTCATAGTCTGCATCCTGTCTAGGCCTTTTATCAGGAGGGGGATGGGACCCCCTGATCAGAGTGATTAGGTCTTCGGCCATTTTGAGCATTTGCTTCTTAGGCATAGAGGCCTGTGCTGGAGAATGCTGTATTTGTTTGATTTTAAAGGTGGTTTAGGCTTAGCAGAGGGTTTAATGTTTAACTGAGTAGGTCTGAAAACACCCTCTAAAGCTGGGGTAGCTCAGCTACTCCGGATCCCTCTGAAGGGTTAGTTTCGGTAGGCTGAATAATTTGTGCATCCGAAGGCCCAGCCATCTCCATGTGGGAGTCAGAGGCAGCCTGTGGTTCTACAGAAGCGGTCGTCAGGGGCTGCGAAGGCACCTCGCTGAAAACCGGAGAACCCTGTCACACTGACATCAGGGAGGAGGCGACAGCAACTGACGCCGGACCAAGACTTTGGAACTCAGGCCGACTGGGGAACCACCTGACGGCAGGATAACCCAAGTGTAATGACTGCAGCAATGTAACACGATGAACATCACTCTAACACAATCTTGTCTAAAAGTTAGAAATTAGCAAAAAAGAAGAAAAACAGACTGAGCCAGTATAAGCAATCTCGACACTGCAAGTAGCAATCAAGATCTGGGTAACTACCGCTAGACATGTTGAGATAGGGGCTAGCCTCAAGCCAGTAAAAGCTCTCAAGCTATAGTATATGGCTGAGTCAGTGCCGAAGATCGGCTGCGAACCCAAACAGCAAGAATGAAGGTGAGATAGGGACAACATAACATTGCAGGTTTTATAAAAAAAGATTTTACAATCATATTTAGATATGCTACCAATACATGTTCACTCCATATGAATTGCAGGAGGAGTAATTACAGGGCATATTGCAGGTGCTGCGAAGAGCACTAATGGCTGACATCAAAGAGTGAAACAATACTAATTTCATGAACTTTAATCATACTTTGAATTAGGAATGGGTTCCATTCCCGTCACGGTATTAGAAACCCAAAAGAGTATGAGAAATTAAAAAAGAGTGAAGATCTCTACATGATGACAGATCAACAGCTGCAGGAAAGATAAAAGGATTATGTTTCATCTTGCATATCACACTGACAAACTTACTGGCCACAACTATTTCTGCAAGTCTCATTAGGCAAGGCTTCTTTACAGAAGGGGTTTTCGGGTTGGGGGACTTGGACTATGTTCATAATCACAAATCATGGTAGCAGTTCAGATGCACAAGACTAGTGCTATATACTGTATATATATATACTGCATTACTAACAACCAACAATCTTGAATCCTGATACTAATTTAGTATTACTTATATAAAAGGGATTTCTGAGGTGCATAGACAGGAGTCATCAGTTCAGCTGTAGAAGGAATGTGCAGTGTTACCCTACAAGTATGGATTCTACAGATAAGCGTTTCAAGTAACACTTTTTGCAAACTGAAATCTCAGCTGCAGGAATGCTACAGAAAGAATGTTTCCTCATGTACTTACTCAAGTTTCTAGTAAATTAAGAGCTCATTTATGGTCTAGAGGACAACTGCAGTAAAACTAAAGACTATGCAATGATATTTTTGTGCAATATTATACATGGTAAAAGAAACTCGTATGTAAGTAACCCACAACTTACACATCTGTGTCTGCCCATAACAGAATACTTTTCAAATAAAAAATGGTAGTGTTTTAAATACAACAATCTCCACAGCAGAGTACACCGCATGGTGGAACTTGCATGACTTGGTGCTCAATTTCCCAATTTCCCTATCCTGGACATTTTTGGAACTTTATATTGGTACCCTCCAAAAGACTTCAGTTATCTACCGAACAACCACCACCTTAACAAACATGCTAAATCAGGACATTGCTGTTTGTGAAAAAGCTGAGAAAATTTCAGTTTATTTTAATCAGTTACATTAAACACCATACTGTAATGAGTAATAGAATAGTGAATTTTATTACAGAAATGCCTCATATGGGTCAACCATCTCGTGAAGCACCCAATCAGGTTCATTTGGTAATAAAGTTAAACCGTAAAACAATTTCTAAATTACAGCCGTTTGTGTAGTGGTTATTTTAGTTTCAAAAGTAAGCTTAGTGTGTAACTGAATACAGTGCCCACATTTTCGGTTTACCTCTTTTTTTTAACATTGTTTTGGAAGGATAACTTACTATCATTGGTAACACCAAGATACTAACAAGTGTGCACATTTTCAGGGGCCCTGATACACCCAATGATATACAAGAGGTATCAGTACTATTTTGTTAAAGTAGTCACAAACAGATTAACTTACACTTTATGCTCACAATCTAACTACTGAAAGAGATAATCTGTATGCTTCCTGATCGGAGGGAGGAGACCTGCATATTTGAGGGGCACTTCTCCAGCATTTCAACACACCCTAGTGGTAAATAAAAGAAAAATGAAAAATGGTCTCTGTACTAAACCCTGGGGAACATTCATCTTCAGCCAGCAAAGGAATACAGCCACTCGTCTGCTACATACAAAACTCAGCATGGTTTAGTATGTAGTTATAAAAAAACAGCCAGCTGTGCTATCCTCAATGCCCCTTTACTTTTAGTCATGCCACAACTTGTAAAAGATTCAAGTCTAATGGTTTTCAGAGATTTGGAAATGTGGCTGCAGCACTGTTTCCTCTGCCAAGATTAGATGTGACAGAAGCTGGCTCCATGGCATAAACAAATGAAGCCTTGACAAACCAACTGACGGGGCTTCGATTAATAGCCTGTGTATTGGAGGATAGAAAGAAGGTGCCACCTTGAAAGAGACAGGCATGAAGAGTCAATGTCTCATCTCATATTGGAGGGGGGGGGGGACTGAGTGCTACATGGGTCTCCTATTAATGCATCCCCAATAAAGAAATCAAATGTCATTATGGAAGTATCGAATAGAGAAAACTACGAAACAAGACAAGAACTGTCACTGATGTGATAAAAGGAACAAAGAGGATCAAAATAGATCAGAATCTGCTGTACACTACTGCAAATAATAAACTAAAGATATCAGCACAGGCAGAAAAACTTACAAGATATGCAGACAAACACAAAGGAAAAGTACAAAATAAGCAATTCATTGATGGTCCAAAAAACAGAGAATTGGGAAACAAGGCAAAAGGAATATAAACACCACCGAAAATTGAAGAAATAAGAATTTTTGGAGAAACACCCAATAAGACTCTGCGGAACAAAAAAGTTGAATAGATAGAAAAAGTTAAACAGTAAGAAGTTCAAACATACAGGATATGAAATGGGATGAAGTAACGGCCAGAGAAACTGAAAGAAAATTAAGAAAAGCTCCTAAATGGAAACCCTAGGCTTAGATGCAGTCCCTAACTTCTGATTAAAAGTACTGATATCTTTACACAAAATATTTAGGCTTGAGTAAGAACTATTTATATATGCATCCCAAATGGACACCAACCTGGTAAACAAAAGGAAAATGATGCTCCTTAAAGAGTGAGGCTACAAGCTATACTAAAAACTACAGACCAATAATTTGCCTTCTGATGATGTATAACCTATACACTGGAACTAATGCTGATAGTTTATAGTCATTTAGAAGAAAACAATCATGACAATCAAACAAAAAAAAAAACACAATGGAGAATTATAAAAAGGGAAAGATTAAAAGAACGGCACGGATAGACTAAACAAAAGCATTTGAATGCATCCCAGATTCATGGATAAAGGAGTGCTCAAAAATGTATAAAAGATACTCTACACTGATAACATTACAGTGGCCAAGAAACCACCACTACAGCTAAGCCATAATCAAAGAAATTATCCCAGGAACAAAACTTCAGAGGGGAATACTCCAGGGTAACTCTGTCACCTCTGCACTTTTGTCTTGCCCTTAACCCACAAAGTTGTCTACTTTACAGATTAGGTCATGGTTACAGTTAGCTTCCCAGAAAACAAGAAAGTGAGACTTCTCATCTTTTTTGAGGATGATTTAAAACGGTCTAGCTCATCAGATGATGAACTGAAAGCACAAGTGCAAGTAGTCAAAACATTCTCAGATGATATAAGAATGTTATTTGGTCTTGATCAATGTGCAAAAGCAACCTTTAAACCAGGAAAGCTGTAGCACCAACAAAATATCAGTCTGACAGGAATGTGATATGAAGGAACTTGCGTAGGAGGGAGTGTTTAAATATTTTGGAATTGATGAAAGATGGACAATAAAAATGAACAAATGTGAGTAAAGTTTAGTAAGGAAAATTTCAGAAGACGAAAATTAATACTGAAAACACCCCTGACATCTAAGAACAAAGTCCAAGCTATAAATCAAGTTGCTCTTCCTGTTCTTACAGTTTTGGGGCAACTGGCCCCAAAAGGTAATGGATTAGACAGACAGGTAAGCAAGAAAAATGCTTCACACTTACCAAATGATTTATAAAAATCAGTGTATATCAAGATTATATATTCCATGTTCTGTAGGAGGTAGTGAAATAGATTACAAGTATAGATTTGCAATCACAGGACTGCATACATATCTGCTTAACCTCACAAGACCCAAACACAGTGAAAGTTTTAAACCATGAGGAGAACAAGTCTAGGATGACTTCCCTACTTAGCTTAGCAGAAGCATATTATTGTCAAGTGGGAATGGAAATCAAATCATAAATAGATAAAAATCAGGCAGCAACAGAATACACCAAAAAATAAAAGAAAGAATACAAGGTGTACATAAAACTCTTGAAACAACTTCCTGTAAATCAGGATGTGACATGGAAATGGTTAAGAAGAGGCGACTTTAAACAAAAAGACAAAGGGTTAATATTGGCGGCCCAGGTAGTGGACTACGTACACGGTTTACAAATTCCAATGAACATGTTAAACAAATGCAGGTTTTGTAAAACAGAATTGGAAACAGTTGCACATCTTGTTGCTGGGTGCGATACACTAACTGAAAGGCATAATAATGGGGAAAGACTGTACCACTGGGGATTATGCAAACATTACAATATTGAAGTTACTGAGAAGCACTGGAAACACAAACCACAAACCATTATAGAAAATTACGTTTTTATGACACAGGACAACCCATTACCAAGAGTTCAAAAAACAGATGTGAGAAAAACAGATTTGCTCCATGAAAAGAAGACAAAAGTAGCACTGATCATTGAAATCGCTACACCCAGTGATTACAGCGTCTTGCGTACAGAGATAGACACAAAGTCATAAAATACCAGGATTTGAAGGCAGGAACCAGGGCAATGTGGAAGGAGGATACCCAGACAGTTCCAATACCAGCAGCAGCAATGGGTCTCAAAAAAAAAAAAAGAAGAATCTACAGTCGTATTTAGATATGCTGTTGATACGTTTAACTCCATATGAATTGCACAAGTCGTCAATTCTGGGCACATTGCAGGTGCTGCAAAGAGCACTTTTGGCTAACAGCAAAGATTGAAACAATACCAATTTCATGAACTTTAATCACACTTTGATTTGGGAATGCGGTCGATCTGTGACAGGAAGCTCTAACAGCCGTGAAAGAATGAAGACGGATCAAATGATCACTGGAGACATCCACAAATTGGGAAATTACAGTAAACACTTTACTAGGTTGATTCGAGGAACTTTTACCAAAAAACAATCACAGAAAATAAGTGGTGCAGCTATAATCCAGGATATCAAAAGAGAGGGGGAAAATAAAACAGCAGCTGGATGGAAAAGCTTACCATCTGTTGAACAGATGACACTGGAGCTGGATTCCATGTTGTTGAGGTGCTAGTTTTAGACTGCCAGTTTGTCCCACCAGTAAGCTTCTTTTCTAAAGGTTGACTCCACTGCATGTCGGACCTTAAAATGCAACATATGATCTGAATTATCTTTTAAACATTTCAAAGCAAGACAAACACATTATGCAAATGACAAACCACAACAGCACTAGATGTTTCCAACTATAAGGCTAAAACAAATTAGATGAAATACTCCTAAAACCTGAAAGGTAAATACTGTCACAATATATATGACAACCTTAGCAGAAAGAATAATAGCAATTTAAGGTTTAAACAGATACCTACAAGAAGGAATAAAGTATTACACAACTCAAATTTAGTAATAATCTTCCCTTAATTTCAAAAGGAATATCTAAACTAACCTCCCCTCTCTCAACTACAGAGTAAGATCTGCTTTCCAGAAAATGCTGCAATAAACAAGGAAGAGTCCACATGTTGTTGTATCTTTCGGCTTTTCCCGGTTAGGGGTCACCCCAGCGGAACTCCGGTCTGCTAATGATTGGCAGTAGATTTTTACGTACCGAGTTGCCAGCTCTGACGCACAACCTTCAACGCAGGTACACCCATTCAAGCATGTCTCCACACAGAAGACGCTTTAGCTGAGAACCGAACAGGACAACGTCTTACTGTGAGGAGACAATGCTACCGCAGCACCACCACATGCAAGTTTTAAATTGTCCATTGCCTGTTTGAGTACAGAACTTCACCTTCTGGTAGTCATTTCACTTCTACCTGGTCACAATGTCTGCAGTAATACTACATCATACTACCATCTGTAGACAGAAAGACACTACCACCACCTGTAAATCATAATAAAAGTCCCTTTCAAATGCTCAAAGAAAAAACAGAAAAAAACCTTGCCAGGTGTCATGATCTCATGAATTTCTGGCATGGTGGTGGTGGTGGTGGTTGTTTGTCTTTCAGCTTTTCCCGGTTAGGGGTCGCCACAGCAGAACTCCGGTCCACTAATGATTGGCAGTAGATTTTCATGAACGACGAGGTGCCAGCTCGACGTTTAACCTTCAACGAAGGAATGCCCATTTACTGGTATTGAGTTGCACTGTGGTTCTGCATGGCAGACAGGTTTTATACTTCAACAGGATGAAAAAAGACAAAAGAACCAGTGCTCAACCACCTGTTATGAATGTACCCGAAGTTTTGTCAAAAAAGTGAAATGCTATAATTACAAGCAACTCAGTTACTCCGAAACAAAGGCTGCTTCCAAAGCAGGACCACTGACTGCTAAAACTAAGGCAAGTGGCTGCCTACTCTGCGCTACATACAACAGAGGAGGATTAGTTTCTTGCAAAATTTCTATGGTTAAAGTTAAAGGACATAATTAAGTTCAACTGCAAACGTGGAGTACAGGTCAGGCATTTCAGAAAACTCCTGAGTGTTGTGTGTGGAATCAGGGCATGGCAAATAAAAAACAAAACATGCATAGAAGAAGAAAATCTGCAAAACTCAGATTAACAGTCTAATATGACTTAACCAGAGAATAGGTTCATAGGTTACTACTAAGCTAACTGCCCTTGCCGGCCATTTTAAGCCTAGCCAATTATTCCATGTGAGAATCAAACCCTGCACCTTGTGTCTATATAAGGTAAACAATAACCATTAGGCCACCATCCCAACCCAACTTAATGTTTATGTGGTTATGGAACAAAAGGCTATGTGCTGCCAACCAAATCTGAGTACTACACCTTCCAGGGCTAATACACAGAAGCAGGTCATTGGGTATTTTTTCCAGGCAGATCATCTCTGCCAATGGGCTGTAGACAATCTGTGCTGTGCATTGTTAAAACTACTCCATCCACAGATATAAAACATGTGCACTTGAAGCTGGTTTATCAAGCCAATGCCTTCTCGTAGAAATGACCCCGTTTTTTTTTTTAGCTTCAATTACTTTCTTCCAAAACACGTCACTTAGGAAGAGGTAAATTATCATCTCATACTGAGTACTTGATGAGAATCTATGCATTAAAAGCTAGGAAGGTCTTCTGTGATACATTTTCTAAAGTAAAACAAATTTCTAACTGTAATAATTTTCATTATTGTCATTTGTCTCCTTTTCGCCAAAAGTCATCACTTTTAGGCGGGATTAAGACGGATAGTGCTAAAATTTTAGTCGAAATCAGGCCAAATTGACAGGTATGGTTGTAGAGCAAATTACTCCAGAGTTTTTTGGCTGCTGAAGAAAGCAGCTTCAGCGGGCCCCATGGAAATGTTGGTCTGTTAGTGATCCTTCAAGGCTGTGCAGGTAAATCACCTTTTGGGGACTACCTTTCACTACATACATTTTTCTGAAGAAAAATTCTATTTATTGTTTTTTTTTTCTGAGAAATTTTGACTGGGTACAAACCCCTTTTCATTGGAGGCCCAGGGACAAAGGCTCCACATAAAGTTACAAGGACCGAGTACATATACAAATGAAAAATACAAAACAGAGTAAAGTATAAATGATACTAAAAACACACTGTAAATGGATGTATAATGACTGAGTAATAACTAACAAAATTGGTTAACATGAAATATATGACATTTAAGCCACAAGTAAAACAATGGATATGTCAAGGATCTAAGAAAGTGATTTAGATTAGTGTAGCATGTTTGGAATCAAAACAAATTTGATCAAAAGAGACCAGAAGCTTAGACAGGGACTATATGGTTGTTAAATAGAGTGGGAAATTATTTGGAGAAGACACAGCAAAGACAGACAGATAACGATGAGGGATGGAGAACGATTGGGAAGGTAGGAGAGGAAAGAAAAGAGGCAGGAAAAGGTAACTTGGAAGTGAGTGGTAATAGCAGTGACAGTAACTCTCCCTTGGAAGAAAAAAAAAAAAGTTATGTTCTTACCGTAACCTTCCATGTGTGTTGTCCATCTCGTCCTTTATTCTTACTGATGGGGTTGAATCAGATCAGTCTCGGCTTTACATAAGCTTGAGGTCCTCAGCCAAGCTCGTGGGCATTTCTCACTACCGACAATGCAACTGTTCTATAACCTCAGATCTTGTTTGCCCTCCATCAGTGATTAAAAGTATACCTAGTCAAGAAAATGTAAGATAAACACCTTACACAAGACATACCTCAGAGGCTGTAGAGTCCCATAAAAATCCAATTAGAGCTGCTTGGTCTGCCAGGAGTGGGAATGGTGTGTGGGTTGTGAGAATAAAGGATGAGATGGACAACACACATGGAATGTTATGGTAAGAAAATAACTTTTTATGTGTTATCAATCTCATCTTTATTCTCACTGATGGGACCACGTTCCTAGCTGCTCATGGGACAGTATTCCTCAGAACCATAGAACCAAAGGATGCTCTACTCCTAGAGGTCAAATCCAATTTTTAATGAGTGATAAAGGTATGTGGTTCAGCCCATGGAGTGGCACCACAAAAGTAATCTCACTTGGAAAGTTGTTGAAGTGGCTGACCTGGTAGAATGAGCCTTGAAACGATTTGGAATGGTCTTGTGATTAGAGTTGTATATGAAATATATACACTGTAATAGCCAATTGAATAGTGTTACTTTAGAAACTGGTTGACCTTTCCTAATGTCTGAATACGAGATAAGAGCTGATCTGACTTTCTGAATTGTGATGTCCTGTGCAAATAGAAACATAACTGTCTATGGCCATCTAAAAGGTGGAGAGAGTACTTTCCTTTGTTTTGAAAGTTCGGAAAGAACAGTGGTAATTCAATAGACTGACTGAGGTTTATTTCCAAAACAACTTTAAGTAAAAAGGAAGGGTTCATTCTCAGAGAAACTCTGCCTTTATGAAAAATTATGTATGGATGTTTGGACGATAGGACCTGTAGCTTGGAAACTCTTCTTGCTGAAGTTATAGCTACTAAAAAAAAAGAGTCTTCCATAAGAATTTCAAATCGGATGTAGGAGAAGGTTCGAAAGGTGGGTAAACAAGCTTTAACAATACATACTCAAATCCCAAGGTGGAACAGGGCTCCTGTAAGGAGGGCGGATTAAGGAAGTACCTTTGAGGAATTATTTACAAAGGTTGTGTGAAATTATAGCAGTACCACTGTCTTCTATGTGAAAATTAGAGATGACTGCTTGTTGTATCCTAATAGTAGCTGCAGCAGCTCCCTCATAGAATAATTTGGCTAAAAATTCCAGAATAGAATGTAAAGGAGCTGTGAAGAGATCTATGTTATTAAGATTAGGCCAGGCCACAAATCTTTGACATTTACTTTTGTACAGTTTTTTAGTAGAGTTCTTGTGCGAGGAAAGTAAATGTGTTTTACTGGAAAAGAAAGTAGAGGAAACCTGACTATCATGGGAAGCAGAGCAGCCAAGCTTGTCAGTTGGAGACTGTGTAAGCTGGGACGAAGTTCTCCTGACAGATGTGTCAGTAGATCTGGAACTGTGTCCAGGATCCATGATCTCTTGTGTACATGAGGCCAGATAAAGGGAGACAACATCTGTAGAGGCCAATAGGGGGCAATTAGGATTACTGTGGTCTCCAGCATGCTTGCTTTCTCTAGGAATTTGAGAATCAGCGGTATTGGTGGGAAAGCATAAAGACGTCCAGGGGGCCAATCTTGAACAAGTGCATCTCTTGGTGACTCCCCCACCAGGGGGGATCAGGGCAAAGTAGTTGCTGTATCTGGCATTGATGGGTGATGCAGAGAGATTGCACAAAGGCTGGCTCTATTTGCGGAAGATCTTCTACGTCACTTTCTAACAGAGGGACCACTCGTGGCCAAAGAATGGCTCGGCTC
Organism: Protopterus annectens; assembly: GCF_019279795.1. Taxonomy (NCBI): domain Eukaryota; kingdom Metazoa; phylum Chordata; order Ceratodontiformes; family Protopteridae; genus Protopterus; species Protopterus annectens. The sequence goes on along the minus strand of NC_056749.1, from coordinate 488,840,964 downwards.
AGTTTGTCTGCAATCATGTTGGATTTCCCCGGAATATGCACTGCTATGAGAAAGCGGTTGGAGGTCTCTGCCCATAGCCAGATCCTCAGAGCTTCTCGACATAAGGGGTATGAATTGGTTCCCCCTTGTTTGTTTATATACCAGACCAGAGACATGTTGTCAGAATGAACTGCTATTGTATCTAGAGGAAGAGAGTTCTGAAACGCCTGCAACGCGAGGAGCACCACCTCTCATCTCTAGAACATTTATGTGCAAATGGGCCTTGTGTTCTTGCCAAGTGCCTTGGACTGTGTTCCCCAGATAATGCCCTCCCACCTTACCTGGGACGCATCCGTGGTCACTGTAGCTTGGGGATGAGAGGGGAGAAAGGGACGGCCTTGAGAGACTAAGGAAGAGTTGAGCCACCACTGAAGGTCCCTTTTGCAAGAGTTGGTATGATTTTGTGCGACACGGGAAGATCTCGCAAGGGCCATTGTGTCAAAAGTAGCCACTGAAGGATTCTCGCATGCTGACTAGCTAGTGGTATTACAACTGAGGCAGCAATTTTGCCTAAAACCTGTAGAACTAATTTGGCAGAAACCTTGTCCTTGTTGATCAGCCTCCTTGCATGATGCCGAAGATAGTGTACTCTTTCTTTTGGAAGATTTGCTGACATAATTACTGTGCTTATTTAAGCTCCTACGAAAATCAAGGACTGACATGGCTCTAGAGCAAATTTTTCGTAATTTATCGTGATTCCAAGGGATGAACAAATTTGAAGGGAGTAGCCCCTGGCTTTCAGAACAAGTTGCCTGGTCGGAGCAGAGATGAGCTAGTCAATCAGATATGGAAACAGAGAATACTTTGCATCTCAGGTGAGTTGCTACTACTGCCATGCATTTGGTGAACACGCTGGGGGCTAAAGTGAGATCAAAGGGCAGAGCTCGAAACTGGAAGTGACTGGCTCATAGCCAGAAGCGTAAAAGCCTTCTGGATCGCCTGCTCATTAAAATGTGGTAGCAAGCATCCTTAAGGTCTATTGAACACATCCAACTGTCTTTTCCCAGGAGTGGAAGTATGGACTGCAGTGTTACTATCCGGAACATGCTCATTTTTACAGACCTGTTTAGAACACTGAGATCCAAGATGGGTCTCCAATCCCCTGTTTTCTTTGGAACTAAAAAGAACCTTGAGTAAGTTCCAGATCCTCTTTGGTCTGCGGGGGACTTGCTGGATGACTTTTTTGTTTAGCAACTTTTGAATTTCTAAGGTTGCCTGTTCCTTTGGACTGGGTGGAACGTTCAGAACTAAGGTGTTTATAGGAGAAGTATAAGCAAAGAGAATAACATATACCCTGGATATTATATTCTGCACCCATCTGTCATTTGTGATGCTTTGCCAAGTTTCTAGGTGCAGAGACAAACTACCCCAACCACCTCCAGAGGCAAGCAACTGGGCACTCCTTTGGGAGCGCTGATAGGGCCCCTTCAAAGAAAGACTCTCTGGAGCCCTGGTTTTGTGGATTTTCTCTGTGGCGAGGTCTGCGACTACCATTACTGTTCCAGCGTCTGGGGGAACTCTCGCCTTGTGCATCATGGAAAGACCTGTGGTATCTTCTGAACCACATTTTCCCATGACGCCGCTGACCCTTTGGAAAACGTCTGGTGGGCGCAGAAAAACATACTCCAATGGCAGACAATGACTTGCCTTCTTGTTCACAC